>NC_080422.1:95684962-95994897 GCF_029873635.1 Malania oleifera | reverse complement strand
CAAATGAGCAATATATATCAAACCATTCGAATAAACCTAGAAAATGAACAATTAAAAGAATTTCCCAAAACAAATAAATAAATAAATCCAAACCACATAATGAACCAAATTTCACTCAACACAATTTGACAGCTGGGGAAACAAAGGAAAGGAAAAGAAAGTACAACGCTAAACTTATGCTCTGTGTTGAGTTATTAAGATCTCAGTTGAGTGGTTGCTTTCGTTTTCATCAGGGTAATGAAATCCATATAAGATTCAAAACACTAGTTCATTCCCAACATTCTCTCAACAACCCAACAGAATAAAAACAATAAACCAGAAAAAAATACAAAGATGAAACTTGCCTGCATCATGAGTTGACGTCTCCAGCTAACCGTAGAATTACTAGTCGGTGCTGCATGATGCTCCTCCTCGTTAAACGACATCGACGTGAACATTTTCCCTGGCCGCTTTTTCCCATCCACAAACGCACCAGTTTTCTCCGCGAGCACACTCCTCGAATATCTCGTATCAGCATAAACATCCTTAACGACCCTCAATTTCCTGAACTCCTCGATCAACGACGTCCCAACCGAGTCATCGATCGACACGAGACCGAAGTCCGTCGGGTACTTGGCCGCCGGGTTCCGCCGCTCCATCCATTCCCAGCCGCCCGATCGAACATTCTCTTCGAGATAGGTTCGGTGATCTTCGGCCCTCTTGTAGTCAACGAATCTCACAATGTAGTTGCTGCGAGCCGGTAGCGTTTGCTGTTGAGTGACTGCGTGGTCTTGGGATCTTGATTTTGTTAGGGTTAGGGTTAGGGTTAGGGTTTCGGTTTCGGTTTGGTTGAAGGGTAAGTGGGGTTGGGGTTGGTGAGGGGAGGGTGTCAGGCGGAGGAGAGCTATGGAGATAAGGACGATGAGGAGGGAGCTTCGAGAAGTGATCATGGCAGAGTCTCTAATGGCGTTCTTGAGAATTTGATGATTTGGCGGGAAAGTTCAGACATGAGAGAGAGAGAGAGAGAGAATTGATCGGTGCAATGTTCTTCAACTTCTCCCTTCTCCTGTGTTCTTCTGGGTCAGCAGGAACCCTTGTCCATGTGAAGGGTGCGCACAGTGCACTTGATGCTTAATTCTTTTCCTTTTTCTTTTTCTTTTTCTTTTTTTCTTGTTTGTCCTTCAGGTGAAATACCTTGATTTGAATAATAATAAATTTAAAATTTAACAGATTATAAGATTTTAATATTCTCCTAAAAATTAGGGAGATTGATTGTTTGAATTTAAAAAATTATTTAATAAATTATAAAATTAGGTATTGTTTTAAAAAATAAAAATTTATAATATTTGTGGGGCATTGACGAAAAGATAATTTTTAAAAAAAAAAATCATCTAGGAATAATAAGAAGATAACAAAATCATAAAAGTTAAAAATATTTTTTTAGATTTTAAAATAGATTTTAATTTATTAAATTATTTATTCACCTATTATTTCTAAATATTTGAGTTAAAAAATAACTTGTAAATTAAGGACATTTTAAGAACAATGTTGAGTTTAAAAAAAAATAATGGATAATTATTTTAAAATTCCTTTAATTAACAGCATATTAAATGACAATTGTTATTTCTTGATTTCAAAATTAAGTAATTAATGCATCCTCTTTTTGCCTTTTCACTTACAAAGTGAGGAGTGAATTAGTAAAATTATAGTTTAATACACAGTAACATTAATATAAAGCGTAGGCAGTCATTTTAACATACTTTAGATGTTAATCAAAATAGATATAAAAAAAGTGTAATAAAAACACCCAAGGAACCATTTGGATTGTGGCATCTTTAAACATTCTCAAAATGGCATCACATTTCCACGTTTTTTTTTTTTTAACGATAAAATTATACACAAAGAACATCATAACATTCTTGTAAATAAATAAATAAATAATCTACAAAATATGGGCATCTCATCCCTACCCTCCCCCATAAGTAAGACCCTATTCTCATTGAAATCTTAATTACCCTCTTTATATTGGTCAGTTAATGTCCTTATATTATATTAAAAATAGTCGATAAAATGAGAGTAATGTATTATTATTGTGTGTGTGTGTGTGTGTGTGTGTGTTTTTTTTGTATTTACATAGGAACTTTAGCCACCAATGAGCCCTTTGAAGTCTTGGTGCGATATCAAACCTACGGATCAGCGTCCTTCGCCCCCAGGTTTCGCTGATCAGGATAAAGTCCAGATGCAGACATGGCTTCTATGCATCAGTTGGATGTTCGGTCAACCTAACTCTCAGGACATATCTCCATTACCATCCACGGTCCTTACTGACTCACAGAGAACTCTCGCCATCCACGGTTTCTACTGACTCACAGAGCGAACTCTCACCATTCACGGTCTCCGCTGGCTCATAGAGTAAACTCTCACCATCCACAGGTTCCGCTGATTCCATTAGTGTATTTACCTATAATTTAACCCTCATTTTTTACTTTAACTTGTCATTTTCAAAAACAAAATATGGGTATAATGTTTGGTAAACAGATTTTCCAATTTTTAAAAGTCAAATTTTTGTTTTTGTTTTTTTTTTTTTTTTTTTTGTGCTTTTGAAAGTTTCGGATTTGAATGTTTTAAAAGTTAAAAGGAAACTTTTCTCCAACAAAATATTATATTTCATTATTATCCTTACTTTTCTTTTACAGGTGTTAGAAAATTATTAAAGTATTAATTACATTTCCTATAAATACATATTCATTTAATCATTGTAAAAAAATTTAGATACATTACAACTTTTTTTACCAAACATTAAAAGCAAATTTTTTCATTATTACAATTCTTTTATGATAAGGGGACCAAATAGTTTTTACAACAATTTTAATCAAATCCTTTTCATAAGTTCATTTTTAAAGTTATAGGGGAAGCAATATAAGCCTTAGAATACTTAAGTGTTGAATTTTTAAAATTTATGGTTGTTGAAAAATTTAGGACACAAATCAAAATAAGTATTTATTCTTAGTAGGTTTTGTGTTGAAAGTATAATTATTATTCACGCATTGTTTATACGCTTGTCAATATATAATGATTAATGACCATCTTTTATAACCAAAATTCAATTTTTTAGCCAAACATGGTGTGAGAATCCTATATACACTTATCGAAATATTACAAGCAAACCAAATAAAAATATTATCAGAAGGTAGGCATTTCATTCGCTCAAGGGTTGGGCAAGGCGGTGAGAGCACATATCTCAACAATGTTGGATCTCCTAGTAATATGGAGGTCATAGGTTTGAATTGTGTAGTTTTTGCTTTACATGTTTACCTTATGCTACTCACATCATCTGAAGGGCTTGTTTGGAGTTCCAAATTATGTGTGTTTGTGTATGCTCCATTCTCTGTAATTAGATTTCTAAAAATGTTAATTATTGGAGTCAAATTCTTATTTCGAGCAATAGAAGAAAAAAAAAAAAAAGGTTTGTTCTAAGGAATTTTTGATGTATTTTGTAAGAGGGTTTTGAGAATTTAGCTATTTTAGTTGTAATAAAAACAATGTGCTCAACATTCATAAAAAAAACAAGTTGTTGGGAGTAGACTAGATTGATAAGAGAGTTTAAATTCCAAATTTCATCTAGAGTAAAGAAGTAATTATATTTTTTAATGTGACTTAAGGTAAGCATCCTTTGATGAGACTCCTGATCAAACTAATCTCGAGCTAGTTGTCTGACTAGAAGGAGCTTTGGTGGCACAAGAGAATCTATCTCACAATTTTCATTTAAGTGTCATCACATTTCAAAATGCCATTTGTTTGGATGAAACTTGATATTATGGATTTTTTTTTTTTTTAATTGTAATGAAAGCAAAATGAGTTGTACTTTTCAAACGCTTATTAATCATTTACCAAGAAGATCTTTTGGAATAGGGGTGTACTCCCTAAGACATCAAGGAGAAGAGTGAAGGGATATAATCTTCTTATAAAGAAAAAATAACCCCTATTTGTTGGGGCATTATTACGCCTAAATGATCAAACTTATAGAAAGGGGATGCACAAGGTGAAGGGAATACACACACACACAAACACAATACGATGGAAGTATGAGGAGGCGCCAAAATGTCAATCCTCAATTTTAAGATTTTTAAAAATTTTTAAAATTTTAAATTAAATATTGATTTTTTTTAATGTTCTTGAGCTTTATTGGCCAAATATTATTAAATTGTGTTTTAAAAAATTAATAAAGAATTTGAGACTATTATTTCCTCTTTTGACATTCTCTATCTTCCAAATGTATCTCAAAGAACATACTTTAAACCCCTCTCTTTCATTATTTGTCTAAAAATCAATCTTTCAGTCAACCTGCTTCTTTATCTTAGCCTAAATCATTTCACAAAATCTGCTCCCAATGTATTCACCTTCTAAATTACTTCCATAAACCCTACAATAAATTTCTACAAACCCAGCATGTGTTAACCCCGTGGAGGCCATAGATGGCTTGATACACATGAGTGAACACCAACTTAACCCAAAAGCTCACTTCCCTCACTTCACTCTTCACTGGTGAGTCTCTTTACATTTTACAACACACAAACAAAAAGGGGTTTGCTTGGGTTAGAGTTTAGGACAGCTTGAAGTAAGGGCAAGGTGAGAATTGTTTGTAACACAAAAAGGGGTTTGCAAGAAGGAAATTGTAAATGGGAGAAAAGAATGAAATTTCAATCATTTATTGTTCAAAAGGGCATTTGGGAGAGTGATTCTTCATTAAGTGCCCTTTACTTGTCTATGAAAGGGATATAGCATTTAAAGGTCAATACCCTTCCCTTCTTCTAATGTAATTTTCTTGCATTTTTCATGCATGATATGCTATGATCCTTATGATCATATTATAGGATTCGCATATAATCTCTTCCATTTCTCTCTGATATTTGTGATCTTTTATATGTAATTTTATAGTATTTTTTTCCTATTTTTCAAGATGTGTATAGGTATGAATGGAGAAAGTGTCAAAAACGACATGAATTGGGCAATTTTAGTGCAGGTGGTCGATCGACCTGTGCTGGTTTGGAAAAGTTGTTGAGGCTGTACTTGGTCATCCGACCCTTTAAAATTTTAGTAGGCGGTCAATCGTAAAATCTAGAGAGGTGCAAATTTTGCACCTTTTTTAAACTTTTCTTTGGGATTTTGTCTTATTTTTTATTTTTACGCTTTCCTATGTGTAATTTAATGTGTCTTATGATGAGATTCTATAATTTTTTTGTGATTTTTTCAATAGAAAGTCAATTTTTCATAAGATTAACATACACTCATGTTTTCTTCAAAGCTTTCATAGGTTTCTTAAAGGTTTTCATGAAAACTTGAGATCATAGATCCATAATTTGACTTTTAGGTGTTCTTCAAGTCATTAATAGAAATTTCAAGTTAGGTTTGTGGTTTTCCTTAAAAAAATTCATAATATTTTGCAAGTTTTTACAAAATGAGGATTATTTCATGTTGATCACCATGAAGAAGTTTGATAAGTGGAAGAATGATTTTTTTTCAAGTACAATATTTTTTCAATCTCTATTTCATAGAGTTCATTGAAAACTTTTTTCTTAATTAAGAATGCATTGTTTTCAATAAGTTTAGCTTATAACTTGTGTGGTAGACCCAGCCTGCACAATAATTCCGATCTTACAAGTTACAAGTAGGAGGGAGTCTACTTCTGGCTAGCAAATACTTTATTGATTTTGTATGAAATTGGTTTGAAAGTTATAAGGTGCATCTTTTATAGATTGGATACGTCTATTTAGTTATCAGAAATATTTTTCTTATTTTTTATTTTTTCAAAATAAAAAAAAAATTTTGAAGTTATTTTAAAATTTCAAGATTCAAAATAAAAATATATAAAATAAATAATCAAAACATATTTTCCAATTTTATTTTTAATATTTAAATATAATCACAAAAACAACTTGTTTTTGATTTTCCAAACTTTATGTAAGGGTTTGAATTTAAATTTGTATGCATTTAGAAGACAATCTATACAAATTAAAAGTTCAACATTTAAATTTCATACTTTCATATGTAAAGTAAGAGTTAGAAATCTAAAAAAATAATAATGAAAATATTTTTCCAATTTTCCTACATAAATTTGAAAATTGGAAAAAGTTTGCATTTCTGTAGTTATTTAAAAAGTTATAAATGAAAGACTAAAACTATTTCTACAAGCAAATAGTGCCAAAATGTTTATTGTTATTCATTTATTCATACAAATATTGTAAAAATAAAAGTTTAGTTAATTTTTTTGTGATATTTTTGGAGAATTAAAATGAAAAATAAAAAAATCAATTTCCATAGCTAAACTAGCCCTAAATATCCGCCATTTACACATGTGATGGGAATGCCTCAGTGTTTAACCATTCTATTTTGTTACTTTTTTTTTATGTGTTATAAAAAAAAAAAAAAAAAGCTCAAATTTACTCTAATTCGCCTTTTGGTCCAAGAGTTGACAAAATATATTAGAAATGTTAGATATGATGATGCAATTTGTGTGTATACCCAAGTAAAATGGAAACGATCATTAGTAATTCTAAATAATTAATGAGAGAAAAGACCATTTTCTCGAGGCTTTGGCTCCATTTCATGTATAGGAGTGATCATGTAATACGGAGGTAATCTAAACAAAGGAAGAAAAGGCAAGGGGAAGGGGTCTCGTTGTTAGATGCTCTTAGAAAGGAAGGAAATCTCAAATGTAAATCCATTAATAAGGATGGAGAAGGAAAATGTGGACACATATAAGAGAATATGATTAATGAGATTAGTTGGATTTGTAACGATTCAAAAAATAGTTATACTTGATTAGAATTATGATCCTAAAAAAAATTAAAAATTAAATTAAAATTAAAATTAAAATTAAATAATATAATATTATAATATATATATATATATATATATATATATTGAACCAAGGATTCCAATTTGAAATTGGAATTGTGAACTTCCCCCCGGTTAACGTTTCTCTCTCTCTCTCTCTCTTTCTCTCTCTCTCTCTCCTCAAACTCTTTTTCTCCCCTCAATTTTTTCGGTGAATCCTCCACCAATTGAAGAACGGGAAATATCCGTCGGTTTCAAATTCGACCATTGACATTTCAACCATAGTGGATTCGTCATTTAGACATCATAGGCACCACTTCATGGATAAGATGAGAGAAATAGATTATATCAGTTATTTTCAGAAAAATTAATTGATTAAATTGTAGTATTTGATTATTAAATTGTGAATTTGATTAAATTAGATTTTTGGGAATATTTTTGAATTAAGTTAAACTGCAGGTATTTGATTAAATTATATTTTTGGGAATATTTTATAATTAAGTTAAACTGCATATATTTGATTAAATTAGATTTTTGGGAATATTTTAGAATTAAGTTAAACTGCAAGGATTTGATTAAATTAGACTTTTGGAAATATTTTGAAATTAAGTTAAACTATAGGGAATTGATTATATTAATTTTTTGGGATATAATGGAATTTAATTAATAAGTAAATAAAATATGTTTTTACAAGACAAAATATTATATTGTGAAGTAATACCCATATTGTATGGCAATGAGATTAACACAAAATATAAATATGGTAGTGCATAAATTATAATATGAATAATCATCTATTTTGTGTGGCATGAGAAATAATTGAGTTACTGCATAAGTAAGCTTGTTATGTCATTTTATGATGATACAGGGCAAAGTATGTTTTATATCGAACTCAAGGAACGCAGGGAGTATGGTATATATGGTAGCTTGATATGATATGACAATGTTTAATGTAGAATAATGATTTGATAGTGTCTAATACAACATAATGATATGATAGTTTTGGATGTAGAATGATGATTTAATAGTGGTTAACATAGAGTAGTTGTGTGAAAGAGTTACGACATGATATTATTCTATGCAGAACTATGGAATGGCAATAGTTTATACAGAGTTAGAAGTATGATAATATGTTGTATTCATGTGAATGATTTGACACTGTACCATTACCACTTACGAATATATTTAGATTCCCTCACCTTGTACGCAAATTGTATAACATAAATCAAACAAATTATAAAACATGAAACATATAATCTTAAACCATGAAACATATATTTAATAATAACGATAACACACAAAGTACGCTTAGGATAACCAAAACTTGTGAATAAAACCACACGACGAAAATGTTCACCGAAACATATAGGTGTTTGTTAGAGTGATGGTATGAATGGCCGGTTTGGGGGACGGCAGTACGAAATGCCTTAAACTCAGCAAGGGTATAGTATGAATGGTTGATTGAGGGACGGCGGTACGAAACACCTCAATCATGGTAAATGAATGTATGAATAGTTGGTTGAGGGACGACGGCACGAAACGCCTCAATCATGTAATAAATGTTAATATGTGTGTAGATTATGTAACTTTTGGATTTATGCATAGGGATTTTGTGCCGAATTGTGAACTGTTTATGAATGGCTAGATTGGGGAACGACGGTACAAAACGCCTCAATCTCAGCAAATGAATTATATGTGTGCATTTTATATAACTCGTGGATTTATGTATAGGGTTGTTAAGCCGAATTGTGAACTAATTATGAATGGCTGGATTAAGAGACGACGGTAAGAAACGCCTCAATCTCAGCAAATGATTTATATGTGTGCAAATCATGTAACTTGTAATTTATATGTATAAGCCTTTTGAGCCGAGTTATGAACTTAAAAAAAAAAAATGTGCTATGAAATTGTATAGGTATGAGTATAGTTTAAATTGCTATTTCATTAAGTTAATTAAGAGATGAATCATATGTATATATATATAAACTCATTGCCACACACTGACACTAATTTATTCCGTTTTACTGAGAGGTGTCTCACCCTGTTAATATTTCAACATTTCAGGATCACCAGGTACCCATACCTAGGAGCTCAGGGACAAGGTGTAGATATTACATATAGGGTAAGTATTAATCTGGATTTGTGTATATAAATGTTTAGAGTTTTGGATTATAGTTCTGTCTAAGGAGATAGTATAGTAATGGTTGAGAGGTAGTACTCTAGTATGCACAGTTATGGATAGGTCTATTTTTGCTTCCGCAGGTAGTGAATGGGCAGATGTAGTATTTATATTATCATATATATATATATATACATACATATGTATATGTTGTGATTGAAATGAAAGAAAAAAAAAAGGAATATAAAAGTATGGTATCAAAGATGTCACAATGGTGTATTATTATGAATATTATTATTATATCAATAGGTATTTTTTGGGGCATTACAAGATTGTTTTTAAAAAATAAATAAATAAATAAATACTAATTAAGAGGTTATATGAGAGCATACCAAATGAAAGATGATTCCACACAATCACACACACACACACACACACACACACACACACACATATATATATATATATTCTAGATGAATTTTGATGGCTATACAACCTTTGTTGTCATTCTTTGTGTTCATTGTATGGGTAATTTCTTAAACTATGATTAAGTTTTATATATTTTTTTTCTTTGAAAGGGATGATGATGGGATGCATGAGTACTTGTAGGCGTGTGATTATGGTTTTGATAATGGCCTTATGACTACTGTTATAAAGACTTATTAGTCTCAAATGTTGGACCAATTTAAGGGTTTTTTAGAATTTGGTATCCTTGTTTGAACTCCTGCCTATCTAATGAGATACTCAAACTTCTACTTTCTCAATCAAAGTAAGATTCCATGTGAAGCTACTAAGACCTATGTGGAAGAGTTTATAAAAATGATCTATAGTAAGATTTTGCACCTTAAACCCCTCTTAAAACCTCTCTCCACTTTCATTTTGAAAAGCTATGTTGGAATTGGTGTATTCCCAATAGGGGGGTGAATTGGAGATTTTAAATTTTCTTCCTAGGTTAAATTAGATAACAATAATATTGCACAACCTATGGTCTATTTAATCAATCACAATTCTCACAATTATTTGAAACATATATGTAAAACAGTTAATACTTAAATAATCAAACATACATGAGCTGAATTTAAAATGTTGAAAATAAAATGCGCAAGGAAGAGAATGACACAAAATATGATATCGGAGTTTGGCCAATACTGCCTACATCCTCTTCTTAAGTTCACAAGCAAGAGAATTC
Source organism: Malania oleifera (assembly GCF_029873635.1). Classification (NCBI taxonomy): domain Eukaryota; kingdom Viridiplantae; phylum Streptophyta; class Magnoliopsida; order Santalales; family Ximeniaceae; genus Malania; species Malania oleifera. The sequence goes on along the minus strand of NC_080422.1, from coordinate 95,984,773 downwards.
CACTAAATACTCACTTACGGGTGGAGCGTCACCAATTACAACACCCTCTCCTTACTAGGCAAGTGAATATCCTAGGTCACATTTACATGGTTGATCCTAACCTTTACAACCACACCTTAGAAAGGTGCTCCTAGTTTTCTTAACCGAGTCTAAACCATTTGGTGCCTTCTTAATCGGGTCTAAGCAATTTGGTGCACGTTACAAGCCAATGCAATCCTCTTCCGACCACACGTCGGGAATACAAAGATATCAATATTTGTGTACAAATAAATGTGCTTCTAATATAAGCAGGTGTGTACACAAGAAGCACAAATGCTCTCACGTATGATATGAAGTAAAGCTCAATGTGAGTATGAGTATTTTCTCAAATGTAATCTTTGAATAAAATATATGTATGATGAATTCTCAAAGATTTAAACCCTAACAAAAATTTTCTCCAAAAAGTTTCTCAATCAAGGCGTAAGAGAATCTAGGGTTTTGCTTTCAAATAATTTTGCACAAACAAATATAAGCTTTTAAAATCTATGTGCAAAAAGATTACCAAACAAGAATATGTTTTTCCAAAAAAATATTTATCAATAAAATATATGGAAAAACCTCTAAGCTTACTCTAAGAAAGATTTTCAAACTTAAGATGTAAGTGAGAGTATATGTCTTTCAAAGAATGAATGCCCAAATAAATGGTTCCTCCAACAACCCTCAAATGCAATCAATTTGCAAATGAAATAGTTTTAGGAAACTCTAAAGCTCTCTTAAAAATAAATTTTTCAAATGAAAAATGAGAATATGAGTTAAAAGCTTTGGGGATGAAGAAATAGCAAAAATATTTTGAGAGAATTTTTTTTTGCTAATCTCCTTACTAATCTTGCTTATGAAGGGGCTATATATAGAGTCTGGAAAAATTTTGATCATTACGGACATAGAGGGAATAATTAAAATTATTTAATAAAAAATTAACCTCATTTAGCGTTGTAAAAATATCAAAACTCGAGAAGTTCAGTCGACCGTGGGATTGGTCGGTCAGCTGACCTCACGCGAGAATTTAAAATTTAAAAGTGGGTTCGATCCACCGAGGAATGGGCCAGTTGGCTGATCTAGGGCAATTTTATTTTCCTTCGTGATTTTGGTTGCTTGGCCTAAGGTTTAGTTTGCCGATTTTCAAAGGCCGGTCGACCGAGGCAAATTTGAACTAAAAGTTCGGTCGCCCGAGGACGGTAGAGAAGCCAAGTTTGAAGGTCAGTCGACTGTGGAAGCTATGTTCATTTTTCTAGTCGGTCAGCCGAGGCATGGTCAACTATTTGACTTCTGGCCTTAAGTATGTTCGGTTGACCGAGGTGATTCGAACTATGCAGGGTTGGTCGACTGATACTTTTTAATTAAGCCTAGAAAAGCCAACGTCGGTCAATTGAAGTCTTTGTAAAATAAATTTTGACCATAAATAATTTTATTGAAAATTTGTTGGTCTCCTATGGTCAGTTTACGTTCATTATGAGTTTTTTATTCATATCATGCACGCAATGCATTAGTACAGACCGAATAGAAAACAAAATGCATTACAAATTGAAACAAGTCTTCTTCTTCTTCTTCTTCTTCTTCTTTGCTTATTGGATTCTTCATGGAAAACGTCACTTCATGACTTCCATTAATCCTCTTCCATGCGTGTGTGCTAAATTTAATAACCTGTTCAAGTACTAGGTATACACATTAGATTCAAGTGTTTTGTCAGCATCAAAATAGAGATCGGATTCAAAAAGTCAACAATCTCTCCCTTTTTGATGATGACAAACACGCAAGAGCAAAATGGGATAAACTTGAAAAGGTTCCCCCTAACAATATGCATTCTTTAAAAATAAACAGTACACTGCTCAGACATATTCGCAAAAGAAGACATTTCAAATAAATGCATTTAGTTTGAACACTAAGGCACATACATGTAGCATGCAATATAGCTCAAAATTTTATCATTTTGTTTTCCCTCTCCCCCTTTTGGCATCAGCAAAAGTGTTAAACTAAGAAAAGATATTTAATTATTTTAAAAGAAGTATTTGCTTAAGGTATCACTCCCCCTTTATTTTTGAAAACTTTCCCCCAGTTAAGCATTTAAGCTAAAAAAAAAAAAAAAAATTCTCCCCCTTTTTTATATAGCATTTGAGCATGAACACATAAAAATTATTTGGGCATAACAATTTATAACTGTTTTGAGAAATATGACAATTAAGCACACACAACAATATAACTGGTCATTAAATATTGAAATGACATAATAAACTTGGTTAGACCAAAATTATACACAAATTATTTTAGTTCAAGTATACCATGAGAGCCGTAAAAAAAATTGAGTTCAAAGCACACGATATATGATAGCTTTATAGAGGTTTGAACATAAACATCGGTCTAACTAGTTCACATGCATTCTCATTTATGAACAGAGAACCAGTCATGCCTTAAAATATAAATATATATATATATATATATATATATATATATATATAAAATAAGGCAAGATATAAAGGATTTTAGCTTTAAAAGTATTTCTTACCATAAAACAAATATCCTCTTTGATATATTCAAAAATGCTGGGGATGATGCTTGCTGAAAAATAAACTTTAAAGATCATGCAAGTACAATTTTTCTAGTAATCATTTAAGCACATAACACAGTATGACTAGAAAATTACTGCCATATAGATCCTAAGGATTTAACAATCAAATGCAAGGTCATATGGCTACACAAGTGATTGTGGCTAGACAACATATTTCAACTAAGATTTTCAATAAAGTCAATACATTTGAGCACAAGTCACATTAAATTCAAAACAGATTTAAAATAAAAAGTGTTGGTGAGCATAACAGGATAGGTATTTAATTTTAGATGCTCCCTCTTTCGATTTGAATGATAGCCTAAATGCTTCTAACTGCTTATACATATCAAAAAATACTTTCATTTGACAAACCAAGTAGTATAAACAGTCATTTTTAAATCTTTTAATATAACTATACTGGATATTAATTAATTCATTTCAAACATTACAGCCAGTATAGTCTCCATAGAGATTACAAATGCATCAGAAAGATAGATATCAAGGCATTGCTATAGTACTCATAACCCTAAGGACAATCCATATCAATTTATAGACCTTTAAGAATTGGATATGATGTACATGGTTCTTAAAAAAGTCTCAATAATCAAAAAGCGAGGTGATGCATACGAGTCTTTATACTTTTTTTCTAGGGATGGAGCTTAGCTCCTCTAAATATTCGATGATTATGTCAGGATGAAGTTTAATATTCAATTGATTTTCATTCATCATTTCAAAAATATTTTAGCATGTATTTTATCATAATCATCTTAGCACATGATTTTAATTTGGAAAAATCCTAACAAAATTTCTGTAGCATGTTGTGACGCCCCGAACCCTTAAACCGGGGTCCGACACTTTATACCTGATAAAATTCCTAATAATCCATAATTAACATATACGCAGTGGAAAACAAAAATATAATCTCCCAACTATAAGACTAGAGTTTTCTAAAATCTATCTATAATCCATAATAAATTATCAATCACCTGCATTTCCATAAATACGTAACTCTCCAAACAATTCAATATTTTCACAATCATTCCTTACTCAATAGCCTTAAGACATAAAGGCATAAAACATAAATATTTACATTCCTCAAAATTAACATAGAAATATACCATTTCCTTTTTCTATTTCCCAATAATTATATAAAAAAACCTTGAGCTCTCAAAACTCGATCTCGAGGAAATCCTGAAAAAAAAATACATTCATATTCGGGTGAGACACTTCTCAATAAGGGAAGAAACAATATATTAAAGCAGTGTGTGACCAACATGAGTTTATAATCAACATACTATTTAACATTTAAAAATTGTTAACACAAATTTTAAAATCATTCTCTGATCCTATTCAAACACATGCAAATGTTTAACCCACGAGATTACCCGAGGATAGGGGTGATTACCCGCCCATACAAGTAGCACCCCTCTGCTCTGATATTTAGGCAACCCAAAGGTCGCAACTGAGGCATACCAGGGCACTCACCTTACTCAGTAAGCTCTCAAGTGATAAATTAATCTCGTACTCACACTGTTCAATAATAGCTTACCGGCAAAGACCCTAAGGATAAGATAATCTACCAGCCCATACAAGTAGGTTTCCTCTGCCCTAGTACATTATGCGGCTACTGCCACATCTGTAGCTACTAGTGCACTCGCCTTACTCAGCAAGCCCTTAGGCGAAAGGTACGCCTCGCCCAATCGTAACATGTTCTACGTACATACATACTTCTAATATCATAATACATCATTCTTTTCTGTCATTATACATTCATGCACATTCATTCTTGTTCATAACTTAACTTTGCATTTCGTTTCACTTTAAGTGACTCTTTCCCATTTGTATCATTCACATTTCACATTTCATTTCATTGCATTGTCATTCCTTGTCATTTCATTTCATAACATTTTCATTTCATTCATTTGTACTATAGCCGCTCTTTAGTTGTCATTTGTTAGTCCACATAGAAATGCGTTAGAATCTGCTAACACAGCTCCTTTTAGTTGTCATCAGTTAGTCCACATAGAAATGAGCTAAATCTACTAACCCGGCTTTCAGCTGTTGCACCTTTACATTGTTGCATTTAACATACACAGGCAACATTGTCCATATCATATTTTATTCTCATTGTTTTACTTATTAAACCTGCTTCTCACACATTTAACATATATTTGCATACAACATTCTATTTACTCATGCCACAAAATTTAGTAATAAAATTCATACACACCTTGTAAAATAAGTCAACCAACATTTAATGTTTATATACTAAAAATACCTTTCATGTCTTACATAAATATTCTGAAAATATTTTTCTACTTTCATCAGTTCATTTTCACACATACATATCTAATAAATAGGCCTTAACTCAAAAAATATATAATTTAAACAGTTGGCATTTTACCCATACTAAAACATATACACGTACATATAACACAATTTATTTTTCCATTAAATTCATAAAAATTCTGATTTAATATATATATTTTTTCTCTTACCTTGTTTCTTGAACTACGCTAATAGGGAGCCCGAAAAGATGCCTGCGGCGCTCACCCAGACCCTGAAATTAAATTCTTAGTTCCAATAAATTATTCCTGAATAAAATATTAATTTAATACTTCTTAGGCCTTTAAATACCCAAAAAATAATTATCTCCTTAAATTTAGCCAAATTTTCAAATCCCACTCTCGCTTTGGAGTAGGGTCTAGAAAATCTCAATTGAAAAATTACTTACGTCAAAATGATGACGACGACGACTAGGACCCCGTGGTGGCGTCCGATCGTCGATTTAACAGCATATTAATAGAGAAATTGAGAAAATATGAAAAAATTACCTTTCCCCATGAGCAGTGCCTAAGCCGTTCCCATGAAAAATTTGCTCCAGTAGAAATGTCGACAGTGGAACCAGGATTCCAACGGCACTTTCCGTTTCTCGATCCGTTGCAAATCCACCAAGAAATTAAAGAGAGAGAGGAGAGCGAGGGAGAGGCGCACAGGAGATTTGCAGAGAGGGGGGGGGGGCGTCTGACCCCTCTTCAGACTTCTTCTTCTTTCTTCTTTCTTCTTTCTTCTTTTTCTTTCTTTTACTTTACTTTATATATATGATAATAACTTACTTATATATATCATTCTAATTAGTTTTTTTTTTTAAATCCAATGTAAAAATATTTAATTTAATAACTAATTATTTAATTATTTAATTTATCTTAATTTAATTTAATTTCTTTAATTATTATTATTTTTTTCCCACGCCATTCCTTTTATTTATTTATCTATTATTTTTTCAAATTATTTTAATCCTTTTAAATTTTCGGGTCTTTACACATGTCGTCTGTAAATTAGATATTTTCCCATTTTACCATGTACTTGAAATGTGACGCCCCGATTTTCATACAATTGTTTTTTCAATAATAAATATATAATCACGTCATAAATCCACTAATCGGCCACGTCAACAATCCTATTATCATTTATACAACCCGACCCGCATTGGGTACCGGGTAAAAAGTATTTTATTATACAACTTAACAGCGGAAGACAGTATATACACATCAGTTAGAATACAACACCCAGAGTATCAACGTACATAATTACACAATATTATCTCATACCCAAAAATAATACAACCCTAGGTAATCACACCTCCATAGTCCAAACTCACCCTGTATATTAGGGTCCCAGCTCCCTACGATCACGGAACTCTACCACCTGACCTATCTCTGTCCCCTGAAAAATTTAGATAATTTGGGTGAGACACATTTCAGTAAGAAGGAATAAATTATTTACAATGTGTAGTCATATGAGTACAATTATAATACACTTTACTTTTCAAATCATCGTTTCATCTAAGAAAATATACTGATATACACATTCTCATAATCATATAGATATATAACACAAGCTTTTATAAGCTTTAAAAATCATTTCTCAAAATCAATCATTCTAACACATTTTTACTTGCGAAGTTCCTGATAATAGGAAAGATTACCCGCTCATACATGTAGCTTCCCTCTGTCCTAACACGTTATGTAGCCGGGTTTGGCCACATCTGATACTTGTCAGGGCACTCACCTTACTTAGTAAGCCCTTAGGCAGAGAGTTTCACTTCGCCGCAATTATATATGTCATTAACTCACACGGTTCATTTCTCAATTTCATCATTCTTTATTTCTCAATTTTCATTCTTTCTTTCATTTCTCATTTTAGCCAATTTTATCATTCTTTCACTTTTCATTTCCACTTTACTTTTCGGTTCATGAGTATCCTCGGTATCAAATACCAACATCGCATCTGTAACTCATGGCCACCCTGAGGACCTTTCAATACACGTCATGCTTCCCCCCATGGTCAAGGTTGTGCTGCCCGAAGGCTGGATCTAACCGTGGTTGGCTGACCCGGTTAGATCAAATATCATATCACATATTGCGTTTGTAGTACGACTAGCCGGCCTATAACCCTGATTCGGACTTAGGGGGCCCAACAACCCTACACAATGGCACAGTTGACTGTCACGCTACACGCTCCAAGAGTCTGTGTGGTTGCACTAACACCACTAGCAATGATACCGTGCTCAATATCATAACCATCCAACAGGGTTTACCACCACATACTCGCAATCATTATGTGGTATTGACATTTTATCATTCATATTTCACGTATTTCCACATTTCTCATTTTCATATTGCAGAATTAATATTGCAATATTTTCATTTCACATATTCACATTTCAATATCAGTATTCTCAACACATTTCATCATTTAAATGATATTTTCTCAGTTCATAATTCATCTTATCTCATACTATCATATACATATCTTATTTCACAATTACTCAATATTTCTCAAAACACATTTCCATATTGCACCTTTCTTCATTTTCTCAGAGAATACATTTCTTACACATTTCACTTTTATCATTTTTCCACATTTCAATTCTCATATTAAAACACATTTCAGTATCACATGTTTCACTGGATAAATCATCTAACTCAGTTTAAACATTTCTCAATATAAATCATATGCCACACAAATTTCATCTGATATTTATATCATAATAAATTTCAAGTAAAATAACATACACCATTTTCACATATTTTTCAACCCATAATTTTCATAAAAGGACTGTTATAATTTATTCCTCTTACCTGACTTATTGAGAGACTCATTAGAACCCAAATCCTACGCTCTTGGCGCCTGAAATTTAACTCCTGCAATTTGCATTTTTCCCATATTAATTAATCTATTTCTCCAAAATAATACCCATCTAACCTTCCCTAGGCTTCATATACCTCAAATTGATATTTAAACTAACATTTAACAGTTCCACTTAATTTTCTAAATTTTACCTGCGAGTCCCAAAATTACACCCACGGCGCTCACCCGAGCCCTAAATTCCAGAAATTCCACTTTAGCCCCAAATGCTCAATATTTTAGCATTTCTAAATTAATGCTAATTAATTAAAAATAAGCCCCTTAATAACCCCCGCACCCCAAATTTGGGGTTTTGGCCCGACACCTCCACTAGAATTCTGTCCTACTAGATTTGTAGAGAATCATCCCTAGATTCTCGTGGTGGTGTCCATTCGTCAATTGAGCTTATAATTTACAAGAAATCAAATAAAAAGGAGAAAATAGCTTACCCCAGGAAATATGCCTACGCTGCTCCTAACACCGATCCGCTTCGGTAGAAATGACGGCAGCGGAGAATGGAGTCTAGTGGTATCTTTGGATTTTCGAACGAGCGAAAATCCGTCACGAAATCGAGAAGAGAGGGAGAGAGAGAGAACTTGCAGAGCTGCAAGTAAAAGAAAAGGAAAAAAAAGAAAAGAAAGAATAAGAAGATAAGGTGGGGGGGAAAGTAGACGGATCCTGAAGCTTCTTTGAAGCTTCAGGATGTTAAATTTTTTATATATATATATTAATATAATAATAATAATAATAATATATTTAATTAATATTAATAATATATTTAATTAATAAAAAATAAATAAATTTTAATTATTATTATTATTATTATTATTATTATTTTTTTTTTTTTTGGGAATCACTCCACTAATCTTCTATAACCCTTTTTGGGGTTATTACATGAAACCTAGTTGTTTTCAATAAATAATTCATATAAAGCATGCAACAACCTATAATCCACTACCAGCATGCAATTCACATTATTGCATCCGCCATGCAGGAGGCATTTAATACAAACATGCATTTCAATAGACAATCAACACAAAATTTTCAGTAAAGCTCAAGGTGGATCAAAATAAATAAACAATTACTATCCATCAAAGATATTTAGTTATTCGGAAACAGTATGGACAGTATTCTACAATGCAGTTCTCATACAGGCATATAGGCATAAAATATATAATTATTAAGAGAGCATTTCAATTTATAATCATGAAAGATAAATGTTTCCCCTGAGTTATGCACTCAACTCATTAAATGCCCCCCCCTTTTTTTTTTTTATAACTTTTTAGCTAAGTGTCTTAATATTTTCAATAATTTAAGTTGGACTTTTGAATGCTTTGGCTTAGAGGACCAAAAAATCATAAACAATTCTTCTTTAGGGTAATAAGCCTATATTTCATTTTTTCTTATGAATCTCAAAGCGTGAGAGGCTCAAGTTCGAATGGCTTTGGACTTATAGTATTCGTGCATAGGTTTCCTTTGAAATATGTTTCTTCGTCTAGATTGAAGCCTAGTGCAAATAATTTTTGTTGACCTAATAGGTCACATCCAATTTTGATCATGACAAATACTCTTGGTACTGATAGTTTATACTAAGGCTTGCATGCCCTGGTCGACCGACCAAAAAACATATAAGCAACGACCTGGTCAACCGAACCCCCCATGTGGGAATTTCCAACCTTTTGGTCGACCGAACCTCTTAGTTCAAAATGATCTGATCTATCGAACCGCGTGGATTTGAAAAATCGCCTTCCACTTGGTCGACCATCTTTCTAGTTTAAAATACTCCTGGTTGACCAAACTAGGACACTCAGTCAACCAACCTTAAGTACGGTCGACCGGTGCTCTTGGGTTGGCGAATTTTACAAAGGTTAAAAACGTTGTTATTTTTATTAACCTCACTTAAACTTTTTCTAAAAAAACCAACATGTCCTGAATGGTTATAATTTGCGGAATTCTATATATACCCCCTCATTTGCAAAAATTAGGAACTGATTAGCAAACTTAATTAGTAAAAATCCTCTGAAACTAAAAAATTCATACTCTCATTTTCAAGCATCCTACTCTCATTCTTACTCACTTTTATTGCTAAAATCACATTGTAAGTGTGCTTGAGTGTTCTTCTCATTAGGCTTAAGCTCTCTCTTGTTCTTATTGATTGAGATTATTTTATTAGAGAGCAAAGCTTCAATTGTTTCTACGAGACTTTGTTAATAAGCCTTCCTTAGAAATATTTCATTGAGCTTTTGGGTTTTGTATTGTTATTGCAATACTCAAGGAGTTCACATTGTGTTTTGGTTGCGAAAAATATTCTACAAATCATTTTCAAAATATCTCTTGTGCTTATCTTTGAGAAATACATTTTGAGATATTTGCTTGAGTGCTAAAGATCTTTGTTGCTATATTTGTTGATTGATATTATCATCTTGAGACAAAGATCAAATAATTTCTTTTACAAAACCATTTTTGAATATCTCCTGTGGTTTATTTTGAGAAAAATATTTGTTGAGATATTTGAAGTGTGCTTGTGATCTTTGTTGCTGCATTGTGATTGAGACTATTATTTTGACACAAAGATCCTATCACTTACACTCTTACGTACTGATTGCAATATTTGCATAAATCTTTGAGAGTAGACACTAAGACTACATTGAGCTTATCTTATCATATCATTCGGTAGTGTATTGATTACATTTGTATATAATCTGTTTAGTTGGGAAGCATATTGATTGTTCGCAAATTTTATTGCGAAATCTGTTGTATTCCAGACGTGACTTGAGGGGACGGTAATCCAGCCTAGTAAAGATTATATGTAAAGGTTGAGGTCAGTCCTGTGCTAATTGACCTGATTGTTTAGGTACCGCTCAACCTGTTAAGTGAGCTTATAGTGGTAATCCTTGTGCTTTTAGCTAAGGCAGGGACGTAGGCAGTTTACCGAACCTCTATAACTTTTTTGATGTTGTCTCATTTACTGTTTTATTGTGCATGCTTGGTTAATTTATTTGTGTAGTTTAATTTTTGCTATATATTTATATTGATTTACTTTATCTGCACTAAATTGACCTTAAGCTTGCGTAATACTGTTGTTAGTGAATTGACCTAAGGGATAAAATTTGAAAATATCAATTCACCCCCTTTTGGGATTACGGTAAAGCTAACTGTTGGTGGCAAGAGAAATCAAATCAGAGAAATCAAAAAAGAATTGCAGAGATGCAGTATTCCGAAGTCAAGCTGTGAAGAGCTTCGTTAGGGTCGGCGGCGAGAGAAATCAAAAAATAATTGTAGGGACCACGATATTCGGAGAGTGTAGGGACCACGGCGGCGACGATGACAGCTGCGAGAGCTCCGAATGACCATGATGACGACTTTAGTATAGGGAGGAAGGTCTAAACAATGACGGCATCTTCGAGAGCTCCAAACGACCACCTAGCGCAAATATGCACAAAGAAGATTAGCTGCTCTTATACCATATTAAAGTTCATAATCCAATACAAAAGAGGGGGGGGGGGGGAGAGAGAGAGAGAAAGAGATTACAAAGAGTGAGAGAGGGTAATAGCACGCCGGCAGACTTTAATTCAATATTACAGAGATAATAATACAAAGACAAATACATGATAAAATAAACCCTAAATCTAATATATGTACATAGACCAAAATGCCCCTAATTAAATATATATTATTTAACAGGTTGTGGGAGTGGGAGATCTCAAGAAGATTCTTCCACAAATGTCTTTGTTAATGATACCCAAGACTTGCAAAAATAAAAGAAAATTCTAGTTGAAGCTAATTGAATATCTTGACAACATCGTGTATGCTCCTTACATTGCAAAACATCCATATATCTCCAATGTAAACCACGAGATTGTCCATCCAAAAGAATTGCAAACTAAGGCTACATAATCATTACAATATATTTTTTTTTCAAATAAAATAATAATGGAAGTGTTACATTATGAGTATCATGCACCAAGTGATTTATTTCACTCAGCTAAAAAAAGAAAAGCTCTACGAGCTTTTCCATTAAAAATAAGTAAGAAGGTAAACATTATTTTTTTTCACTTCAAATTAAATTTTTTGGTGTCTAAATGAAAGTGAATGTTTCCATAAATTTATGACAATAGTAATTATTTATTTTCTTGATGTTTGAATGAAGGATTTTATGTCAAAAAAAAGAAAAAAAAATAAAAATAAAGAGTAAACTCATTTTTCCTTATATATATTTTTATTATAAAAAATAAAAGGTTATTTTAATATTACTAAAACTTATAAAAAAATAAATATTAGTGATATGTAAAATTAAAAAATTTTATTTATAAATTATATATATATACTCTATTTTTATTTTTATTAATAATTAAATATGAAAATAAGGATTCTTTGATTTTTTTTCCTTTTTTTAATATTTTTGACTTATGTAACTTTGAACTTTCATGCAACTAAATTACCCAAAAATATAAGTTACTAAAAACTAAAACCCCAAAACGATGACGTTTTATCACGGGAGGACCTTTTTTTTAAGCTGGGTATGAAGCATCGATTCTCCATATAAGACGCAGGGCGTGCAATCCATGGACGCCATTACCAATGCCAAGAGCAGGGAAATGGCGCGAGGCCTCCTAATATCTTCGCAGAGCAGAACCACTTCAAACCACCTCTTCTTCAACACCATTTCTAGGGTTTCTCCATCAAAATACAGATCCCTCTTTATCCCCAATTATCTCCCAACACCTCTCTGTACCTCTCCACTACACTTGTACTGTAAGTGCTCCAATCTCCATGACAAACTAAACTCGTCCAAATACAGGGACATTTTCTCAAGGCGGATGGCCATGGCAGGGCTCAAACCCTGCCATCGTATCGGTCAGTTCCTCCTCATTCATCTCCTTTTTTCTCTATCTCCCATTTGGTTCCCGAGAAACTGCAATTTTTTATTTTCTTTTGTCAGCAACTTGATGGACTGTAACTGTCGCTCCAGAAATCGCTGACAGTTATTTATTATCTCTTTGAGTAGCTATTGGAGTGTCCGGCGGCCCTGATAGTATGGCGCTGTGCGCGTTAGCCGCCGGATGGAAAGTTGATGCCTTCAATGCCGCCGCCGGTTATAGCGTCGGTTTCATTGAAGGGCTTTTGGCAATAATTGTCGACCATGGGCTGCGTCCGGAGAGTAAAGACGAGGCGGACTTGGTTTTCCGTCGTGTTTCTGATATGGGTAATTTCATTTTTGCCATATTTATGTTTATTTTTATTCAAAGTTGAATATTGTCACACCTGATTCGTAAAAGTTCAACACTATGTTTGGGATTTTGAATGGGAGGAGTTGAAAGGGTTTTAAAAGGGAAGGAATTGAAGGGATAGGAAGGGAAAAGTAACTGATTACATTTCTTTTCTTTTCTTTTATTTTTTTGAATGTTTTATTGAAGTGTAGAGAGAGCAGGAGGGTAATTAGATTTATGCTTGCAATCCTTCAAAACTGCCGTTTCGTAGGGTCTCCTCCTACGAAAAAGGACTCCCAAAACTTTTTTCTGTCCACTCTCTGCCCTTCGACTTCCATCCTCTCCTCCCTAACATAGTGTAAGAAAGCATGGCTGCTGAAAATTTTCGTTTGCATGAGGAAAAGTAGGGCTGTGAGATTCAAACTATAAATATTTTGGTCAAAGAGGATTTGATTCCATGATGACATGTGAAAGAATTTGTTAGGAAATTAACACAAATATAACAATAAACTTGAACTCAAATCAAATACAAATACGATTCACAATTAGGCCGAGACACGGTTATCTTGTCTCTTTAAGGATATTCAAGTCCTTTTACGGTTTTTCGGCTAAGCCCATAAACCGGTGTAGCAGAACTCTGCTTGACTTGTCTCCCCTAGGATACAATAGACTGATTTGAATCGTACATCTCTCTCCAATTCTGCACAAATAGAAGAATCTAAAGTTTAAAAAAAAGCACCTTAATTAAGTTGTCAAACTCTCTAGACTTTGATAGTAGGATAGATAGTATGATAAGAATGATGTAAAGAGAATTGTGTGTAGAGAATATGTATAGAGCTAATGCTATAGGGGTCTATTTATAAGCACACTAGACCTTTTATTATCCACACACTTAATAAATAGGATGGATCTAAAATAAATAGATATATAAAATCAAGGTACACTCATATAAATGATTTATGGATTTATGAAATACATGATTGAATGACTCAACTAAATGTAGATACATTTCTCACTCCAAGGTACATCCCCTTTCCCAAGATACATTCACTTCATTTATAAATTAATAATATTAAAATATTAAAATACACTAACATAATTGATTTGCTTATAAGCTTAGCTCAAGCTTGTTAGGTGATGCTCCAGAAATAGTTTTAATATCTCTCTTGCATATATAAGATATAAGGAATTACGGAATAGAGGGCTGATGTAGAATTTGTGTAGGAATCAGATGTGAGGTTGCCCGGTGTGATTGGTCTGATGGGAGGCCAAAACAGGGCCACTTGCAAGAGGCAGCTCGTGACATGAGGTAAATTCTTTTCGTTGAGGTTTTTTACTTTGACCTCCATTTATTATATATTTATTTTGTTTTCTAAATGTGGATGTTTTAACTTTATAGCTCGTGATAGTTCTCTTTTGTGATATCAAACACAACTTTGAAATTCAGGTATCAAATTTTTCAGAATGTTTGCATCAAACATCAGATCAGTGTGTTGCTCATTGCCCATCACGCAGATGACCAGGTGTGGGCTTGCCTTAGTCTAATGCTGTTTGTATGTTTTGCGTGTTTTATGTGCTTGAGTCAGCAGATCCTGAAAGAGATCTCATTCCACATGGCTTGATACTTTTTTTTTGTTGCCCCTTTTTCTTTGAAATTTCCTTGAATGTCTGGTATTCATACATTGAAGTCTTGAACTTTGAAAATGTCTTGTGTAATAGGCAAATAACGACTACTCCTATGTGATACAGGCCGAGTTGTTTGTTCTAAGACTATCTCGCAATAGTGGTGTGCTTGGACTTGCTGGCATGGCTTTTATTTCTCAGTTGTTCTCCTCACTTGCACATTCTGATGGAGAAGCTTTAGATGGTCATGGCATATTGCTAGTACGACCACTCTTGGAGTTCTCAAAAGAAGACATGTACAAAGTTAGTACTCCTTTTCTATTTAAAAATATGAAGACATTTTATTTTCTTGCATAATTTCTTCAGATATTATGAGTGTTTTAACATGAATGGGGGGGCTAAATTTTTGGGCATTGTTATTGACATGGTTGATTTTTTTGCAGATATGCCAGGGGGCTAACCTAGAATGGGTGGAAGATCCATCCAATCAAAGTCAATTGTTTGCTCGAAATAGGATACGAATGTCACTTAGAAATTTGTCTCCATGTGAGTTATATTAGACATTGCAGCTTTTGTAGATGTTTATTTTTTATTTTTTGTTTATGATTTCATTGAGACATTCACAGAATTTGGAACTTTCAGTGGTGTGGCTTGTGATGTAGATCTTTCTCACAGATACTTTTGTGAGCCTTTTTGGTGGCAAAAAACCTATATTTCACCTGTTGTTTTGGTGGTTTTCTGAACTCAAGTAACCTTTTTAGCTTTGCATCCCATTTTAAGTGTTATTTCATGGATTTCTCTTAGTTTTGAGATTAGGCACAAAATTTTCAAATAGCTTATCTCGTATGTTTTTGTGAATTAGTTTTTGTTTTTATTGTTTGTTTTTTTTTTTTTGTTTTTTTTTTAAATTTTCCATTTTTTTGGGTTAGGTTTCAAGTCTGAATTACAAGCACTCATTTCTGCCTGTCGAAAAACACGCTCATATGTTGACCGAATTTGTTGTAATTTGATAAATCAGGCCGTGACTGTCATGGCTGTAAGCAATCTTTTGACTGTTAAGATTCCTTCGTTTGATGCCTGATTTCTATATTTAAGTGTATTGGAAACAATTAACTAAATTTTAATGAAATTTCATTTCATATATTGTTTGCAGCAAGGGTATGCTGTTATTGATGTAGAAGTCCTGAATCCATCAAAAATTGAGGATATATGCTTGTCAAAGTTTGTTGCTTTGGTATTGCAGGTGCTAATGCTAGCTATTTTGTTGGAAGAGTTCTTTTTGATTTAGACAAATTCGTTTGATGTAGTTGGTAATGGTATCCTTCTCTGTGTTTATCAGTTCATCTCACAAAGGCACAGGCCAGTTCGAGGCAGTGCTTCAAAATTGTTGCTGGACTACATCCGCACTTCCCCGTGCAAGGTACATCCAATTTCACACTTGCCAATATCCATTAAATACTTGAGTTAACCATTGACAAAATTAAAAAAAGAAAGCGAACGTGCGACTCAGATGCATTTTTGTACCACTGATATGGAGGTGTGGGCTCTTTAAATCATATATGAGCTTAACAAGCTGAGACATCCATATAGTCGAGGTTTAAATTTTCAAGTCACATATGATGATGTTTGCTGAAATATGTTGCAAAGTCCTCTGGTCTGAAAGAATGCAATACAATTAGTAGTTTAATTTATTATGAACTTTCAATTGACATCAAATGACTAATGCCTAGAAATTCTTTTATGTTATTATTAAAAATTTTATATATGACTGACACTTAGTGCTTGTGCTCTTTGTATAAAAGTTTTGCTTGAAGTTCTCAAAATGAAATTGATACCTTTTGATGCAGGAACAATTGGATCTAAGAACCACGTATTGCCCCATCCTCTTCTTTTCTACTCTTTTAACTTTATTATCAAGCCATCATAACCTCAGTTGCAGCCACCATCCACAGCACCCAACCAGCAGAGCTTTAACAGCTCCAGAATCAATCACCAGAATCCCTTTGCCCGTCATTGTCGGCCACAACCAGAGCAACCATCATCAGCAAAGCCTTGCCAGCAATAGTTGCAGCACCAGCTGCCTGCTTCTCATTTCCAACATTGCAGATTTGTGGCTCTTCCTTGTTCTGTCCTTGTGTGCCATTGAAAGTGTGAACTTCCAAAATCCGCCGCTCAGCCTCAAATTTGATCCTCAATGCTGCTGTCATCAGACTCATCACCCCACTGTCGCTCTTGCATCCCTATTGTCATCACCCAAACCCAGACCTTGCCTACAACCATGGGGACCAAGGACCAATTTGAGTCAATTAAGTTAGATTTGCTTGCATAGAAGATCTCGAGGATACCCTTGTCCTTGTTGAATGGAGAGATCTGGATCTACAATATTTCGAGAATGAAATTATAGACATTGGTGATCAATTAATAGAAGTAATGGCTTGTTTAGATACATAGATAAAAGAGGCCATAGTTATGACTTATGATCGAGCAAACTACTCCAACACTTACTGAGGTAAGCATTCAATCTGACATCATTAAAACTCACAATGTGATCGACCGAAAAGAGTTATTTTTGAAGAAGAAAAGGAGAGGTTTGTGTAGATGCCTTGTGAGCCTGTGCAATGGATTGTATTAGCAACAAAATCTAAGGGCATAAAGGACATTCCAAAACTCACTTATAAGCCCAAAGAATCCATAGAGGGACTTGATGAGGTGGAAATTGCAGAAATTAAGCCATTGATGGAGGTTATGTTTGTTGAGTTCAAGTCTAAAAACGTACATGAGGTCACATACGTCAAATTTATGAATTATCATTCCCAATAAGTTTGTTTTCAATGCCTCCACCCACTTGCGTTCATATTCATTTCTGAAGCCTACGGATTATATGATTCCAATTCAAGTTTGATTGATTAGTCAGTTCTTCATCCTTCAAGTATTCCGAATTTAAGGTTGAATTTTAACCAATCGGGGGAGAATGATGCTATATCGGCTTCAAGTCCTGCAATGGAATTGTTTGGCATTTTTGGGGTTTTTAGGCAATCTCATAGTTTATTATCTTTAGGATTTTCCCTAATTTAGAGTAGGATTTATAAGCTAATAAACTAGTTGATTATCTGGGGTCTTTATGATTGTTTATGGTTTTATGATTCAAAGATTTTACATTTGTGTTGTTTTAATTTTAGGGATTTGACATGTTTCATTAGTTAGGATTTGAAATTATATCCTAGAGATTGTTTACTTATTTAGAATTGGGAGAAAGCCTGTATAAACGGCTTCATGTGTAACCATGAGGGGACAGACTGGAATATTGAGCATTCAGCCCAATTGAGTTTTATACTTCTCTTTATTATTTCTTCTAATTTCCTGTTTATTTTCATATTTTTTTCTCTGTTTTCCTGCATTGATCTCTTTGTCCAATTGGTCCAACATCAAATTTGGTATCAGAGCTTCATCTCAATCCTCCCTTGCTACTATTATGAAGCAACCATCCACAACTGTCAGCCCAACCATCAAAGAACCATCAGTCAAGTCTGTGCAGCCACAGTTGAAGCCCCCAACTGCTGCCACCACCCCCAACACCCAACCAGCTCATCTTTAGCATCTCTCGAATCAATCATCGGAGTCTCCTTTCCGTTCAATCATGGGCCACAACCAGAGCACCATTGTCATCAAAACCTCACCAGCAATAGTTGCAACCCTTCAAGCTGCCTGCTGCGCATCTCTAACATCATGGATTCATGGCTCTTCTATCTTATGTCCTGGTTGCCATAGAAAGTGAGGACTTCTCAAATCCCCAACTCAAGCCTCAAACTTGATCCTCAGTCGTCACCCAGCATCACACTCTTGCATCCCTACCCTCATCACCCATACCCAGTCCTTGCCAAATGCGAACAACCATGGAGGCCAAGGACCAATTTGAGTAGATTCAGCAAGATGTGCTTGAATTGAAGATCTGGAGAGATATCCATGTCCTTGTTGAACTGAGAAGTCTGGAATCTGGATCAATTTCAAGAAGGAAACTGCACGCATTAGCAATCAACTGATACTAGTAATGGCTTGTTTAGATATGGGGATAAAAGAGGCTGTAGTTGTGATAGAGTGAACTGCTCTGACTGTTACCAAGCTAACCGATCAATCTGATATTGTTAAAATTCACTGCATGGTTGACTGAAAAGAGTTTATCATTGAAAAAGAAAAGGATAGGTCTATGGAGATGCATAGTCAGCCCATGCAATCGGTTGTATTAGCAATAAAATCTGAGGGCGTAAAGGACATTCAGAGTTAACTTATAAGTTCAAAGAATCCACAAGGCTGGAGGAACTTGAGGTGGTGGAAATTGCAGAAATTAAGCCATCCATGGAGGGTAAGTTAGTTGAGTTCAATGTCGAAAACATGAGGGAAATCATGTACATGGAATTTATCATTCCCCATAGTTTGTTTTCAATGCCTCCACCCACTTGCCTTCATATGTATTTCTGGAGCACGTGGATTATAACATTCCAATTCAAGTTTGTTTGTTAGTCATCTCTTCATCCTTCAAATATTTCGAATTCGATGTTGAATTTTTTACCAGCCAGGGAGAATGCTGCAATATGAGCTTCAAGGCCTGGAGTAGAAATGTTGGCATTTTTAGGATTTTTAGGCTATCTTGGAATTATTGTTTTAGATTTTTCTATTTTTTCGTAGGATTTCATAAGCTAATGAACTAGTAAATTATCTAGGGTTTTTATGATTTAAAGATTTTACATTTATTTGTTGTCTTAATTTTAGGGATTTGATATTACGTTTCATTAATTAGGATTTGGTATTACTTCCTATTGTTATATTCATTTTCCTGCATTCCTTTCTTCGCTAATAGGTTGTGCATCAAGTTTGGTATCAGAGTCTCACCTTGATACTCCCTCGAGGACATAGATGGTGGCGACGCTGCAGCAGCAACAGCAGTTTATTTTTCCTATTGTCTGCTACCTTTGCTCTGTCATGTCATTGGTTGAAAGCACCAAATTTTTTTTTTTTTTCCCCAAAAACTGCTTTTTGGCTTCTTCTGATTTTGCCTGCAGTGCTGCAAATCAAATAGGTTCTCCGTATATGTTGGATTGTTTTTTGATTGGTATTTGAGTATAGTTGTTTGAACAAGAGGAATCAGGGTTTGGATAGGTTAATTGAGGAATCTTGGGTGTCAGCTAGGGTTTTGAAAGTGGCGTTGGTTTATGAGTGATGGATGGGACGAGCATCATGCTGCTGGTGCTAGGGCAGTGACCATATGAGAAGATACGTATTGATGACTGAGGAGAATGATGGCAGTGGGGTTGGGATACTGGATGACTGAGGGTGGTCGGTGACTGTTAATGGTGGCTGTGGGAATCTGGGATTGAGATGAGGCTCTGATACCAAATTGATGCAGGACCAATTGACACAAGAGGAGGATGCTGGGAAATGCATAAAGCAGTAGGAAAATAAACAGGAAATTAAAAGAGAATAAAAATGAAGATGATGGGGAACCAACAATGGAGAAATATTTGTTTATTTTAGTTAGGAAAATTTCTGGTTATTTTAGAAATTTAGTTTGTTTAGGGTTATTTTGTGTATCTTAGGTGCTTTGATGTTATTTTGTAATTACAAGTCTTGGTTAAGGACAAAGACATTAAAGAAAGATGGTGAAGTTACTTACGTAAGTTGTTTAATGAAAACCAAATAGAAGGCTTAAACTTAGATTTGACAAATGAGAAAAAGACTAAAAATATGAGATTTATTCGCAAAATTAGAGTTAACGAAGTTAAGCTTGCACTAAAAAAGATGAAAAATGGGAAAGCTATTGGACTAGATAACATCCCAATTGAAGTTTGGAAATGTTTAGGTGATAACGGAATTATATGGTTAACTAATTTATTTAATACAATTATAAAAATTAAGAAAATGCCAGACGAATGGAGGAAAATCACTTTAATACCTATATACAAAAATAAAGAAGATATTCAAAATTGTAATTACCATTGTGGAATTAAACTTATGAGTCATACGATGAAACTATGGGAAAGGGTGGTTGAACAAAGATTAAGGTTAGAAACGAAGGTCTCAGATAACCAATTTGGTTTTATGTCTAGGAGATTTATCACAAAAGCTATATATCTTTTAAGAAGATTAATGGAAACGTTTAGGGAAAAGAAGAGGGACTTGCATATGGTATTTATTGACCTAGAGAAAGCATATGATAGGATACCTAGTGAAGTTCTCTGGTGGTTTTTAGAAAAAAGGGTGTATGTAGTAGGTATACTAATGTCATTAAAGATATGTATGATGGAGTAATGACTATTGTAAGGACTATAGATGGAGAAACTAGAGAATTTCCAATCACCATAGGTGTACATCAAGGATATACTTTGAGCCCTTATCTTTTTGCTTTACTGATGGACCAATTGACTAAGAGTATTCAAAATGAGGTTCCTTGGTGAATGTTATTTGTAGATGATATTGTATTAATTGATAAAACTAGGGGCGGAGTAGAGGTCGAGTTAGAATTATGGAGAGAAACATTGAAATCTAGAGGCTTTGGGATAAGTAGAAATAAGACAAAATACATGAAATGTAGTTTCAGTAATGGTAGGAGGAATATTAGAGACAAAGTTAAACATGATGATGAAGAAATAAATAGCACTTGTAGATTTCGATACCTTGGATCTATTATGCAAGTTGAAGGAGAAATTGAAGATGATGTAATGCACAGAGAGGTTGGGTAAAATGGAGAATGGCTTCAAGTGTGCTTTGTGATCGTAGAATACCCTTAAAATTAAAACGAAAGTTTTATAAGATGGTTATAAGACTAGCTATGCTATATGGATCAAAATGGCGGGCGATGAAGAAACAAAATATCCAAAAAGTAAGTTGTCAAGATGAGAATGCTTAGATGGATGAGTGGTGTAACACTGAAATATTAATTAAGGAATGAACATATTTGTGGTAAGCTAGGTGTAGCTCCTATAGAAGATAAGATAAGGGAGGGATGACTCAAATGGTATGGACACTTGCAATGTAGGCCACATAGTGCGCCAATGAGGAAGAGTGAGTTAGTTACTGTGAGGGGGCAGTAGAAGGGGTAGGGGTAGATTTAAAATAACTTGGAAGGAGATAGTGAGTAAGGATTTAATAGTTCTAAATCTGTCAAAAGAAATGGTCCATAATCGCATAAATTGGCAGAAAAGTATTCATATAGTCAACTCCACCTAGTGGGACTTGAGGCTTGATGTTGTTGTTGTTGTATGTTTTAGTTGGGCTTATTCTGTAATTATTTATTATTTGTTATTTATAATGTTGGGTTTATAAGTGAAGTGTTTGTGTAATGTATGAAATAGTTGTTGATTTGAAATCAGAGTGTACGGTCAGTTTCCCTCCCTCTCTCTCTCTCTCTCTCTCTCCCTCTCCTGCAGCCTTCTTTCTTCTCTTCCTTCTTCATTCTTTGTTCCTCCCATCTCTGTTCTGTTCTACGGATGAATGCTTAATATTCCAATTTTACCCTCATGCTTACACATCAATTCTTTATATAGGCTTTCTCCAATAATAAGTAGCCCATCTCTATGAATTAATATCAAATCCTAATTTCTGAAACATAATATCATATCCTTATAATTTAAAACAACACATTAAGTGTAAAACTTTTAAACAATACCCTAGATTATCATAAAGACCCTAGATAATATACTAATTTATTAGCTTATAAGATCTTACTATAACATAGGTAAAAATCATAAGAATAATAAACTTCAAGATTGCCCAAAACCCTAAAAAAGCCTACTATTTCCTTTGTAGGCTTTGAAGCTAATATTGCATCAGCCGTCTTAAATTTCTCATGCTGAGCTACTTTCTCCCTTTCTTTTGTACAACATTGTTTCATTCTCTCTCTCTCTCTCATGTGCTTGGATGCTGTGTAACATTAGAGTTCTGCTTGGTGGAAGCAAAGTTTTCCCATGTTAGCACCAGAGGAATCCATGGGTGGGCTTGATACACATAGATGAGTACCTACTTGACCCAAAAGTTTAAGCCTATTAGGTCTTAGGCCCAACCATGTATATAAGCACCTATCATCCACTGAATTTTTCCAATGTGGGACAAACTTACTAGTGGAATTTTCAACAATCTTCCCCTCACTTGTGAGTTCCAATTGCTCCCCCTTGAATGGAACTCGTCTCCCTTATGGGAGTAAGTCCAATTCTCCAATAGTTGCTCAAGTGGGCTTTACCACTGTGCCTTACGTGCCTCGGATTGCGTTCTACACGTGCTTCGGAACCAATCCTACCTCTCAGGTTTTGACCCTATTCGGATCCATCTTCCAAGCCTAGATGATCCTTATTGGCCTCGGTCACACACTTCATTCTCCAACTGTTAGCACGTCAGGAGAATTAGCTTCACACCTCGACTTTTTTTTTTTTTTTCAATGTCACTCACCCAGAGTTACGAACTATCGGCTCTGATACCATTTATTAGCACCGGAGGAGTCCATGCGTGAGCTTGATATACATGGATGAGCACCAACTTGACCCAAAAGCTTAAACCCATGAGGTCTTGGGCCCAACCATATATATAAGCACCCATCTTCCACTCAATTTTTTCAATGTGGGGCAAACTTACAAGTGGAATTCTCAACATCCCATATGTTGTATTTGACTTCAATTTAGATGGGTATGATCTTTGAAACCTTGGGCGCATGCTATTGTCTTTTTGGAAGCTTAATATATTGTTTTTAGGACTTTATATATACATATATATATATATATATATATATATATATATATATATATATTGTTGGTCCACAACTTAACAACAGAAGCTTTTAGGTCAAAGTATAACTCTATCATGGCCACAAGCTTTTGGGTTCTAGTCTTGTTGCTTGAGTTTTATTATGCTATTCTTTATAATAGGTGCTATTCATTGTTTATTTCTCTCTCTCCACATGCAATTGAGCTGCACTTGTGGGGAGGGGAGTGTTGGGGCCTGATAGACTTTGTTGGACTACAATTGGTCAACATAAGTTTAAGGTGAAGTGGTATTTTTTTTTTTTGGAGATTTCACTTTTTCCTTAGTTGAATGTAAAGTTTGATCACTAAGTGTCAATAGCCAAGCTTGTTTAGAGGCTTATGCCTGCCTTAATTGCTTGTCTTGTGCTCCTTTGGTAGGTCATCATCATATAATAGTGTAGGGTTATCTTTCAAGTTGAGTAGTGCCCCCAGGAAAAGGGGGAGTACTCCTCATGCATAACGATGTTTCCTTTGTGCTAAAGCAGGTTATCATAAACTTGTTTAGCCTACTTGCCTGCGCTTGACACGTGATTTCTACAGAGGTGTAATTAGATAAATTACATTGCTTTGCTGCTTATTACTTACCATGTACTTTCTATTGGATGCTAGTGAAAGCATTTTTGTGATGTATCCCCTGTTTACTCTTAGTCTTAGCAGACTATTTAAGCTTATGGGCTGAAACTAGTGTTGCAACAACCCTTCACATGTTGTGAACATGTGAAGTTCAGCTTGTCACACTATGTAAGGAGTTATTATAGTTGAGTTGAGTTGACACACTGGGATACTCAAACTTGACTCAGGTGTCACAGGCTGAATATTTCACATCTTTGTGATCCTTCCAATTCATCAACACGTTTAGTAAGTTGGGCCATCTCTAGGCCACATTGTTGGCTGCCATCTCAGCCTGTGCTTCTAGCAACCCAATTCTCTTGGCATTAGTTGGCATGGTCACTAGTCAAAGCTTTCCCAATCCCACAAAAAAGGCAATTGAATTCAAATAGCAATTAATCGAGCTCTAGTACACTCAACAGAACCTATTATTGTTAAATTCAAGCTCAATTAGTTTGCCAGTTCTTTAAGCTTGAGCTTGGCTTGATTAAGCTTGCTTTGGTAATAAAATATTTAAATGGCTTCCTTGGGCCATAAGGCTGCCCTCTTCGCGAGGGTAAGGGGAGGGTCATCACAGTGTACGTAGCTTTACCCCTACTTTTATGTAGAGAGGCTGTTTCCTTGGACTCAAACCTATGACCAACCGGTCACAAAGGAGCAACTTTACTGTTGATCCAAGGCCCGCCCTCATTGTAAAATATTTATAAAATAATATTAAATGTATGTATAAAATATAGACCATATATAAAATATTGAATACATGTATAAAATATATTGATCTTATATATACAGATATATAATATATTGCTTACAGGAGCAGCTTTTTACAATATGGGGCCTTAGGTCAATAATTTAATTAGGGGCTCTTAATATTTTGTTTAATTTTTATTTGTATTTAAAATTAATTTTTTTAGGTACATCAAATAATTTTAGCTGTACTGCATGTGCACTCCACCCACCAAACACGTGAATTCCATAAATCATGTTAACATTATTATATTAAAAAAAAAATTTGGGGGCCCCAAAAATTAGCAAGCACCTTAGTGGCCTTAATGAAGAGCCGGCCCTGATTACTTAAAGAATAACGAAAATTGATTAGGCTTGAGGGTAGTATTCGGAAACTCGAACTGAACTTTTCAAGCTACCTGAGTATCTCTAGCTTAACTTTAACAATAATGGTGTTGAGCTTGGTCAAGCTATAGAGAGAGTCTAGCTCTCTCATGTATACTCCTTATTAGGTGGGTGGATATTTTTTGATATTTGAGTTCAGAATCTTGAGTTTGGGCTGAACTTGAATAGAGTCCAGCTGAGTCAAGCTGTAGGGAGAGTTGAGCGAATAACTTATGATTGGCTTCACTCCTAATTAGGTAGGCTGAAGTGAATTGATATTTGAGTCTGGAGCCATTTACTCGGTGCCATGAAAATATTGAAGGACAGGAATAGTTAGTTCCCATTTAGTTATGGGTAACAGTTTTCATTTTTCTTTTTAGTTTTCCAATAAATTACAAAAAAAGTTATCCAATTTTTAATTTTCACATATTTGTATGAAATAAATGAACAATAAACAGTTCTGACATAGTTTTATTTTTTATTTCTAAATTTTCAGATAATTACAAAAATGCCACCTCCGATTTCTAAATTTATATAGAAAAGTTGGAAAACATCATTTTATTATTTTTCTAGATTTCTAACTTTTACTTTGTGTATGGGAACATGAAATTTAGATCTTGGATTGAAAATTGTATTGATTATGTGTAGAGTTTCTTGTAGACCCACACAAAAATCCAAATTCAAGCCCCAAATCTGTGATCCCAAATATTACATTATATAATTTTTGGAAATTGAATTTTTTTTTTTGCAATTATTTTGAAATATAGAAATAATAAATAAATAGTTATATTGTACATTTAAACAAACTCTTTATTTTCTACCTTTTTTATATGATTCTTGAAAAAATAAAAAATAAAATAAATTAAACTTCTTAAAATTTTAAAAATTGAAAACAGAAAATGTTTTCCACAACCAAACAGGCCCTTAGCTTTTGCAATTTTTAGATTTCATGTGCGGAAAATTCACCAGGGCATGCGTGTAATATTCTTAATATGACAAAGAGGGAATTTTCTAATGCTTGTAATATTCTTAATATGACAAAGGGCATTTGGATGGAAGTCATTGAAATTTTCTTTTTTTCAATATTAATACCATCTCCTATCTTCTATTGTACATTATCTCTGGTCTTCTACATTCTTTTCACACACACAGCTTTGAGAGTTTCGTAATCTTTTAAATACTGCAGAGGTAAATTTTTCAAAATCCAAAGGAAGCTGATTTACAAGACTTCCATCCAAACTTGTAGAGTTGTAGTTAGTTTTTTTCACTCTTATTCATTGTACTGTTTTGGCTAACCTGCAGACTTCCCTTACAGCAGCCGGTTGTTACCTTTGTGCGGCTCCTGGGTCTAAGGGCACCAGACTCCTTGTTTGCTGCTGTGTAAATTCTCCTCCACCATCAAAAATGAAATTGTTGCCTTGGAATCCTTGTGAAGGAGAGAAGCATGAAATCCCAAGTAAGGTGGAGTATGGAAAATTATATTCAGATAACTTGATTCCAGATGGTTCAGACGTTCATTTTTTGGATGTAACATCTTGTGAATCTGTTCTAACTGATGCCAGAAGACTCAACTTACTCACTGAGTCAACCATTAGGAGCATTCATATGTTGCAAACTGAGGAAACCAAACATTTCAAATCCCAAACTGAAAAAAAGTCTGACTGTGAAGTGAAGCATGAAGCTGGATCTGGCACCACTTCCACAAGTGGACGACTTCAGCCTGGTCAAATTGGTCACTTTATGAATAGGTTTTTGGTTACATGGAACCTCCATGAGAAAAGTGCTGGAGATATACTTGCAGTTGAGGCCGATAATTGTGAATGGGACATGGGAGGGAATTGTCACCATCATTGCTGCAGGTCTTGTGTAGTTGGTCATAACATGGTAGCTGAGGTGCGCCACATGGTTGATGCTGATTGGTTGTATCTTACCAAGTTGTCAAAGAGTGAGAATATTGAGCAATTCCAACAGCAAAGAAATTTATTATCTCACAAGGAGCAAGAAGCAGAGAAGACAGATTTTTGTTCAGACTATGTTCGGTTATCAGCACAAAGAGCACTCCTTTCATTGAAGTCTGTCCCAGTTGCTGCCAGGAGAGGCCTACCTGTTCTTGTCAATCCTCAAGGACTGTTACTAAGTATTCCAGTATGTTGATTCCTTTATTTAGTGTTTGGGAACAAGAAATTGGGATTCTAATGTGGAATTGTGAACTTATAATTTGTGTTAAAATTTAATCGCACATTTTCAAAAATATTCCCAAACACCGCATTAGCGTATTTGATTTTCTGTTTTAACAAAAGCCAACAAAAGTTGATTAGAACTGCCATGTTCAATAACAGCCACTTGAGAAGCAAAGCATCTTTTCTTCATAATTCCACTGTCCCACAGTATTTTTAGTAAGCTTTTGGTTGCTATATTCTTGTCAATACACGGTTTCCTTTGTATGTCCAGACTTCTTATTTAAACAAATTTTAGAAGTGCAACATTGTGTGTCTGAGTTAGCTGCTGATTTTTGACATCTGACGAGCTATTTCTTTTTCTTTCCAGAGCATCAGCTTCCAGCATTGCCCTTGCTTGATGGCCACTGCTGTATTCAAGCCAAGAGTACCACTTGGGGGAGGTCATAATTCATTCATGTAGTATTGTGAGGCATCTGTTCAGTTGATATGCACGCCAATGCAGGCTGCATAATGTTTAAATTGCTATCAAGTTGTCTTGGAAATGTTGTAAATTATGGTACCATTGGAATTTTGAAGATGTACATTTAAGCATATCAGTAGGGCAATTATTTTCGAAGGCATTGTACTGGTCATTGAAGTTTCACTTCTTCAATATTTATTGTTGATTATCGTTTTTCACTTTGTCATACCTTGTGAGATGGAGCCACAAGTTGTAAAATAGGAAGAAATTTGATAATAAATGTTTTTGAAGGCTTTAGACTTAATATCTTCTTTGGGATCTTGAAGCTTCCATGTGCAAATATGCATAACCAATACCACTCAGACATGCTATCTTTTGCTTTCATTTCTTATCTGTTGGGTTTCCTGTTCTTGAGTTTGTATTTTGCACCATCAGAAAATCAAATGTGAACTTGTGAGGCAAAGCCATACCGAGGGCCATGATGGCACAATGAGAAGGTGACAATGCTGTGCTGGTTTGGCGTAAAAACAGATTTTACCAGAAAATGTGAAGAAGTATTTGCATATATTCAGAGCATAGCTCATGATCAATGCATAAATATATAAATTCATTTCGACACCATGTTTGCGAATTTTACAGATAATGATTTGGTTTGGTGGTGTTTAGGCTCATTCTGGTTACTGTGTTTCAGGAAACTAATCACCATTTGTTTAAACAAGAAAATAAAGGTAATCAATAGGCTTGGAAAAATATAAAGTTTCTGTATATAATTTCTGAAACGTGGGAAAGATTTGTTTTTTAATTTACTGTCACAAATAAGGCTGCAAATAAGTCGAGTTGCACTTGAGCTACTCTTGTAGTTGGCTTGATAGTGGCTTGCTTGAACTCATTTCTCAAGTTAAATAAGTTGAGCTCGAGCTCAAATTTCAGGCTCGTTAACTAAATAAGTTGAGCTCGAGATAAGTCATACTTGACTTGTTAGGCTTGCAAGTTGACAAGACTTGTTTATTGGCTCGCATACTAACTTGATATTAGGATTGTAAATTAACTTGATATTAGTCTTATTAAATATTTAATTTTTAAACTTTATATATATTTTTTCACAAATTATTTTTATTAATTACCAATTATATTCTTAACTAGTTTAGTGGCTCGACTCATTCATTAATTTAAAATAAGCTTCACTTCAGCTTGAGTTTTTGAGTGACACTTGAGCTTGGTTTGTTCATTAATGTGTGTTGGGCTTTTGTGGAGTCTAGTTGTGTCTTAATTTGGATGACGACCTGACCTTTGTTTAATTAGAGATTTTTATCCTAAGGCTTACAAGTTGTACTCGTGGGGGTCTGGGGGCAACGCCCCCGGGGAAAATTTTTGGAGCCCATTCGGAACGGAACCCTAGGCGCAACATATAAAAAGGGTGCTTTCGGGTGATTAGGGTTGTGGTAGTTGTATCCGCGAGAGAGAGCGAGAGCGAGAGAATTGTATCACCACACTCTCTGTGCTTTCTTCCTGATAATATTGAAATCCCTGCAACTCCGTGGACGTAGGTAAAATTGCCGAACCACGTAAATATTGTCTTGTGCGTGTGATTAAATTTTTCTTTGGCGTTATTCTTTCTCTATTTGTTTCTCACAGGTTTCGGGAATTTGTTCTTATATTCCTAACAATGTGAAATGAGTTGCGGTCTAGTGGAGCTTGAGCCAAATTTAAATTATATATATGCTAAATGAGTTGAACTCCACACTTTAACTTTGAGTGATCCAAGCTCTCTTTCAAGGAATTGAGTTGAGCATCTCGGCTTGTTTACGGCCCTAGTTTCAAAAAATTAATGAGTGAATATCTAATTTTCATGGCATCAAAAATCATTTTTAATATTATAATTATTTAGGCTGGAGTAAAATTTTATTTACAATATCATTCAAGAAAAAGAAAAATACATGAAAAATGGAGCCTTCTATATTATCTTAGTTTTTTCCTAGAACAAAATCTCGAATGGGAGCCTTGGATTCCACAAATCGGATGGTCAGAGGCGTTTCTCCCTCATGGGAATGTCCCAAAATATATATATATATATATATATTAAAAATATATATTTATTGAGGATATTATACTTTAATCTTGACATTGCATATAAAACTTGCCGTGGCAGAATCTGCTCCTCTAAACAATCTTTCTTTTCTTTTCTCTAATAATGCCTTCTTCTAGTTGTTGATAATTTTTGTGGATAAGATTTTCTGACGTTTCTGTCCAAACAAACAACACAAAAAAAAAAAAAAAAAAAAAGAGAAGAAATTTTCTCCAGATATCACTTCACAATAGGAGCACTTGAAACACCACTACAGTCCCGCATGGGCTACATGCCCATGGAAGCTCTGCAACCAACCATGCAAATCCATTTCTCACTCCACAGTAGTTCTCAACAAGAGGTACCCGTACCCTACCCCCCCCCCCCTACAAAAAAAAATCTTGGCAACTCATGTCTTTTATTTTCAGAACTACTGTAAAATTATGAGACTGCAAATTTGCTCTGCGAAGCTCAGACTCCCACTTCATCTTTCTTCTGAAGCTGTGATCTTGAACAGTGGATAGAATTTTAGACACCCCTGTTAGTTTTGATTCTTTCCCCCTTCGTGCTTTTGGAAACAATTTCGCAGATTGGGATTTTGACTGATTTCAAGTTGGGTTCTGTAGACTTGAATTTCCTGCTAATTGCTATTCTCATATCATTTGTATTTTGTACCCTGCTTGAGTTATCCGTAATAAACATGCATGATAAGAATTTAGCTCAGTGCAGAAAGGGTTGTTTAATGTTGGCATATATTTAAAACTTGCAAACTTGTAATTGAATTACTCTGGCCTGTCTGTGGCACAGTTGAACTAGCACAGTAATTGGAACAGAAATCCATTCAGTCTTCTTTCTATTTCTGAGGAAGATA
The DNA here is from genome assembly GCF_029873635.1 of Malania oleifera. Taxonomy (NCBI): domain Eukaryota; kingdom Viridiplantae; phylum Streptophyta; class Magnoliopsida; order Santalales; family Ximeniaceae; genus Malania; species Malania oleifera. The sequence continues at coordinate 95,954,088 of NC_080422.1, read as the reverse complement.
TGAATTGAAACTTTCGTGAAAGTATATTTCTCTCGTCTCTTGATGGGGCAGCTACCAGAACAGGATTCTAATCCAGGCAGTAAGATTTGCTGAGACATTAGGAAGCAGCTAGATAAGAAATGGGAGAATTTGGTGAAGAGGAGGTCCATTCTGTCACCCTGATTAAGCATCAAGAGAGAAGGAGTGCAAGCAAGAAAAAGGTTCAAGCATCACCAGTCATGGTATTATTACAATTGCTTTTTTTTTTTTACTTGACTCCATTATTTTAACTGCAAATTCATTTGCATGTGTCAGAACCTGTAATGAGCATTATTAAGATTATGGTTTGAATTTTTGCCTACAACTTGTTGCTATTACAATCCTCTGTAATGATTTTAGAAGAATAAGCTGTTTTTATATTCCATTGAAATTCAATGCTAATGCCTCAGTCACGCTAAATCTAAATTTTCAAATGATATTGTGTTTGTATTTCAGAATTCCTGCATTTCTTTCAAAGTGGATATGATTACCTTAATTAAGTACAGTTTGACAGTAATGACTGGAAAATTTATCAAACTGCTTTAGTCTCACCAAGTCCAATCTCTCCTGCTTGGTTGGCCACTCACCTCCGATATTGTATTCTGTAACAATGGACGTGACTCTATTTTGTCTGAGTCAGTAGCTGATGCTATATGTGCACATTCCCAAGGAAAGGTATAATGCAGCTGTAACGAAATGTCTCCACACAATGAACCATATGTGATAAAGAGCTCACTTGTTACACCAGCAACAACTGAGCCAAAGGCTACTAGGTGGGGTTGGCTACATGAATCCTCTTCTGTGCTGCCATTGTGCACAATCTAGGACATCCTCAGAAGTTGGGAGTTCTGTCAAATCCTTATTTATTGTCTTGGTCCGAGCTATTCTAGTTCTATCCCTGCCTCTCCTACTGCCACTAACATCAACTACTCACTCCACCTCTGTGGTGCATTATTTGACCTACGTTGCAAGTGCCCAAACCATCTTATCCACCATTTAAAAATTTAAAATGATCAAATGCACTGAGATAAAACTCATTTAAATGCGAAATAAAAACAACACACTTACTCCAAGTGCTGTGAAAAATGATTTTATTTCTAATAGTGTCTGTAGTAAGTGGACATGACATGATATTTTAGAATCCTGAGGAGATCCTATCTTTTTCTCATTCTTCAAAACCAGAGTTAGCACTGCATTCAATTAATCTTCTATCTCAACATTTTGGTTTGCCACTTATGTTCTTCCCCTTCATTCAGTTCTAAGCTAAGAAACTTGGATTGTAGAAGCTGGTTCTTTAATCACTAGGATAACACTTTGGACCAGTGGGATGAATGATTAGAATGCAAAATTATCTAAACTTCTGTCTTGGAAAAAAATGTTAAGCTGCTGGTTAGCTGGGAAGATTGTTTGTTTGTTCATTTGTTTGTTGTTGTTGTGCGTTTTCCCCCCCTTTCCTGATAAAGAAAATTTTGATTAGATCAGAGAAAAGAACAAGATGAAAGGAACAAAAACATCCCAGGAAAGACCCCAAACTAACTGCTACAAATTTGCATAACTAAATACAAACCAGCAGATCATAGCCTACACCACACTACACAATGCGGTTAATTATAATAGAAACATCATTGTAACCTTCCCATCAATTTGACACCTCCCTAATCATTTACTCCTTAAATTCTGTTATTACTTTCTATCCAGCCAGATGTGATACAAAACAGCAGCAAGAACAGCTTTAAGCTTTGCCTCTGAATCACCACTTCCCCTGCAATTAATCACCATCCAGCTCACGTCTGCATCCCTCCCAGCTGTTGTTCAGTTACTACCTTACCAGACAAGCACCTCTGCCAAATTGACCTTCTTTCAGAACACTCAAGAGAAAAGATGAGCAGCATCTTCAGTTGCATTCCTGCGAAAAAAAAAGTGTCTCAAGTTGATTATGCCCCTGCTGCGTAAAATATCTTGAATAATTAGTGTGCCCTCTCAAAAAAAGCCATAAAATAAAGCTATGCTGCAGAATTATCTTTGTTCCAAACGAAACACTTCCAGCCGCCAGGACACCAAAGGCAAAGGCTGTCTTATGATCTTATTCTTCCCCAAGCGCTCTTAATGGTAAACTCACCTTTAACATTCTGAGCTCACTGAATTTCCATCTTCCACCCCCATATTTGGCAGCAGTGATTGAAAAAATTGCCAATGCTTAAGCTGATACTTAAAGACAGCATCAAGAAGATCCCAGCTGTCACTATGCAAAATATTAGCAACAAGGGCTGTTGGGTTTGGGTATCCCTCCTATGTGGAGAAACCCATTCAACCCTTTAGCCCATTTTATTTGGCTCTTTATTGGGCTTATTTAGAGGCCTTTTTTATGCCTCATTTAAGTAAAGAAAATAAGGGTTGATAGCTGTAGAATTTCCTTTTAAGTGAGAGAGAGTGTGCGGTAGAAAGAGGGAGAGAGCAGAAGAGAAAATCTGAGTTTTTGCAATAGTGTGCAGTTTTGATCAACCGATGATTGGAGGGTCATCTGTGGTCCGATTGAGCTAATTTTTTTTCAGTAGATAGAGGACTCATAGACGCCATCTTTGAACAGTCGGATTGGTCGTTCAAGCACTGTAGTATCAGATATTGGGTTTGAACAGTAACCATATTTTTAGTAAAATTCTCAACTTTCCCTCTTTAATTTTTAAGATCTCTTGTTAGCTAAAAACTGAGTTATGTATTCATTGTGATAGCTGAAAATTGTGATATCGTACCCACATTTTTATCGTAGTGAAGTTTTTGAGTGGACTCTCAAGTCCCGTGGTTTTTACCCTTTGATTTGAAGGGGTTTTCCACGTAAAATTGTGTGTCTCATGTTATTGATATTTGTGATTATTTCTTGGGCTGATTTTGTGCTGACGAAAAAATATATTTTTGTGATATTGTCATATCATAAGAACTGATTTTGTTAGTTGGGAGAGAAAGAACTTGTGGTTGTGCTTCTGCAATTTTTCGGTGAGTCTTGTTTCTTCCCAACAAGGGTCTCCTTGTTTAAACCAGAATAAGAAATTATCCTTCACCATATCTACCGGTAATAAATCCAAAAGGCAGCCAGTTATCATAGTTTTTCAAGATTTTTCTCCAGCTCCAGCTACACCTCATTTGGCTTGTGTGGATACCAAACTCATATATCTTTGTCTTAATACTTTAAATTCCCCTACATATTTTATCCATGTGAAATGAGTTAAACTTCTTAGAGGATCCTTCGTAATTTTAATCTCCTTGCCCTATTTAACTTCAGTTCATCATGTCTACTTTTTAAAAGTTAAATTCTATTGATTTTTTAATCTGCACAGGGACTGCATCTGCATGAGGACCAACTACGGTCAAGTTCAACTTCTGCAGGTTCACAAATTCAGTCCCAGTGTGTTGCTTGTTTGGGCAACAATAGTTGTCAGACAGTTCTTTCAAGAACAAAACTGATGAAGACATTGATCAGAAAGGGGAAGTCTCGGGAAGTCCAGTCCATTTTTGATAGTTTAACAGAAGGAGGACATAGGCCAAGCCTTATAACGTACACAAATCTTTTAACTGCCTTGACCATCCAAAAGCATTTTAAGTCCATTCGCTTACTCCTGTCTAAAGTGGAGGAAAACAGCCTGCAGCCTGACTCGATATTTTTTAATGCCATGATCAATGCGTTCTCTGAATCTGGAAATATAAAAGAGGCCATGGAAATCTTCCAGAAAATGAGGGAGAGCGGGGCTAAACCCACAACCAGCACTTTTAATACTTTAATTAAAGCGTATGGTATAGCTGGTCAGCCCGAGGAATCTCTAAAACTGCTGGAGAAAATGTCACATGAAGAAAATGTGAAACCCAATGACAGAACATACAACATTCTCATCAGAGCTTGGTGCAACAAGAACAGCATAGCGGAAGCATGGAAATTGGTTAATAAGATGGTGGCATCTGGTCTGCAACCTGATGTGGTCACGTACAACACACTAGCTAAGGCTTATGCTCAAAATGGGGAGACAAGTAGAGCTGAAGGGATGATTTTGGAGATGCAGACTAATAAAATCAAACCAAATGAGCGGACTTGTGGCATTGTAATTAGTGGTTACTGTAAAGAAGGTAATATGACAGATGCCTTGCGGTTTGTGTACAGGATGAAAGATCTTGGGGTGCATCCAAATCTTGTTGTCTTCAACACTCTCATAAAAGGATTTCTAGATATTTCCGACACTGATGGAGTTGATGAGGTGAAATTTTTGTTTTAATAGTCATTGATTTGCTTATGATTTTATTTTATTAATGGAATTATACTAATTTTTCAAATGCTTTAAGTAACAATTCAAAGGTACTGTTGTAATCATGTGCCTACTTCTTGGTGACATTCTAAGCACAATAGAGAATGTTGTTTATATTTGGAGGCTTTACGCTAAAAACTGATTTTGAACCCTTTTAAGTTTGAGACAGATGACATGCTCTTTTTTGTTTTGGTTTTGAATTTTTTCCGCACTGTGAAGGGCCTGGGGTCCATTGTTCTTTGTAGATTTTTTTGAGTTCTATTTCTTCTTCTGGAGTTTTTATATGTTTACCTTTTCAATACATGCTCTGTGGATTACTTGGAATAATATCATGTGAAAAAAATAAAAAATATTTTCTTATAAAAAATACAAAAATAATTTCTTAAAAACCAACATGCTAGTGAGGAAGGCACTTTTTGAGCCATTAGCTGGTCTACCGATTTTATGGCTTTCGGAGTGGAAAAGTGGTGTCATATTCCTCTTCTTCTTCTCTTATCCTTGTTGAGCTTCCTCTTACATGGTGGTCTGTAAAATTTATGAATCGGCAGGCACTGACATTGATGGAAGAATTCGGGGTCAAACCAGATGTGATAACATTCAGCACCATTATGAATGCTTGGAGTTCTGCAGGATTCATGGACAGGTGCCTTGAGATCTTCAATGACATGGGGAAGGCTGGCATAGAACCTGACATCCATGTATTCAGCATTCTTGCGAAAGGTTATGTGCGTGCTGGAGAGCCTGAGAAGGCTGAGTCATTCCTCACGTTCATGAGCAAAGCCGGTGTGCACCCAAATGTTGTAATCTTCACTACCATCATCAGTGGATGGTGCAGTGCAGGCAAAATGGAGTATGCTTGGAGGGTTTATGAAACAATGTGTAAAATGGGCATTTCCCCCAATGTGAAAACTTTTGAGACCCTTATATGGGGATACGGGGAAGCAAAACAGCCTTGGAAAGCAGAAGAATTGCTCCAAATCATGGAAGAGAATGGTGCTTCTCCTGAGAACAGCTGTATCCAGCTTGTTGCAGATGCATGGCGTGCTATTGGTTTACCAAGGGAAGCCAAGAGAATAATGGATGATGCGAAGGAAGCGTCTGAAGTGGTATTGAACACCAGGGATGATGGTATACCTGTGGAGAGGATATATCAGAAACAAAACTTGAGAGCTTCTTCTGCCAATCTTTTGCAGATACCAGGAGTAGCTTTAATCAATCAAAACGGCTCTGCTGCCACTAATATGAGAAGCCGAATGGTTCTAAAAGGGCCTTGGTTTTTCTGTGAGAGCTTATGTGCTGCTGCTAAAACCACATTTCTTTCTCATTCATTTGGGTTTGGGGTGAAACCGCTTCTTTTGTGTTAGGAGCAGTTTCAAGGCTGCATTGATAGCTGCTTACAGTTTGTGTTCTTGAGCTGAAGTCAAGGAGAGATGGGTGCTGTGATGCTATCTTAATCCGATTTTTAGTGAATACAAATTTCGTGCCTACAAAATGATTGGTACTAGAGAATGATTGTTAGCTCCCAAGAAAGGAGGAATAGTAGTGAAGCCTCTTTGATTTCATCGGACAATTCGAACCTATATTTATCATAGTGAAATTTGTTCATTTTTCAAATCAAATTATCAAATTTGGCGTAGTGTATCTTCTTACAGTGTTGTACATCAACTGTTCATAATTCAAGGGCAGATGCATACTATCATCTTCTTCACCAAAGTAGCAAAAATCCTTTAATTTGCAAAACTGAGAATTGTTTCAGTTCTCTCTTTATATCTTTTGTGCTTCACTACTACTCTGCCATGGTTAAATTACAGTTTTTAATTTCAATAAAAATAAAAAATATTACTATGATGGAAGCTAAGGCATAGAATTACCACTGCTCCTTAAAATCAATTTTGCGCCCTAGGAGATTGTGTCGTGGTGCAAACAGTTTTGGTGGTTAAATCAAAACGACGTTAAATGTAAAGATAATAAATATGCCATTATTTCGACCAGTTTGATTTTTTTGAATGTGCGCCGAAAGGAAAATGCTCGACGTCACGGGCTGTGATGATTCGAATCCACGTGATGGGATTCATTGGACATAGTAGTGCAGGGTGAACACTTCTGTATCCTGTGAATCCTTACCATGGGCCTGTGTTATCGCGAGTCTGTGCGTCACACAGCATTATTAGCGTGACTCATGCCAAAAACGACGGTGTTTTAGTTTGTTGAGGAAGAAACCATGTCAAAACGAGGTGCAAGTGTACCACGTGGCATTTTTTCAGGTGGACTATGGGTCCCATGTCACTGAATGACTCGTTCGTTCAATCAGACGGCAGACCTTGATTTGGGGTTTATCCCACACGTATCCTAATTTAACTGCATAGCTTTCAATTTTCATTTTTCATCCGAGTTCGAGAGCAGACTCGGAAGACATGGTATGTCTGCAGGTCCTCTCTTCCTCTACCCTCCTGCTACTAAACCCTAATCGTCGATTCATCCAAAGCCCCTCACCCATCAAAAACCCTAATTTGTCTATCCACAATATCCTCCCCACACCCAAAAACCTTCATTTCAGTCGCAACCCCCTCGTCCCTCTCTCCACACTCTCTACTTTTCTTGCGGTTGAGCTCCATTACTCCAAAAACGGCTTTCAAAGATTCGCTTGCTATGCGTTCAACGACTCCAGCGATGAAACCAAGGCGGTCTTGGACTCGCACGGCAGCGGCGGCGGAGGCGGCGACGGCGGCGGAGAAGATGGTGACGATGACGACGGCCAGGCCGGGAAGAAAACTGGGATTTTACCAGAATGGTTAGATTTTACTTCGGATGATGCGAAAACGGTTTTTGCGGCACTTGCGGTCTCCTTGGCGTTTCGGTCGTTCGTGGCGGAGCCGAGATACATTCCTTCCTTGTCGATGTACCCAACGTTTGATGTTGGCGATCGACTTGTTGCGGAAAAGGTTTGGTTTTCATTCTATCTTAGTAATTCGTGTTTTATTGTGATGAACTTGAGTTTTGCAGTTTTTGCTTTGCCATCAATCGCATTCGTGGAAAATGTTTACTTGTGTGGTGCCGCTTTGTCCATTATCTGTGAATTCTTATCCATTTAGGCCCCATTTAATGAAATTAGATGTTAAGTTCCGGAGTATTGATGAATCAATGAACTGGATTTGTAATCAAGTGGAATAAATTATGTACTTTAATATTAGTGTCTTCAATTTGAATTTTAATGTTTTTGCCATTTAATCCTTTAAATATGGTCCGTTCATTTAATTGTTTGAGAACCTAAAAAATAAGGAAAATATGATAAATTGTCCATTTTTCAGACTAAAAAAACATAGTAAATACTGCTGGGAAAATTTGAAAAAAAAAAATTGTCTGAAACATTGGTTTTGGAAGGGGAGGGGAAGGATTTATCTTGCAGATTCTGAAAAGAAGTTGTGCCCCACAGATTGTTTAAAAAGTGTTCATAGTTAAAAATTTCATATCCACCACATGTTTGGGGAAAAAAATTCTAACAAGGAGACAAGGACTAGATACACAAACTAAATATACTTCAAAAGAAAAAAGTAAAGGACGCATATCTGGTTGTGGTCTCCCCAATTGCAGAAATAGCGAAAAGAGAAAAAAAAAACTAAAAAACTGGATGTGAACTTCAGAGTAGAAGCAAGTCGCAAAATTATTTTTCTTTGTAAAACCACATGGAGTAGGAGGCAGAGGCTCCCATTTTCTAAATAGAATCTAAAACCTTGGTCAACTAACCCAAAATAATCTATTAAAAAAGTGCATAAACCAAAATAAATTGCTGATCAGGGAAAAAAATCAGCAGAGAACAACTCCCAAAATACATCTACCTCCCAACAACTCAATTCAACCAAAATTCTGAGGGAAAAAAAATCTAATCATTACAGAGAAGAACAGGGACAAAAGTTTCACATTTCAGATCCCCCCCCCCCCCCTTTTTTTTTTTCTCATAGACCCTTTTGCATTGTGGGGAAAAAAATTCGCAGATTGAAGCCTCCACAATTGGAGATCCAAGAAAGGACGATGCTTGCCGTTGTCTCGTTGCCGTGGCCATGGTTGGCATCGTGAGCAACACAGAGAGAGGGATGTGAACATCGATTCTCTCTTCATGGCATTAAGCAACAAATTTGTTGCAAACCAAATGAGAGGTGTTGAAAGAGGATTCTGACATGCAATCAAACAAGACTGTGATCCTAATTTAAAGTCTGTGAAGCAAACCAGTCCTATTTAGAGCCTATTAGTGCAAACCAGTGTTTTAAAAGGCTCAATCGAGGTTTGCCTTAAGGCAAAGCATGCTTAAAACACCTTGATGCTCAATCTAAAATATCAAATTCTAAAAAGGCTAATGTATTACATGATGAGGTTTTCACGTTTTTAGAAAAGGCACGCCTTTTTGCCTTCTTAAATGAGGTTTACGCATTTTGGGTGTTTGAATTCATTAGATAATTTTAACTACATGTATGTATAAAAGGAATTTCATAATATGAGTTGATTTTTAGGGCTCTTTGTTGAGAATTCCACTTGTGAGTTTGTCTCACATTGGAAAAATTGAGTGGATGATGGATGCTTATATATATGGTTGGGTCCAAGACCCAATAGACTTAAACTTTTGGGTCAAGTTGGTGTTCATCCATGTGTATCAAGCCAACTCATGGGCTCCTCTGGTACCAACAAGTGATATCAAAGTTGACGGTTTGTAACTTTGGGTGAGCAATATCGTAAAAGTCGAGACTTGAAGCTAATTCTCCTGATGTGCTAACAGTTGGAGGACCAAGTGTGTGACCGAGGTCAATAAGGATCATCTAAGCTAGGGATGGATCTGAATAGGGTCAAGATGTGGAGGTAGAATTGGTTCGGAGGCACGTGGAATGCAATTTGAGGCACGTAAGACGCCAGTGGTAAGACCCACTTGAGCAGCTGTTGGAGAATTGGGCTTCCTTCCAGAAGAGAGGCGGTTACCGTTCAAGGGGAAGCAGTTGGAACTCACAAGTGAGGGGGAAATTGTTGAGAATTTCACTTGTAAGTTTGTCCCACATTGGAAAAATTGAGTGGATGATGGGTGTTTATATATATGGTTGGACTCAAGACCTAATAGGGTTAAGCTTTTGGGTCAAGTTGGTGTTCACTCATGTGTATCAAGCCCACCCATGAGCTTCTCTGGTGCTAACACTCTTGAACCTCAACCTTTTCCAAAATGATTGAGAATTAGGAGTGAGCATAATTCGGGGAAATCTGAATTAACTGATTTAACCGACCGAAATTGGTTGGTTCGGTTCGGGCAAAAAAACCGGGTCGGTCGGTTTGGTTGGGCTTAACCAAAATTTGGTGAATCGGATTTCGGTTCGGTTAATAGGAAATATAAATTCGGTTAACCGATTTAATAATTAATTAAATTGGGTAATGGCAGATGTAGAATTGGTGCGGAAATGGTTGCCTTCAGGTTTCACTAGTACCAGGTGGTGGGGAGAGCACTCTCTTCTGAAGCACATGAGCATCCGAAGATCTACTGAATGAAACTCTGGGCTACCAATGAAGTTCACGCCAGATCCAAGTTCTGGTATTTTTTGAGGAAGCTGAAGAAAGTTAAAGAAGAGCAATGGACAAATTCTTGCCATTAATGAGATTTTTGAGAAGAATCCCACTAAGATCAAGAACTATGGGATATGGCTGCGGTATCAGAGCAGAACTGGTTATCACAACATGTACAAGGAATACAGAGAGACAACTCTTAACGGAGCTGTTGAACAAATGTACACTAAAATGGCATCACGCCACAGGGTGAGGTTTCCATGCATCCAAATTATCAAGACAACCACCATTCCTGCAAAGCTTTGTAAGAGGAAGAGCACCAACCAGTTTCACAACTCAAAAATCGAATTCCCCTTGATTTCTAAGGTGTTTAGGCCTCCAACCAGAAAGCTCAAGACAACATACAAGGCATCAAGGCCCAACTTATTTATGTAACTCTCGTCATTGCGTGCTACTGACATCATCTAAATGTCTTTCAAGTTGATTAGTTTGTTAAACTAGTGAGGATTACAAATGGGAATTGTTTTTCTATGGATTTGTTTTTTAAAAATTTTGTGCTAGAATGATCAATCTATGCCCCTGAGTTGCTATTGCCTTCATACTCCTAAAAAAAAAAATGGTAAAAAAATTGTAAGTATATTCTGTTTTTAATAATTAATTTTAAATAATTTCGGTTAAATTCGATTAACCGAATTACCCGAACAAGTAATTCGGTCGGGTGAGGTTCGGTTAATAGCCCTTATTCGGTCGGTTTGGTTAACGGAAATGGTTAACCGAGATTTTCGGTTAATTCGGTTAATTAACTGAATTTCACCGAACTGATTGTTTGCTCACCCTTACTGAGAATTGTATCTTAGAATTTAGATCATGAAAATAGTTTGAACTTTGAAATAGTATAACTATCTTTTGTCATGATTTATGTTATGTATTCAAGTTAGCAATTTTTGAATGACCAGCAAGTTGCTTGCAGAGTATATATAATTTTTTTTCCATTATATTTGTGAGTTTTTAAAATTTTTTTCTTTATTCTTAAAATATATATAATTTATTTACATATTTTTATCTTAAAAATAATTTATCAAAAGGCTTATGCCCCAATACCTCAAGGCTTACGCCTCACCTCTTAAGGGTTAAAAAGCCTCGCCTTACACCTTCGCCCTTTAAAACATTGGTGCAAGCTAACAGCCCTCAAGCGAATCATACATTAATAATAAGCGGGAATGTCTATATTGTGACAAGACACATTGTATGAGAAAGAACAAGTATTTATATTGCATACTGAATGATAAGGAAGCATCAGAATTGTTTTGATTGAAGGGACTTGCCACTGTTGTAAAGATTTTCATTATGGGCCCTGCTTTTGGCAGGAATAGCGAAGTTAATGAATTGAATGTAGATGCTTATTATGTTCCCTGCCAGGTCGTACTTCATCATTTTGAAATAGAAACAATATGTTATCAGATTTAGTTGGGTATATTTAATGAGTAGGACTAGTCTGAGGGACTTCAGTGGTTGGAAAAAAATTGTTCTTTCTATGTTTAAATCTTCATGTGAAAGCTTTATTCTCTCTTCATGCTGTTTTGTTTTGAGTTACAATATGGTAAGTGATTTATTGTTGAACTATAGTGCGTAACTGGTGTTTGTCCTAAAATTTTCAGGTTACATATTATTTTAGGAAACCATGTGCAAATGATATAGTGATTTTTAAAAGCCCACCAGTCCTTCAGGAAGTAGGCTATACTGATGATGATGTATTCATTAAAAGAGTTGTTGCCAAGGAAGGTGATACAGTGGAGGTGAGATTAGTAAACCTAAAATTAGTTGTCTTGTGCTGCTTAACTTTGTGTTCTCTTCTGTCATATTGTTGTTCTGTGCACTGCCATTTCTTTTTTATTTTCATTATTGCCCATCACTCTATTTTGGAGGTGAGATTAGTAAACCTAAAATAAATACAGTATTGTCATGGATATAAATTCCACATCGTCTTTAGTGTCATTGTCAGAAAATCAACTGCAACTCTTAAAAAATAGTGTTAATGTTTTACATCCACTCAATCAAGTCCTTGATAAAAAAGGATGGTAGTTATTTATTTTATTTTTAATTTTTGAATTTTCATCTATCTCTTTAAATATTTCAACAGTAACAATGTGCTAGTGGGTTCTTTTTTCTCTTTGCAGGTTCATAAAGGGAAGTTAATAATAAATGGCGTTGTGAGGAATGAAGATTTCACCCTTGAATCTCCCTTTTACGAAATGTCACCAATTGTAAGTTTTGCCACAGTTTAGCACTAATGCTCATAGGAAGCCTACACATTAGGTGCAGTCTTGGGTTTAAAATTCGAAACAACAAACAATGCACGTGTTATCAAGGAAGACATTTTTCAGAACATTTTTGAAACATTACATGTGGTCTCATGCAGCGTGTCCCGGAGAAATCGGTCTTCGTGATGGGTGATAATCGTAATAACAGCTACGATTCACACGTGTGGTAATATTATGTTAATCTGGATTTTATGGTCTTTGGAAACCCTGTATTGTGTGATCGTTCCCTTTCCTGTCATTCTTGCTTATATTATGAATTATGTTTTTGTGTAGGGGTCCCCTTCCCATCAAGAATATTATAGGAAGGTCAGTGTTTCGTTATTGGCCCCTAAACAGAATTGGTGGCACGGTTGTTGAGGGTGGCTGTGCTGTTGACAAGCAGGAGAGCAGTCCAGCACCGTCGTAGAATGTTGGCGATTGATCCTATCTTGGCAAGATGTATTATTCGTGGTTTATTGAATTATTGGTTTTTTTAGTTCCATATTTTTTTCCCCAATGATCTTGTATGAGTTATGACACACGTATTATTCATTGTTAGAGAGAGAGGGAGGGGGTTTGTCATTCTTATAGAACATAATTCATCTTGATATAATTGTAGGTAAAATCTTGTATTCTCTCTCTCTCTCTCTCTCTCTCTCTCATAATAATAATAGTAATGGTAAAAGACATTAACTTCTCCAAATATTTAATAAGAAGGTAAAAACCTTCGTATCAAAAATCTTAGACTGATGTTTCAAAAAGCTCATGTCTCCTTTAAAAATTTTGTTTTCTTGTCAAATATAGAAGGAATTTTGTGTCTTTTTAATATACCTGGAGGTGGTTTGAACTTATTGAGAACTCGAGGAAGTAAAGCTGGGTCTTAGGAAAAGTGAGTTCCTTATATTTTACTAATAATAAACTTGTAAAGCTCAATAGGTTTGGCATTAGTTTTGTAGAGCTAGGTTGATACCATTTCATTTGTTGTTTTAGCAACCTTTGCTGCTGTTATGTGGGTGAGTTTATATATAGGTGTGGCCTAGATGCTTGTAAACTTTGTAAATTTTTGTTTTCATTGTAATATACTCCAATCACTTAATTTATGCTGCATTTGAGTGTATGAATTTTGCACATTGAATTTGAATTCAAGTGGATTGGAACAAATTTCAATGCAATTTTGTAGTACATTTTATATAAATTTAATATAAATTTAAATTCAAACCCACTCCAAACATGGGTACATAAATTTCATTTACTTTTACATTATTTTTGAAAGCATGGATTTTGAGTCATGAAATTAAATTTGGATCAATTTAAAAAAATTTCAATATAATTTTATATTATATCTTATCTAAATTTAATACACAGTTCGCCTACAGATACACTCAATACAACAAATCCATACATCTCTAAATCTTTAGACCTTAAAACCATATCCAGATGAGGAAAAAGAAACTCAGACCACCCCAATATATGGCAGGTGGCATCCATCATATATATAGGAATATCTTGCAAACTTAATCTTTGTACACGTGTTCACGGGTTTAGAGAGAATATACAAAGCACTAAACTATAAAAACTCCTAATCAAGAAAAAGCACCAAAACTTTCAGAGAAATACAGCAATACAATGCCAGTAGGCTCCCTCTCCTTGTTTTCCAAATGATCATTCCTACTTAATACTCACTAGTATGATATCAAGTGGCAGAAATCTCTTCATTGTCATTGAAAGATATAGTGAGTGCAGTGTGAACAGCTCAAGTGAGGCATGTCAAGGTCACTGACTCGTAGGGCTGGCGATCCTCAATGCCTCAATCATAGATGCAGGAGTTATCCTTAAATCTGATGGTTTTGATGTTGTGAGAGCTGACGACTAAGGAACAGGAGACATGCCTTTGATGCGTCGATCTTACCAACTTCCCCACCACATTTCCTTGTGAATTAACATCAAACAGTAGCATCATTGGAACCCCGCCATTGCTGTCCGAGGCTGCAAATCCCGCTCCTGCCCCATACAGAGGAACCTTATTTCCTTCGAGCTTCACGGACACAGTTCTATGGCTCTTCCTTGGTTGATAGTATTCCATCAACTGCAGCCAGACACATTGAAATCGAAACATGTTTGGTAAGAAAACGGTCATTTTCTTACAATTGGAAAGCAACAAAGACTTAGCCCAAGAAGTTTCAGTTTAGATGTTTAATAGAAAAAGTTCAGAACAGGGGAAACACAATGCAATAGCAAATTGGTTTTTCAAAGTCTTCCGTGAGCAATCATTCACATTTACTTGATTCTCTACAAATGCTGCGGCCATTTGTTGTCCACAAAATTGTCTTCTATCAAGTATAAGAGATGATTTGGGATTTTGGGAGGTTCCTGAGAAGCTTTTTACTACTCCATTGTTCAATTCTTAAATAACTTAGCCAAAGTCAGCTTCTCACCTCACCAGTTGCAGCTGTGATCTCTGAATACATAAGATTGACAGGTGCGGCGCTAACATGAATGCCAAAAAATGTAGCAGGATTGTAGATGCTCATCTTAAATGAACAGTTTACCGTCAGCATCTTGGTTGGGACTCCAGTCACGTCCGATCCCTCCCCAAAATGGAAATTTTTAACTGTCAGGTTCTGAAAGAAAAATGACTCTTTGTGTGAGCACTGTTAGGGGATGAACACTTCAGATACAAAAAATGCTAGAGTATTATTACAAATAAAAATAAAATAAACTCCATTGAAGTGAAAAATGAAAGAGCAATAAGAATAGGACTTGATGTGTGTATATTGTGGCAGTCATGTCTTGCATGCATCATAAGATGCAAACAGAAATAAAATGTCAATAAGGAACCACATTGTTTAAAAGACAAAGGAAGGTCTTTCAATTTTCAGCAAGATACTAATGAGGTTAAACCAAAGAACCTGAAGCCAGAATACTTGTATTGATGGACAAAACAAGGTCTCAGTTACAAAATTAAAGGACAAATAAAAGTGATATGATCTAACCTGAACTTCAGTTCCAAGACTGAATCACTAGATACCAAAAATTTAAAGAAGAAATTTAATTGATGAAAGTTTGCCTACAATGCTGGTTAACTATCTGGACCTCATATCACTCCAGATCAACGCAACTAGGTTTTTCCTTTTCCTTTTGTTTTGTTTGCTTGTTCGTTTTGCTTTGTTTTTGTTTTTCTTTAAGGGGCCTGAGCCTGGGGATGGGGTTATCGGGTCTAAACCAACTATATTAAAGGTGCAAAGGCTCAGAGTTACAACCCATTAATACTTTGACCACTAAATGGGCCATGACTTCAATTTGAAAAAGAGAGTAGGGAAGAGCCAGATGTACAAGAACTAGCAAACAAAAGAAAATATGTACATGAAAAGCTTTAGGGTCTAAACTAACTCATATAACCTTTTACATTTGATTTGCCAACGTCTCTTGGTCATTTATTTCCCTATGTTGTTCCAACAAAGCATCAAATGCAAAGAATACTATGTAAAGGCAAAGGCTTCAAATTTTCATCTACTAGTTTTATCTCTACTCAGTGGTTAGACAAAAATTAATATTTTCAACGTGAAGTGAACTGCATTAACAAATACAAAATTAGCAAATTCCTTTCCTTATAGTCCTGTCTACATTATGTATTGTAAGAGCCTGTCCTATCATAATTTCAGAGGATAATTCCCTCAGCTGATATATGCTTTTATGAGAAAAATGCATGTCAGGATAGCATTTCATAGTAATGATAACTATTTCGCTGGAAAAAAAGAACATTATTCACTATGCCCGTATGAAAAAGGGGGAAAATTGACTCATAAGAATTGAAACATCAAGCAGCGTAGAACATGAATTAATTGGGACAAAGAGAAGGGCAATGCGTTTTAATAACTACATTACCAGAGAACTGCTTTGAACTATGAGAATAATTTAAAAGAAAAAAGTCAAAATGGTAGAAATTTTCAAGTTTCATGATGATTTCATCTTGGTCTCAGTTGAAATGAGCTTCTATAAGAAATGCATTTCCAAAACATCAACTCATGTTTTCATATTAATCATAAATGCATATAAACGGGGGAACACAAAATACTTTTCTATGCACATATGAGAAACTTGTAAGAATTGAAACACCAAGCATGCATGCAACACAAGTGAATTTGAACAAATAACCTTCTGCCTGTTAGTCCATTATGGTGGTCCTAACCATTAGAGATAGGCTAATCAGGCAATATTTAATTTATAGGCTAATCAGGCAATATTTAATTCGCATGAGGGGAGAAAAAAACTTAAATAATTGAAATTGGTTTCCACTCCGAGAATTTTCAAACCCATCCTTTGCTTTCCGTCCAAAGAAAAAGGTTGTCACTGAAGAGTCCAAACATGTATTGTAGCCAAGTAGGAACTCCCCTTACAAATTATTCTCAAAATTGGAGTAACATCTGCAGGTTTTTCACATTGTTGTATATACCCTCATCCCAAATTATGCCAATTGCCCAATGGTCTCCAGTCTCTCTCTCTCTCTCTCTCTCTCTCTCTCTCTCTCTCTCTCTCTCACACACACACACACACACACACACACACAGAAGAGTATTTTTTATATAAAAAAAAAAAAAAAAATCTGAAATTGGGCATACCTTGACGGCTATCTGAACTCTGTAAGGCCTGCTGGAACCCCACAGGACCAAACAAAACAGAGTAAAAATCAGAACAAACCCAAGAAGAGCAATCAGACACTGGCAAGGCCTGGAGATCCCTTTACGCCCATAGAGTTCGTCATAAGACCCCTCCTCCTCGATCACATTGGACTCCGGCCACCCCCTTCTCCGGCTTCCCTTCCTGAACGTTCCCGAGAAGCGGCTCGCCGACGACGCCCTCGAGTGACGGCCGCCGAAGGAAGGGTGCGACGGCGACTCCGTGGGGCTGTTGTAGACCGGCGTAGTGGCGTGAATGGACGAAGATTTATCTCCATCGTGGGAATCGCGAGATGGGCTTTGCACGTAGTACACCGGTCGCTTTGGAGATCTCGGCGACGACGGTGCAAAGCTCGTGACGTCGGAATCGGACTTGGTGTGCATCGTCTTTAAAGCTATCTCGAACTGATTATCCCAAGAGATTCAGAGCGCGCTTACACCTTCAATTCACCTCCTCGAAAAATAGAAACTGAGCATTTTGAGCGCAAAAAATTTCTACTTTTTCATCAATTCTTTCCCAAAGCTGGAAATCTTGCGGGGTCAACAGAAATTTCAAATGGAAATACAGGGGTCTCAGGAATTAACATGAATGCACGAGCATGAGGAATGAATATAGGTCGCCCATTAAAAGGAGGAGGGATTTGAAATCGTTTTAAAGCAAATTGACATGGGGAAAAAAGGGCCATCGCCCAGAAACTTATTCATCAGCACAAAAGACGATTGGAGTGGCGAGTTCGTAAGAAACGGTTCGGTTCAGATCTGTAAAAGAGCCGTTCTGCTCTCTCTCTCTCTCTCATACAGAGCGAGAAAGATGAGAAGGGGAAAGTGATTCGAGACGACCCAGAAAGCAGTTAAGAATTCAAAGCAAAGAGAGAGAGAGAGAGAGAGAGAGAGAGAGAGAGAGAGAGACGGCGACGAGGTTTGGGAAAGAAGAATGAAGCCGAGGCTGAGGCTTGGGTTGGTCGGGAGCTGACAGCTTCGGCAATGTGGGGGAGGCAGCGGCAATTTTCCGTGTAAGGAAGCGGGAGGGATAAGCGAAACGACGACGTTTATTCGTGGCGCGCTGACAGCGCCAACTACGTACCAAGCCGCAATCCCAACCTGGAAATGGGGGGTTGCTTTGGAATTTTGAACGAGAGAAGGGGGTCATCCTCAAAATGCCAATTTACACATATAGCCCCAAATTATGCACTCAATCTCACATTTATCCCCAAATTTCAATTTGTTCTAGATTCCAAACAATCATAATTGTCCAAATCTAATTTCAATGCACCTAAGTTGACAACAAATTTTTATCAATAAATTTAACTGAAATAAAACATAAAATACTGATCTTACAGATATTAAAGTACAAATATTTAAAACTATTTATAAAAAAATTTCATATTTTTTAACATATATTGAAAAACAAACTTAAATTGAATATGATATGATATGATATGTTTTAATCTCTATATTTTTAATTAGCACAAATAAAAATTTATATGTATTAATTATATTCAATTAAAGTTATCACCTAAAATAACTTAATTATGGTTATAAAATAGATGGTAAAAATTAAATGACGAGCACTTCACCCTATAGATTAGTCGGTCCACTAAATATTGTTAATTCTAAATATATATTATTTAAGTTTTTTTTATAAAATACATTTAAAGTCATTAATCACTTCATTAAATAAAATAAATTTTTTTGAGATTTTTTTACTGATAGGCTCCTAATAAAAAATACGTCATTTGCAATGTCAATTTTCAATACTATATATATGTAAGAGGGATTCACAAATATTTTAAAATTTAATTATAATGATAAAAATAATTTTACAAAAAATCTACGTATAAGTCTTTAATTATAGTAACCAAAAGTATAAGGGTTAAAATAGATTTTGTTTAATAATATTGGGATTAACTTAAGATTTCATCCATGACAGATATTATTATAATAACAGTTTTGAAAATATGGTGTATTTTTATTTACTAAATAATCAATTAATAAGTTTTTAAAACTTCAATTAAATTCAAAATTTATAATTTGGGGTTCTTATAAATCTACAATTTTAATTTCTAAATTTATTTTTCATAATTTACATTATTGTTTATCTATATAGTTTTAGATATTCCGTGATTGTTTTAAAAGGCATGAGAGGAATATACTTATTTTATTTTCATGAATAGATTTTATTTAGTATTTATAATGCTGTTATATTTATTTTATTTTTGCATCAAATGAATTTTTAAATCTTAATTTATTTAAATAATTTTAAAATACAAACTTATTTAATTTTTTTTTGAATTTAATTTTTTTTAAATTATTTTTCTTAAATAATATTTTTATGTACAAAATTATTTACAATACTTTAATATTTGTACTTTTTATCCGCTATGTATATATGCTAATTTCATTTTTAAGTTCAAACATTTAACTTGTCCAAAATAAATTTTATAAATATAATTTTATCCAACTTTGATTGAATTTACTTTATTTTTAAAATAGTTTGTCATACTTTTAATGTATAGAAATATTTTTCAGCAAATAATTATGATTTTTTTTTTCAATTTATTGCATAGTATGACATAAAGATGCATATCTATATATATTGTTAATTTATTTTATTTTTTAATCAAATGATTTTTTTTTTGGTTTAAATAACAACTTGTACACATTGATGGTCAAAACACAAAATCCCAAGATAAACCATTCCATAGTCTAATTAACATTAAATATAATAATTAATTATTCAATAAACTAAAATAATTAGCAACCAAAAGGAAAAAAAAAAGAAGAAGCAAATCAACCACACAATCACAAAAGGGAACACCAAATTTTCGTGGAAAATGCTTCAATGTGAAGAATCATGGGACCGGAATTTGCTTCTAATCTTTCATTCTGTCAAATAGTATGTTAGAATATGTCTTCCCTACTTAAACTAAAGAAGTACATCAACTAAATTCATCAATAATAAGATTTTTTTGTGACATGAAAATCAACATGAGTCATCACCAACAAAGGTGGAATCACACTTCAAGAATAATAGAGAGATCTCACAAAAAAATAGTGGCTTCTGTGCAATCCATGTGTCGACATTGGATTTTCTTCAGAGTGTCGATAAAGAAGGAATGGCGGTCTCCAAATGAGGGAAAAAAAGTTTTAAAGAAAAGGGTGCAAAAACAATTAAAACACGGAGTCACGACCTTATTTTTTGAAAACTTAGGGAAAATAAAGAAAAATCCTAAAAAGGTCCTATGAAAATAAAATTTAGGGTTCGGGAGTACATTTGTGTATAGAGAAGGTGATTAACGAGTCATCTCAGTGATAATTAATGTTTTAGCACCCCTAACGATACCTGTTCATAGAACGATTACTGTAATTACCAATGTATTGTCTTAAAAAAGAAAACAAATAGAAAATGAAATAGAAAGGATCCCTTTTTTTTTGGTACGCTAAGTTTTAATGAAGACATGATGGTGAAACTGATGGTGATGGAAAATGAAGACAATTGGTTTGAAGATATATATCTTGTATTATTGACCTAAAAAACCATGAGTTTTAGAAAAAGAGAAGACTTTGACACTAAAATGAACAAAAGACGGCTTATTTGATATAATTTAATTGATTAGAACCATAATTCTTCTCAAATTATATGATTTTCAAAGGTTTAAAACTCTTACCATGCCTAAGGATAAGGGAAAGAAAACACTATCTCAGTAAAATTCTCCCCTTTATCCTATCATTAGATAGAAATAGACTATAGGAATCACTAGGCTAAACTCATATTTTTGTGATCTTCAACATTTTTTTTTTTTTTTTGGAATTTTCAATGAAGACAAGATGAAAAATGCATGTTAAAACATAGCATTACAATATTAACTAGCATATCTACATTTATCAACATACCATACACACCTATGTACATCCATGCATGTCCACTGATAATACATTCACACACATACATTCCCCACTTGCATCATTACACATAAACTTTTAATATTTCTTTGAGATTGTATGGTGTAAATATTTTTGGTTTTTCTTCTTGAATTATTGCTTTTTTTTAGTTTTTCTAGATATTTTATCTTAAGATCTGGATCTTCAACTTCATCAATTAATTCTAGTATAGTTTCTTTATCATTTGAAATTACATTGATAGTCTTAATTCTCAAACACAAAGACCAAGGCATTCACAGTCTTGATATGACTATTCTTAATTTGAATATTATTGTGAACTATCTGATTTCTCGTTTATATGAAGAATGTCTTCTTCAGTTGAGCTTTCTTTTTTTTTGAAGAGTTCGATTCATTGATAAACATGTTGATTAATTGATTCCTAAGATTTTCTTCTAAATCTAAGTTTTGAATTTATTTTTTCATTCTACATTGAGATTTGTAGTGACCGTATCTGCCACACCAATGACATATAATTTGATTGTTTTTAGAAGTTGAATGCTTTTGTATATTTTTATTTGAGTTATGTTTCTTGACATATTTTGATTAGTTGATAATTTTTTTTTTAGTTTTTATATTTTCAATCTTTATGTTTTTGTTGTATTTATATGTGTGACTCTTATACTTAGGGCGCATAAACAAAGGAAGAAGAAAATTATATGGATTAAATGGTGCTGCATAGCAGGGACTCGTCGATGAGTGCCCTACACTTATCGACTAATAAATATCGAGATGCCCAAAAGTTCAAAGGTTCTGAGATACCAAGAGCAGGAAATTAGAGATATAAAGACTTGTTGATGAGTGGCCATACTAGTCGACGAGTGGTCTTCTTTGCCTCGTCGACGAGTGTCCTGTTCTCGTCAATGAGTGCATCTGAGTTGCAAGAAGGAATTTGAATTTTGAATTGGAACGTTGGGGTGGTTGGTAATTTGGAGGAAAACCTCCAAGGGATTGTTATTTATGCTCTTTTGGGCATACTTTGAAAGGGAGAGAGATCATTGTGAAGTGTGTTGACCTTATAGGTCACACCCGATTTTGATAATGACAAATACTTGTTGTATTTAATGGTTGATGAACTTGTGTGCATGACTAATCAGAAGTATCATATGGTGCACGCACATGGCACATGAAGTGAAGACCTGAAGACCCTGAAAACTATTCATGTTGTATTGTAATTTAATCCTTTATTTGGGTCTATAATAGTAATATAAGAACATGGTTTGTAATAATTAATGTCTTACCTGCATGGTAGGATGGATTAGCTCAAGACCATAGATAGACATTAGGGAACACCCTTCGGTCGACTGACACTGGATTTTTTCAGTGTCCTCAAACTAAAAAGGACCTATAAATGACCCTAGGACACTAACACATGCATATATATGTTTGGTCATTTGAATATGGTGATTGCACAATTGAAAAGGACCGAAATGTATGAAAATTACATGTTCGGTCGACCGTACTTCACAGTACATTTTCACCCGATCGACCGAACCAGGATCGGGTCAATAGTTTGACCACAGCCCGGTCGACCGAGCCCAACTCAGTTCATTTCACCCGGTTAACCGAACTCCCTAGAAGTCAACGCTTTGACCACCTAGTCAACCAAGCCTAAAATTCATGCCAACGCCCTGGTCGACCAAGTTTCCATGTGTGGAACTCAACGCCACGGTCAACTGAACTACCTAGTTCAAATCTTCCCAGTCGACTGAAACGCGCTAAAAAGGAAAATCTCCTTTGGACTTGCAAGTCCGGTCGACCGAACTCATAGTTCATTTAATGTCCAATCGATCAAACTTCAAGCACTTCGGTCAACCGAACTCATCTCGATCGACCGGTGCTCTTGGGTTGCCCCAAAAATTTACCGCGGTTAACATTTTTTTAACAGGGTTAAATTAATTAAATGATATTAAAAGTTTTATAATTATTTCATTTGTGTCCTTAACAGTTATAATCAGGGGGAAGTGTAATGCCCCGAACCCTTAAACCCGGGCCCGGTGCGTTATAGCTAATCATATCCCTGATAAATCATGATCCATAATATACACAGCGAAAAATATAAACATAATCTCCATATAACATAATACCAGAGTTTATTAATTCTAACTATAATCCATATTAAATCATCCATCACCTGCATTTCCATAAATCTACATAACTCTCAAAACAATTCAGTATTTTCACAATCATTCCGTTCTCAACGGCTTAAAATATAAAAACTTAAAACATAAATATTTACATTCCCCAAAGTATTATAAAAATATACCCTTTCTATTTAAGTTCCTCAAAATGCTAAATACCCTCAAGCTCTCTAAGCTCAACCTCGAGGATGTCCTAAAAAAGAAATACATTTATATTCGGGTGAGACACATCTCAGTAAGGGAAGAAACCATATATTAAAACAGTGTGTGGCCAACATGAGTTTATTTATAACATAAGATTTAATATTTGAAAATCGTTAATATAATTTCTGAAATCATTCCCTGATCCTAATCAAATACTTGCAAATGTTTAATCCACGAGATTACCCAAGGATAGGGATGATTACCCGCCCATACAAGTAGCACCCCTCTGCGCTGGTATATTTAGTAACCTGAAGGTCACAATTTAAGCATACTAGGGCACTCACCTTACTCAGTAAGCCCTCAAGTGATAAATTAATCTCGTACTCACGCTGTTCAACAATAGTTTATCGGCAAAGGCCCTAAGGATAGGAAAATCTACCCGCCCATGCAAGTAGGTTCCCTCTACCCTAGTATGTTATACGGATACTGTCACATCTGTAGCTACTAGTGCACTCGCGTTACTCAGCAAGTCTTTAAGCGAAGAGTATGTCTCGCCCAATCGTAACATGTTTTACATACACACATACTTTTATTATCATAATACATCATTCTGTTCTATCATTATACATTCATGCACATTCATTCCTATTCATAACTTAACTTTGCATTTTGCTTCACTTTAAGTGACTCTTTTCCATTTACATCATTGACCTTTATTATTTCATTTCATTGCCATTTCATCGTCATTTCATTGCATAACATTTCATTTCATTACTTCGTACTACAGCTGGTCTTTAGCCATCATCAGTTAGTTTACGTAGAAACATGCTAGATCTGCTAACACAACTCCTTTTAACTGTCATCAGTTAGTCTACACAGAAGTGTGCTAGATCTACTAATATGACTGTCTTTCAGCTATCTTACATTTACATGGTTGCATTTAACATACACAGGCAACATTATCCATATCATATATTTATTCTCATTGTTTTACTTACTTAGCCTGCATCTCATATTTTCAGGATAATTTAAACAGTTGGCGTTTTATCCATACTGAAACATATACACGCACATATAACACAATTTATTTTTCCATTAAATTCATAAAGATTTAATAAATATTTTTCCCCTTACCTGATTTCTTGAACTACGCCAATAAGGACTCCGAAAAATACGTGCGGCGCTCACCCAGACCTTGAAATTAAATTCCTAATTCCAATAAATTATTCTTGAATAAAATATTAATTTAATACTTCCTAGGGCCATAATTCCTAAATAAATAATAATATTCTTAAATTTAACCAAATTCTCAATTCTTACTCTCGCTTTAGAGTAGGGTTTAGAAAATCCTAATTGAAAAATTATCTACGTCAAAATGACGATGACGACGACTAGGACCCTGTGGTGGTGTCCGTCCGTCGATTTAACCACATATTAACAGCGAAATTGAGAAAATGGGGAAAAGTTACCTTTCCCTAGGAGCAGTGCCTAAGCTGTTCCCATGAAAAATCTGCTCTAGTAAAAATGTTGGCAGCGGAACCAAGATTCCAACGGCACCTTCCGTTTCCCAAGAAATTGAGAGAATGAGAGAGACAGAGACGGAGTGGCAAGCACTGTAGGAACTTGTAGGAGGGGGGGGGGGGGGGAAGCCGCAGGTTTGTTTCTTCATTCTTCTTTACTTTTACTTTTACTCTATATATATAAATATATATATATATATATATATATATTATAATAACTTATTTATATATATCATTCTAATTAGTTTTTTTTTTAAATCCAATGTAAAAATATTTAATTTAATAATTAATTATTTAATTATTTAATTTATCTTAATTTAATTTAATTTATTTAATTTTAATTTTTTTTCTTTTCCCACCCCATTCCTTTTATTTATTTATCTGTTATTTTATTTATATTTTTTTTTCTAATTATTTTAATCTTTTTTTAAATTTCTGGGTCTTTATAGGAAGTCTATATATACCCCTTCATTTGGAATGATTAGCATGAGATTAGCAAAACAATTAGCAAATTTTCTCTGATTTTCAAAAGCTCTATTTCTCATATCAAAACTTTATTTCTTCATTCTTACTCATCCTCATTGCAAACCTCGCTAAATAAAAGTACTACTGTGAGTATCTAGTTAAACTTACACACACTCTCGTTAGTTCTAGTTGATTGATATATATTTTTATTCGAGAGTAAGCTTGAAGTTTTTTAGGAGACTTCATTAATAAGTCTTCCATAGGAAAACTTCATAGAGCTTGTGAGTTTTGCATCATCATTACAATACTCAAAAGTTCGTATTGCTTTTTGTTTGTGAAATAAATTTTTATAAAACGATTTCAAATATCTCGTGTAATTTACTTTGAGAAATATTTTGTTGAGATATTTGTGCATATGCAAAAAGATCTTTCTTGAACACAAAGATCAAATTGTTTTATAAATTAAATCTGAATATCTCTTGTGGGTTATATTGAGAAATATTATTTGTTAAGATATTTGAAGTGTGCTTGTGATCTTTGTTTGTGTATTGTGATTGAAATCATTATTTGATACAAGGATTATATCACTTACACTCTCACGCACTGACTGCAATATTTGTATAGATATTTGAGAGTAAACACTTGGACTGCACTGAACTTGTCAAATCCTATTTTTTGGTAGTGTATTAATTATATTGTGTGTATTGGGTACATATATGCTTTACATGAAAGCATAATCAATGTATCATTTGATTGAAAAATTACTGTTGTATTTCTAGGCGTGGCCTGAGGGGGCGGTAATCCAATTCGGAAGGATTGTATAGGTTGAGGTCAGCCCTATGTTAATTGACCTGATTATAAATGTTGAGATCAACCCTGTGCTAATTGACCTGATTATTTAGGTGCCGCTCCACCCATTAAGTGAGACTATAGTGATAATTCTTGTGCTTTTTAGCCAAGGCGGTGATGTAGACAATTTGACCGAACCTCGATAACATATTGGGCTTACTATTTACTTTTCCGCACTTTACTTTTATTGCACTTGTATGTTATTTGTTAATCACATAGACTGACTCTAGGTTGTGCAATACTGTTATTAAATTGATTGACCTAGACAATAATTTTTAAATACCCAATTCACCCCCCTCTTGGGGTTGCACCAAAGCTAACAAAGTGTATTGTATACTTACATATTTCTTAGTGAAATTCTTGTACCAATTGCTTCCGTGGATGTAGGTTTTGCCGAACTGCGTATATTGTCGTGTTGTTCTCTTTATTTGCTTTCAGAATTTTGGTTGTGTATGAATTGTGTCTTGTGGTGCTCTATTATTTGTTGCAAGTTTAATTATTCCGCTGTATATCTTATACTCGATTTCCACAACAAATTGGTGTTAAAGCGTTGTTGTCATGGCATCAAGATCATCTTCTGCAAGATTTGATGTAAGAATGGCAAAAGAAAAAAATGGTATGGAATTCGAAGTAAGAAATTTCAATACAAGTTTCACCAATGAAGAGAAAAAAAAATTTACATTTTCTTCCTACAGCAAATTATGAGCAGTTTATTCATCTATATTTTTCTTCTTCTTCTTCTTCTTCTTCTTCTTCTTCCTCTTCCTCTTCTTTCTTTTTTTCTTTTTTTTTTTTCAATTCCATAACACCCAAACTAACCTTTTTTTTTTTTTTAATTTGGGTTGTATTATTTGTACTATTAATTTTTTTAATAGAATAACAAAACTTGCTCTTACTCTTTTAACTCTTCAACAAACTTTTTCTCTTCTTCAATGACTAAGCAAATAACAAATTTTCTTGAAAAGGTAGGATGAGTATTTATGGGTTAAAAGGTATGGTTAATGAAAGAAAAATGGCCGTGTGTTTATGGCTCAAAGGAGTAACTAGAGATAGATAATTAGGGTAGACTAGAAAAGCTCAAACATTCCAAAGATGGCCTAGATCATTTCTCTAGTGGTGTGCTGCTTAGGATTTCGCCTCGAGAGATTATAAAATAGGTTCTAGAGTTCAGTGAGATCTTATAAAATATCTAATTCACATAAATACACTCTAAGCTAACAAAGCAACTTATTGATCATAGTATTGTGCAAAAGTGTTCAAAGGAATTCAAATAAATCAAGCAAACACAAGAACTAAGCACAAAACAAGATAAATTTAGCATTTTCCACAAATCCAATTCAATTTCAATCACATAATATCATAGGCTTGTGATCATCAACCCATAACCAAAACAAAATGAAAATGAAAAAAAAAAATTGTGAATTTCAAAATTTATATATACTTTTTAAAAAATAAATAGATACTCTAAAATAAATAACCCCTATACCTCCCAAACTTAAAGAACACATTGTCCCCAATGTGAAGAATCAAAATAGATGAAAAAATAAAATAAAATGAAATGATAAAAGTAAAAAAGAAACACGGGCTGCCTCCAAAAAGTGCTTGGTTAGTCTTTAGCTTGACTTTTCCTTCCTTGAATCACTGATCAATCAAATCAATGGAGACTTTTAGCTTGTTAAAATCTCCCTGGAAGTAGGATTTTAGATGTTGACCATTAACTTTGAATGTGCCTTTTGAGTTGTTACCAAAATTAAAGATATAATCTCAATGAATTGGGTGTTTAAAAAAAATTATTTGGCGGAATCTAAGTTTATTTTAAACCTCTAAAATTAAACAAATCACAACTTCACACAATGTCAAACACAACCAACTAATCAACGATCATACCCATAGTCAAATTCAAGTACCAGCACTTGTTTGAATTTTTAGCCAATGCTATAAAACATACAACCCTTCAAGAACCAATTAATTAACTTGAAACAAGAACAATCAAAACCCAACGTTTAGCAGATTTCCCAATAAATTCATAAAATACATGCAAAATATAAAGTGCAAAATTTAAAAGATAAAGAAAGAAGAGCGAACACCATATTTTTTACAAGCTTTGGCCTAGAGCCTACGTCCTTGCCTCAAGCAACGTGCTATGAGAATTTCCTTTACCATTTCATTCAACAAGTGAACTAAACCTCTCTCTGTTAGCAGGTAGAGACTCCTCTCTAATGATAACACCCTCTTGCTAGACAATGATTCAAAACCCTGAACTGTCAAAGTTACAAGAACAACAATACAATATGTTTGTACAAGATAAACACTCTTAGTATAGCAAAATTGTACAAGTTAAATCACAATAAAATTTAGATAATCAATATAAAATCAAAGCTCACAAAGATATCTTAAGTATTCTAATTATAGGATGAAGATTTCAGAAAATCAAATCATAATTTCGCCAGGGCTTTCAGCAAAAGGCTCACAAAGGATTTTCAGAAAATATATCATGAGTAGATCAAAAATTTGAATTGTATCTGAGAGTATTAATTACCCTAAATTGCGAAAAAGTAATCTTTATATAGTTAGGAAAGATTGCCACCGTTTTCCCCAACTTTGCTCCAAGTTTAAAAACTCAAATCAATTGAAATCGAAAAGAAATCATCGCTCTAGAAAAGTTTAAAACATACGCTTCAATCACTTAAGCTAATTCAATTTAACGGCAATAGCAGTTCAATCGCTTGACCTCATTATATTTCTTTATTAACACTACAATAGCATATCAATCGCTCGATAAGGAATCATTAGTCGCCTGACCACTACACCATTTAATGTTTTTCATATTTTGATTCCAAAACTTGTTTTGGTAAACTTTGAAAAGTATTTTAGACCTAATAAAAATAATTTTCATATTCTAAATCAAGTCTCTGAGTCAAAGTTTAATCCTAAGATGTGATGACCTCAAAAATGTATACATAAGTAAAACATAGTAATATAATATATGTAAACATTAGCTGATTTTTACTTCCACACACTATTTTAGTATAATAATAAAATAATGAAGATAATCATTAAGATAACATCAATACGAAATTGTTTCTGTATTAAGATCTTTGATTCTATGTTTGATGCCTAAGAAAGACCTTATCTAAGCGAGTGCTCAGAGACCATTGTGACTTAATCGCTCTCTAAAAGTCAACCTAATTAAAGTGATATTTCATAAAATAAATAAAGTAGACACAATTAATGCGCATATATATATATATACATACAGTAATATTTTTGCCTGGCATGCATTGTGTAAATATTGGTGTGCGGAATTTAGTGGCGTAGTTATTTTTAAAATATTCTTGAGTTTATTTTTAATGCATTATGATATTCTATTAAATAAATAAATAAATATTTTTAACAAAAAAAAAAATGTGTGACTTGACCTTATTTTTATTAAATTACGTTGCATGTTTTATGAAATAATTTAAAATGATAAAATTATTATGATGCCATTTTATTGCTAAATTATATAAAATTTTTATGATGTTACTCGTTTTGTTACATAAATTATATATAAAATTTCTATAATGTTAATCAACTTATAAATGTTTGGTATCGTAACTTACAGATTATAGTTTATAATGTGGAATCTCAAATGTCATCCCATGGGTTAAAGCATTAGCAACATATTTAGCCCTACATTTTTTACATTTTGTCTTTTATTTTCCATCAGCTTTTATAAGTAACAAATAAAATTCATCACAAACAATTAATGTCTTTTTATGCGGTCTCTTTTTAGTACTGTTATCATTGATAGAAGAATTGCCTTTTCTCATAGCTATCTAAAGATTGAGTAATATTGCACTCATAATCAAAATTCAAGTTTATGATGTCCATTGTTTACAATCTCCCTAATTGATTATAATTGTTAAGACTCTAGAAAACAGTAAAATGAACAAAATAATGAAAATATTTACGCAACAAACACAATTCTACTTCTTTCCTACAAGCATATTTTTCCTTAAAAGAACCACATCAAGTCTTCACCATTCACCACCTTCTTTCTCTGTTAGGAAGATTGCAAATTACAAACAATAGATGCCATCAATTTGGATTTTAATGATGAGTGCAATACTACTTAATCTTCATATAGATATGAGAAAAACTTTTCTTCTATCAATGATAACAATAGCAAAAAGAGACCGCGTAAAAAACATCAACTGTTTGAAATGAATTCTATTTCTTACCTATAAAAGTTGATGGAAAACAAAGGTTGAATATGATACTAATGTTTCAACCCATGGGATGGCAAATTTGAGACACCACATTAATAGCTGTTCATTACATGATAACTATGATGTGAAGCATATGTATATTGATAATGGAACAAAACTTCATACTAAAAAAATTGAGCACAATGTTTATCGTAAGAAAATAACAATTGTCATAATAAAACATTACTAACCTTTTTCATGAGATGAACATTAAGGAAATCGAGATGTACATTATTATCTTAATCCTGATGTTAAACCAATTGTTAAGAACACTGCTAAGGTTGATGTTTTGAAAATACATGAAAGGGAGAATGGAAAACTTAAACTTATCCTACAAAGTGTTTTTGGTAGAGTGTGTTTGACATCTAATTGTTGATTTTTTCCTAAGATTAAAGGATATTTATGTATTACAATTTATTGTGGATAAAAATTAGATATTACATAGTAAGATTATTAACTTTCCTCACGTGTCATTCCCATATTCAAGAGTTGCTTTGTTAAACAAAACATTTAATGTATTAAAAGAAATGGATATTGATAGAAAAGTATATTCCATTACATTGGATAATGCAATTAATAATGATAGTATGTAAGATATTCTATCAAATCAACTTTCTTTGCAAACACTTTTAATAAATTGTGGTGAATATTTTCATGTAAGATGTTGTGTTCATCTTGAATCTTATTATTCAAGAAGGCTTAAAAGTGATTAAACATGTTATATATAACATTAAAAAAAGTGTAAAGTATATTAAGGGTTCGGATAACAGAAAACTTAAGTTGAAAAATGCATTAAACAACTTGATAGACTTGCTTTAATAAATTTGCGTTTGGATGCACCAATTAGGTGTAATTCAACATTCACAATGATCGTATATCGACGAATTTTAATACATTATGTTTTACTTAATGCAAATTATAAGTATTGTCAGTTATATAAAAAGTGAAATAGAGCTGAGGTTATTTATAATTTCTTGAAGCCATTTTATGACATGACAAAACCCTTTTCATGTTTAAATTATCTTACATCTAATTTGTACTTTTCAAATATATAGAAATTTAAATTTTATTTGCTTGAAATAATGTAAAATTTGAATTATATTTTTAATAATATGACTGTAAAAATAAAAGATAAGTTTAATAAAATATTAAAAGTGTTATAATGTCGTTTTGACATTTACAATTATTTTTTTTCTCATTATAAGCCTCAATTTGTCAAATTTTGTTAGTCAAAGATTAATACCTCTACTTCTCAATAAAAATTAAATCTTTTTCGCCAAAAATTACACTTTCTGTTCAAAAAATATTCAAACAAATCAAAATCTTTTGTGAAATCTATTGATCCATCCATTAGGAATGACAATCTCATTTGAGATAAATCAAGATAAAAGGGAGAATGAGAAGGCAGCATGTTTGCCTTTTAATGGTTGGTCTTCTCCTATTAGTACCCCAATAGATGGACCAGTAAATTTTATATAAAATTTTGATTTTGTTTGAATATTCTTAAAACAAAGAGTACAACTTTTGATGAAGAAGATATAACTTTTTCCGAGAGATTGATGAATCAATTTTTGAATAACAAAATTCGATAAATTAAGGCTTGTAATGAAAATAAAAAACAATTGCAAATGTTAAAACGACACTATAACACTTTTAATATTTTATTAAATTTATATTTTATTTTTATAATTATATTATTAAAAATGCAATCCAAGTTTTTCATTATTTCAAGTAAATGATATTTAAATTTCTATATATTTAAAAAATACAAATTAGATGTAGAATAATTCAAACATGAAAAAATTTTGACATGTCATAAAATGATTTCAAAAAATTATAAATAACCCCAGCTCTATTTCACTCTTCATATAACAAACAATGCTCATAATTTGTATAAAAAAAAACATAATGAATTAAAGCCTATAGATATATGAATACACTTTCTATCATTATTAAAGTTGAATTTCACCTAATTGATGCATCCAAGTACAAATTAATTGAAACAAGTATACCAAATTGTTTAATACATTTTTTACAATCTAAACCCTACAATATTTTACACTTTTTCTAATTTTATATTATATGTTCAATCACTTTTAAGTCTTCTTGAATAATAAAATTCAAGATATGAGCACAACATCTAACATGAAAATATTCACCACAATTTACTAAAAATATTTACAAAAAAAATTGACTTAATAGAATATCCTACAAACTATCACAAGTAATTACATTATCAAATGTGATTGAAGATATTTTCATATCAATACCTCATTCCTTCAATACTACATTAAATGTTTCACTAACAAAACAACTCTTGAATGTGAGGATAACATGAAAAAAGTTAATGATCTAATAACTAATTCTCATCCACAACATAAACTATAATACATAAATATCATTCAATCATAAGAGAAGACAAACAATAAAAAATCAAACAAACTCTACCAAAAACACTTTGAAGGATAAATATAAGTTTCTTCTTCCTTTTATATATTTTCAAAACATCAGCCTTAGTAGTATTCGTAAATATTGATTTAACATCAAGATTAAGATAATAATGCACATCTCGATTTCCTTCATGCTCAACCCATGAAAAAAGGTTGTAATGTTTTATTACAATAATTATCATTTTCTCACGATAAACATCTTGCTCAATTTTTTTAGCACGAAGTTTGGTTATGCTTCACAACATAGTTACCACATTATAGACAACTATTAATATGACATTTCAAATTTTTCATTCCATGGGTTGAAGCATTAGCAACATATTCAACCCCTCATTTTTTATATTTTGCCTTACATTTTCCATCAACTTTTACAAGTATCAAATAAATTCATCTCAAACAGCTAATGTCTTTTTATGCATCTCTTTTTGCTACTGTTATCATTAATAGAATAATTGTTTTTCTCAGAGATACCTGAAGATTGAATAGTATTGAACTCATCATCAAAATCCAAGTTTATGATGACTATTGTTTGCAATTTGCAATCTCCCTAACTAAGAATAATTGTTAAGACTTTGGGAAATAGTACAATAAACAAAAAGAAAATGTTCAGCCAACAAACACAAATCTGCTTCTTTCTTACATGCAAATTTTTCCTAGAGGAACCACATCAAGTCCTCACCATTCACCTTCTTTCTGAGATTGCAAATTACAAATAATGGATACCATGAACTTTAGATTTTGATGAGTACAATATTTATCAATCTTCAAATAGCTCCAAAAAGACATTAACTATTTGGGATGAATTATATTTGTTACCTATATCATGTTGATGGAAAATAGAAGGCAAAAGAGTATTTATATCTTGGGTGAAATGCATTGCCAAATAATAATATCATAACATTGTTGCTATATATGTTATATAGCAAATTTAAGGAAGAAATACAGCCAATTTAATCAGCAAATCAACAATGTTAAATGGCTCAGATTAAAAAATAATAGACAAAACAGGTAAAATTAATAAATAATCAGTGTGAAAATAACCTACGAAATAGCTAAAATTAATAAATATGTAAAATAATCAGTTTGAGAAATGAGAATAATGTCAAATAATAATAACAAAACATTGTTGCTGGAAAAACAAATGCACACAATTTAGTCAACATAACGGCAATTAATAAATAATTAGTGTGATAGTAATTAACAGACAAAATAGCTAAAATTAATAAATATTTAGTGTGATAGTAATTAACAGACAAAATAGCTAAAATTAATAAATATTTAGTGTGATAATAACTACAAAATAGCTAAAATTAATAAATAAGCAAAATAACCAATGTGAGAAATGAGAATAACTGAAAAGCAAATCTGAGAGTTCTGAGAACAGAACCTATGTGATTTGAGTTCAAGCACTAGAGCAAAGCTTATCTCTTCCATGCTGAAACAATGAAACACTTCACCCCAAAACACATCATGAATTCATGATTCATTAATAGATCCATGAATAGACCCAAAATAAAGAGAACTAGGAGTGGAGAGTAGAGACAAGTCTATGGAGCTAGGGGACCTAACGCCTATGGAGGAGACAACTCAAGAGAACTCAAGCTCAATGGGTGGCCATGGGTCACAAATTCGCAGCAGCGCACCAACAAGAGGCAAGGAAGCCGGAGGAGAGCCACGACACACAAGGATAGGGATTAGGATTTTGTGTGGATGGATTATAATAATATCTATATATACGATCCAAATAAACGATGAGTGACCCAGCAAAACCCAAATTAAAACATTTATAGAATTTACAAGTTCACCTATTAATAAACAAGTTGACTTCCATAATAAACAATTATGACCCATTTTGCCAGCCCAAACAGTTCTCAATGAATATATACATAGTTAGGTTCAAGACCCAATAAATTTTTAACTTTTAAATCAAATTAGTACCACCCACAAATGCCAAGCCCAAGGACAACTTCAATAACATATGGATGGATTTATAAAAAAGCAAACTAAGTTTACTGCAATTAGAGGCAACCTTGGAAATTGTAATTGCAACTAAATTAGAGTAATGGAAAGGACGAAAAAATATGACACCTTATTAAAAATATGAATGAAAATACTAAAAAAAATTATCAACC
Organism: Malania oleifera; assembly: GCF_029873635.1. Lineage (NCBI taxonomy): Eukaryota > Viridiplantae > Streptophyta > Magnoliopsida > Santalales > Ximeniaceae > Malania > Malania oleifera. The sequence continues at coordinate 95,919,380 of NC_080422.1, read as the reverse complement.
TAAAGGACAAACCAAAATCTACTTATTCATTGAATCTTGTCACTAAGTTTTTATACAAAATGGAATAGAATTTTCATTCTCTACATTTAAATTTTCATTTTACTCTAAACATCATCACAAGCCTGCATGCAACTTACAAGAACTTACTTATGCCAAATTGAAGGATGATAAAACTGCTGGCAGTATCTAATAAAGCAGGAAGAGTTGACAAATATGCTTAATCTCCATTTTCAAAACGAGGTTGTAGCAAGGATTTTGTAGTAGGGAAATTCCAAGGATTCAGTTCTATGTAGAATTATGCAAATTTGATGGCCATTATCCTTACTATTCATCTCCAACTGCCATAATGGTTTGCAAAGACAATGCTCTAGCTCTAAACCATAAAACACAAATGCTGCATCAAACAAAAAAGGACGCATCCAACACTGCCTCTCAACCCTACAGGCTTACAGAATGGCCACTGGCTTATAAAACAAATAAATTTGATGTGTTTTAACTGCACTTGTCAATGCGCCAACTTATAGAAAGCCTTTTCCACCAGGGGGGGGGCCACCAACCAAACTATTATATTTGAATCTTATAAAATGCACACGCCCTAAACCCATTCAGGAATTCAATTCATGAAGCAAAAGCATCACAAACCAAAATGCAAAGTTGGCAAAATACTAGAGCTGAGCAATGAGAATGTCAAACCAATTTGCCTAGTACATACTCTATGATCAATAATGAGGAAGAAAAATGCAACAAGAGATTGATGTGAGAGTCATCAGATAGGAGCGAAAGAAGTATAAAGTGATAATCACAGTATTTATCATCTGAACTATGCAACTATTCATCATATGACCCTCGCATAAATCATCATTCATTCATTGGGTTAAGCAATCATTCATAGAGAAACCAATACTATGCAAATGTTAAGGTAAACAAAAATAAAAGATTGATTTGAACCTCAAAATAAAGGCAGGAATGACATTAATTGAACCCCCTTCCTAGCCCACCAAAAAAACAGACGTGCAAGAAAAACCACACAATGCTTTTGAACAGGCCTCATAGAGAAGATTAGTTTGTCAACACCAATTGCTTCAGACATATGCTTGTCTTTGTAAAGTTTATAATCATTGGCCTGTGGACAAAACAGAAAAGGGAAACAGAACCCAGAGGACTTACAAAAATACAGTAAAAGTCTATCAAGCTAAGATATTTCGTAATGAATAATGAAAAATTATTGACTTTGTCTTTTCTATATGGGACTCAGAATATGGGTGGTGATATATCAGGATGGTCGTCAAGGCAAATATGCCATTACGACGAACGAGACCTTTCACAAGTCATCACCGTCCCTCTCATTCAAACCCTGAAAAATTGGCTAGTTATGAAAACATAGAGCCCTAATGACCCATTATGGATAAATACAATTTCTCGCAGCATGCTATTCTTTCTTATCAAGTCGCAAGCCTGTTGGGTTTGGGCTACTGAAAGAAAAAGGGCAGGGGATGGACAATAGCTGTGATATTTCTAGGTTGCGATTCTCCCAGGAAGTGCTAAGATAACAATCAATCATTTTAATAAAAGAACTTCATATCTAAAGAATATTAGAAAAAACTAGAATCAACATGAGTCTCATCAGATAAGAGCGAAAGACAAGATGAACTAATCACAATGAGTTTCATCTGAACTATGCTTTTGCTCATCACACAACTTTCTCACGTAACCAGTCAATCCAACTTAACATATACACACACACACACACACACAAACTACTAAAATACGGAGAAAACAAGGAAAGAATGGAAATTAACTTGAGGCCTCAGAAGGAAGGCAGTAGAGGTAATATGTAATCATTAAAACTCATACATTACACAAAAAAACTATTTTTTTCATCATTGGCCAGTTTTCAATTGCAAGCAATTTGAACAGCTAACATAAAACAAATACAAAATCCTCTGTTTCCGTACTCAAAAGAAAGATATGATCTTTAATCCAACCTTTTGAATAACAGACTTCTAATTATCTCTGAAAAAAAAATTCTAAAAGAATCTAAACTAGGCGCAGTGCGTATATGCATACATCTAGATCAGGCCTTCAAAAATCGAATGAAATTATAAGAGAACGAAAACGTATAGGCCTCATAGAGAAGATTAGATTGTCAACACGAATTTTTTTTCAGACATATGCTTGTCTAAATAAAATATTTTAATCATCGGCCAATCTTCCAAGCATAACAAAAATGAATTAATAAAAAAACAACTATAGAAATAAAAACAGCAAGATTTGGAAATACTCCACTCAGAAAATGAAAGAAAAAATGGGACTTATTGAGGGACTCGGAATATGGGTGGTGATATATCAGGATGGTCGGCAAGGCGCATACGCCATTACGACGAACGAGACCTTTCACACGAATCGTCATCGTCCCAGTAATAATACCTGAATCAAAACACAGTCCGGACACCATAACACTATACAAAATCAAAACTTGCTTGTACGTTGAAAGGAAAACAACGATTCTGCAAAGATCTGAAATTACATGCATTGATCTCGTGGACCTCCAATAGGCCCACTGTTGTCATACACACGCACAGATCGCCACAGTAAGGGAACTGCTAAGATAAAGCCCTCTCAATGCTAAACCCTAAGACGGCGGCAACGACCATAGATTTTACGCACTCGTTCCGTGGTACTTATAGAGAGGGATGGGAGAGCTAGGGTTTTGGCGGTCATTAGGGTTCGTCCCAAGTTTGCTATCATGCGCCGGGGGTGCGTATTAGTAATGCTGCTCTAGAACATAACTGTTGATACCTGCACCGCACAATCCCAACGCAAAGTCTCTTTAGAGGCCTATTTTATGAAATCGTGTTATTGAAAAACGTTTTGTCTGAGATTAACTTCGTAATGCAATTTAATACTTGATTCTTAATTTTTCTTATTGGTCAACTTATACTTTATAATATTCAATTAAATGTTAACAATTGCAAAGTAAACACATACCACAAATCACAAAACAGAGTCAAAGAAAAATTTTATAATCTTTTTATAAGTCAACATTATATTCTTTTTTTTTATTATAAACATATACTCTCAATTTTATATATATTCTACTAGTTGTCACCATTTAATTGAATTAGTTTATAGATGATGTGATAGGCCCAGTCTACCTAATAATTTCTCCAAGAAAATGCTATGTTCTTTTTAAGTTTGATAATAGACGTAGATCTCTCTCGAGGTTCTAGAAAATTCTCACAAATGTTTCTTGAAATTTGACTAAAAGCGTAGAAACATTTTGAGATTAAAAACTTTAGTTTTCATGATAGTCATTGATATTTAATTTTTAAGGCATTTATTTCTCCTCGTTGATTTATCTTTTGTCAAATATGAAAAAAAAATTATGCAAAATGTTGCCCACGTTTTGTTTTTTGTTTTTTTTTCCCCCTAGTATTTAAGTTTCTGATCAATTTATGGCTTGTATAGCTTTAAAAAGATTAAGCTAATTGGAGAAGCAATTTGGTTAAATTCAATCAACCAAATTAACCGGCCATACTTTGGTTAATTTTTATTTTGGTATGGGATTTGGCTAACATTGGTTAATATAAAGAGTTTAACCAAAATTTTCAGTTTAATTACTGCACCGGATTAGTCATACCAATCAAATGTTTAGCATTAGATAAAATGGCCGTGAATTTGTAAAATTATAAAACTAAAACAAATTCAGTTTTTGAAATTTCACTAATTTATGGAACTTAAATTTAATTTGAGCAGAATTTCAAAAAAAAATCAATTCAATTTTATGTTAAAGTTGTGTCGGAGAGCATGAGTTTCACGCATTAAATTGAGATTTAGGTAGTTTTTGATAAAAGTTGGTATAATTTTATATTGAATTTAATTTAAATTTACATAAATAGAAATTTAATATCCAATTTCTATACTCATAAACACAAAGAAAACATATTGTTTATGTTTACATAGTTCTAACATTTTTTAGAGACACTGACATTTCTTGAGATTTCCCAAAAATTCTAGCGACCACTCGTGAGGTTTGTCAAAAAGACACAAATCTTACCTTATATTTTGCAAAAATACAAGTCTTTTGAAGGGAGGTTTGTATTTTTTTTTTGGTAAATGAGGATTTGTGACATTTTTGAAACCTCAGATGTGGTCAATGAGATTTTTGAAATCTCGAAAAAGATCCTTAATTTTTTTTGTCAAATCTCGAAGAAGGTCAGTGTCTTTTAACTTATTTTTTACGAGTGTGCCTCTCGAATATTGTTATTTTAAGGTGTAGTACCACAACATTCAATTTAATTCAAGCACTAGGATAAAAATTTTGTTTGATGAGAAGAAAATCGACTTTATATTATATTTTCTTTGTATTACCATTACAAATAAAAAAGTTTTAATATAATTAAATATTTAAACAATTAAGCATTGACAACAAATAAAATTAGAATACTTTTTCATTTATTTGATATATATTTTATTTTTACTTTGATAACAAAATATGAAATAATAAATTTTTTCATATTTTTCTTTACCTTATCGAGAAACTAAAATTTAACATCATTTTTGAACTCGTTTCTGTCACTAAATTTTTTAAATATTGGGAATTAAAGTTTCCATCTTGCAGTTCACATACAAAATTAATGCAATTATTTGCAGTTCTACTGTGACCACCTTTGTCTTCTGACGAAGGGGCAAACACGGAATTTTGCAAAAGGGTCGCTCAAATTTAAACCTATGATGATGATGATGATGATGAATACCACTTCATCCACAAAACAAAATGGACGTTGAACATCTTTGAAATGTGAAAAACTCATCAAACGAGATCAGTTCAGTACAAATATAGGCTAAAAAAGAAAAAACCAAAACCAGAACCATCCGTGACCAAAAAACATGCAAAACCATATAGAGAGAAGGAAAAAGGAAAAAGGAAAAAGAAAGGCCTATCATCCTGATCCAAACCTATATTAATTTCCAAGCAAACACTTGACATTTCTACATTGTACAGGCAGCCAATGTTACACATGCCATCAGAAATTCCACACTTCCCACCATCAAGCAATCAACAATCTTATTTCAGATTCCTCACTGCTCAAGATGAACAATACCACAAGGCACATTCTGATGACGTACTTGAAGCCCCCCAGCACTACCACGGTACCACCACCCACAAGGTATTTTCAATAAATAGCTTTCTTATGAATCCTCCACCCCGGCCTCTGCCTCTGCCTCAGCCTCTGTCAGGTCTACTTCGATCCACTTGAATAACTCGTGAATCCAGTGTTGACAGGATCTGGGGCATCGACATGCCTCCTGACACTACGATTTCTGCATTTGAAAAAAAAAAAAAAAAAAAAGAGATATGTTGACATCATTATAATCTATGATCGGTGCAAATGTACAAAATATATATATTTCAGTTTCTCTTCTGATATTTTTGGACCACTCAATCATGCACACCTCTCTTCAGTTTTAAACCAATGGCTCACCCCACGCAGTGCATACTGGTAAAATGATAGCCCCAGTGCCCTTACAAAACAGGGGTTTCAAACTTTTACATATATTTTTTCCTCGGGTAAAAGCAGAGGTGCGGGGAGGTGCAGTGTGTTCATGAAATGCCCAATTACTACATCAACTGGTAGTTGACAGAAAGCTGAGTCCAGTCAGGTGACAAATTATACAGGGGGCATGCCCCTTTATGTCGTCCATGTGCCTCTTTTGATTGTGAAAGGCAAGTAGGCTGTGCTCCTTATACATTCAATGCTAATAAATGTAAAAACCATTGTCACATGTTTCCCATCCAAAATAAAAAAAGGCACATGGACACATGGAGAGGCAGATTCTCTGTACAATCTCTCCTACCAGGCCACTTTTTTTTTTTTAACTAACCTTGTTTCTCTCTTTGAAAAACAGAAAAAAAAAATCATAATAGAAATAGTGACAAATACAGAAACAAAATCCTCACCTATTCCTTCTCGAACTGACAAATTTGGCCTAATAACATCCTTGGAATTGACCAGGAATATATCCCCTATGTAAAGATGGTTGGTGGGTACATAGACACAGCATAGCTCCTCATCCCCCGAATAATTCTGGGTGTAGAGGGAAAACAATAATTTAGTACTCAAATATGAAGAAAACTAACTGTATCCTGCTACTTCATTTCTCAGAATTCCAACAAAATGGATGAGATGTTCTGATTTTGGAGCAGATTGAAATTTACACGAGCAATCAATGAAAAACATTTATAGGAGACAGCCGCAAGAATCAATGAAACCAGGATAGATAAGCATAATACATTTGAACACATAAAGCATGACATTCAGTCATCAAATAGTGCCTTATGAGAACAAACATAATCAGTTAAAAGTGGCAACCAGTGAAGGTTTTCAGCTACGCAACTACTCTCAGAAAATCTCATCCATGCTCAAAGTATTATATTAGGAAACAGGGGGTCTTGATTCTAGAAAACTTCAGATAAATTACTTGATGTTGAAAAACAAAGTTCATGCATTCATTTGTAGCAGGTTCCATAGAGATATAAGATTGTGAAGAAAAAAAAGATTAGGAAACATACTTCTATCACTCAAATCTATACTATATATAAAAGTATGAGTAGCGTAAATCATTTAATGTACAAAAATATCTTTATCTTTTAAAAGTAAAACAAGAAATTCCTATAAGTTAATTTCTATATTATATATTAAAGTATGAAACAATTTGTAGACAAAAGTATCTTAGTTTTATAAAAGCAAGACTAAGCATTCCTAAAAGAAATAAATTTTTATAGTATATACAAGTGGAAATTGAGTAAACTATATCGAGTACAAAAAAATATCATTATCGTTTTAGAGTAAGGTTCAGTAATCCTAAAAGAAGTAAATCTCTAGACTAATAATTCAATCAAAATATGATAAAATTATATTTAGAACGTTTAGATATTATTGCTTAAAAATAAAAGGAAAACCTTCATTTGATTAAAAAATAAAACAAACAAACAGCGTGTATACATATCTATCTCTATATCTATACAATAAGTTAATAAAAATACAAATAGGATAAATAATTTCATTCAAAAAATAATAATAAATAAATAATTTTTTATACCTTGAAAGTAAGACTATATTCCTAAAAGAAAGTAAATTTAACCAAAACTGGATAAAATTGTGTTTACAAAATATATTTTGGATAAGTTAAGTTTTTGAACCTAAAAAAGGAAATTTCATTTGTCTAAAAAAACTAAACTAGCAGTATATATACATGTCATATATAAAAGTACGAATAGTGTAAATCATTTTGTAAACAAAAATACTATTATCTTTTAAAAACAAGCTAGAAAAATAAAATTCAAGAAAAATTCGACAAATTTGCATTGAAGAAAATTTTATTTTAAAAAGGTTAATATTTTAAAATTAAAAATCCATTTAATTAAAAAATAAAATAAATATAATGGAATTAGAAATACTATATAAAAGGTAATAACTACAAACCAAGCCTTAAGTTCCATCAGGTGGGGTCAGCTGCATGAATCTTTTTCTGCCAATTTATAGCATACACAATTGTGGGCAATTTCCTCCTCCAATTTCAGGGCTATTAAATCCTTATTATCTCATTCCAAGTTACTTTAGGTCCTGCCCTTACCCCTTTGACTGTCCTTCGCAGTAACTAGCTCACTCCTCACTAATGCACTACTAGACCTCCACTAAAAATACCCAAAATCCACCTCTCCCTTATCTTCTAAAGGAGCTAGCCTAACTTGTCTTAAACATGTCCATTCCTTAATTTATCTTTAAACATTATATGACATTACCACTCACTAGCAACTTTTATGCTTTGGATATGTTGTTTCTTAGTTGCCCACACTTTGATCCATAAAGCATAGCTGATATTATAGCCATTATATAAAACTTGTCTTTCAATTTTAAGGGTACTCTACAATCACATAGCAAACCCAAAACACTTATTCGTTGGTTAAACCAACCTCCTTTAACTCTATGTATTTTGCTTCTTCTTCAATTTCTCATTTAGTTTGCAAAATATATTCAATGTATTAAAATGTACGAGTGCTATTAATTTCTTGACCATCAAGTTTAATCCTTTATCCAATATTTCTCCTACTATGATTGAAATCATATTTTATATATTCTATATTACTTCTACTTATCCTAAAGCCTCTAGATTCTAAAGCTTCTTCCCATTATTCTAAGCTTGGATTCTACTCCACCCCTACTTTCATCAATCAAGACAATATCATCTGCAAACAACATACACCATGGAACCTCATTTTGGATACTCCTAGTAAGTTTATCCATCAATAGTGCAAAAAGATAATAACTCAACGCAAATCTTTGATGTACACTTATTAAAGGGCAGCCCGGTGCACAAAGCTCCCAAGTATGCGGGGCCCATTGTGATTGAAAATTTCCTAGACTCTTCACCTATAGTCCTAATGCTAGTCATTACTCCATCATACATATCCTTTATGACATCATCATACATGTTGCATACTCCTTTTATAATAACCCACCATAGAACTTCTTTAAGTACCCTATATAAGCTTTCTCCAAGTCAATAAAAACCATATGCAAGTCTCTCTTATTTTCCCTAAGCTTTTCCTTTAATCTTCTTAAAAGATGCATAACTTTTGTAATAGATTTCCAAGCACAAACTTTTGTAATAGATTTCCAAGCACAAAACCAAATTGATTTTCTGAAACCTTCACTTCTAACCTTAGTCTTTGTTTAATTACCCATTTGCATAGTTTCATTGTGAGACTCATAAGTTTAACTCCACAATAGTAATTACACTTTGAATTTCTCTATTATTTTTGCATATAGTTACTAAAGTGCTTTTCATTCATTTCTTTCGCCATTTTCTTACTTTTTATAATTGTATTAACCAAATTAATTAACCATTAATTTTGTTATCACCTAGGCATTTCCAAGCTTCAGCTGGAATGTCATCTAATCCTATAGCTTTTCCATTTTTCAACTTTTTAAATGCAACCTTAATTTCATTAATTCTAATTTTGGAAATAAAAGCTTTTTCCTCATTTTCCAATTCTAAGTTTAATTCTTCTACTTGGTTTTCATTAAATAACTTATTGAAGTAACTTCACCATTTTCCTTTTATGTCTTCTTCCTTAACCAAGACAATATCATCCTCCTTTGTATACATTTTACATTACATAAGTCTTCGCTCTTTCTTTCACTAGCTCTAGCAAGTCTAAATACATCTCTTTCTCCTTTTTTTTGTATCTAGTCTAACACATAAATTATTATATGACCTATGTTTAGCTTCACCAATGGGATCTTTTACATATTTTCTTGCCTCTTTATACTCTTCAAAGTTTTCCATATTTCTACGTTTTCATCATGTTTTATATAAAATTCCTTTTGTCTTTACATCTTATTGAACATCTTGATCCCACTACCAACTTTTTTTGCTATCCGAGATTCTTCCTCTTAACTAATCTAAAATCTCTTTTGCTATTGTTTAATAGAGTGTTGCGTATGCACCATCCCTTTGTCCAATCACCATATTTGATTATTTTATCTTTAAATATTATTATATTTTCTCCCTTTAGGTTCCATCACATAACTCTCTTGTATTGAATTATATTACCCCTCCTCTTCCATTTTTAATACATATATCTAACACTAAAATTCTATGCATTGTAGTTAACATTTTATCTAGGATAACTTTAAAATCCTTACAGGATAAACAATCTCCACCCTCTTAGTTAATAAAGAATCTATTTAACTTTTATTTTGGCTACTTTTGAATGTGTTCAAGCAAGTACATTGTAACAAGATCATATCAAATTGAAGTCTAGCATCATATCCTCCAGACTCATTTTTATCCCCATATCCATGTCCTCCATGTACCCTCTCTCAACCTTTATTTTTCCTTTCAAATGTGTCCAATCAAATAAGCTCCTACAAAAATTTTCTCAGTCCTTGATATCGCTTGCATCATACCTATTCATATCGTCCCAAACCTGCTTTTAAGGTTTTCTGCTAAGCTTATTTGAAGAGAGCATAAGCATTAATAACATTTATTATCTCTTGACCTAAGACCATCTTGAATTGTATGATTTAATCCCCTACTATTTTAACATCTACAAACTATCTTTTGAGTTTTTGTTTACAATGATTTCCACTCCATTCTTATGTTTTACTTTTCCGGCATACCAAAGTTTGATTCTCTTGATATTTCAATTTCTCCAACTTTCTCCCCTAACACTTAGTTTCTTGAAAGCAAATTACATTAATTTGTCTTCTAATTATTGGGTCCACCACCTCCATGCTTTTACCATAAGTGTCTTTATATTGCAACTAGTCTAACCCTAGTCTCCTGAACTAACTTATTTACCCGCCCACATCTCAAAATAAAATAGGTAAATTCTTCTAACATTTTCTAAAATTATTGTGAAGTATCCGACATCATTTAGATAGATAATAATATAATTTCTGAAAAATAAATTTTAGAAATAAAATTATAAACCACTACTCCCAAACAATTTATTAACAAATTAATTGATCATTAAGTAAACAAAAATAAAAATATATATTTTAAGTAACAACTAATGAATTTGACAAAAAAAAAATTGCTACAATTTATTAATATTTTCATTGGAGGAAGTCATATATTAGGATTTTCAATATAAAATAAAAATAATAAAAATGTTATTTTTTACATTTTTTATCTATAATAATATAAAAATATTAAATTTAATATTTCGTGTAATTTAATTGGAGCATTCCTATCATATGATATCCTACATTTTAAAGAATTTTCTTGCCCCTACATCTATGTGGTGCCAGAATAGTATCCCATGTCTATGTTTATATTTTATAATTTTAAATAAAATATAATATTTTATGAATTTTGAATGTTCATATTTTAATATTTATAAAATTAATTATGACTATTGACAATACGTTATTAATTCTTTAAAAAATATATCTAAACTTTATTAAAAATTACAAAAATATTTACATAATATTATTCACATGCAATCACGTGCAGCACACATGACACTTTTACTACTTTACATTAAAGAGGCCAAGAAATTGCAAAAACATCACTTAAGAGCCTATTTAGTTATTCATAACAATGCGCCTCTCCACATATATCCTCAGATGTAGGATTGGATTGAGCGAGAATTAATTCTAAAAGCTTAAAAATGGGATGAATAGCCACAAATTGAGCTTCCAGAGGGCATAAATAGCTATGTGCATTATGATGCCCACAGCCATCTGCTTGCAACCATGTTCACACAGACATACATAATGAGAAGTTGCATAAAATTGGGTTATCACAAACAAATAATTTCAAAATAAGACAAAGATTAGTCCTTTGACATTAATACACAAACATGAAGCCTTTAGGTTGCGATACAAGCATAAATGAGCCAAAATCCTGAAACCATGTAACATGAGTTTAATTAATTTAACAACTAACATGCATGTTAACACAATTATGTGCATTATGATAGATGTGATTGCATAGAGTTCTGCAAAACACACACATAAGATGCATCAAACTACGGTCATTATAATTTCAGAACATAATAAGTCAAGAGACCTGGAGGATGACAGATGAAGTGATGAACCCAAATGCATATTCACCAATACGTGGATGCCTAATGATGGCTACTTCTTTGAAGGCCTGTGTGTTCTGATCTGAAATAATAACAGCAAGAAATAAATTATTTCTACCTAAATTCATTAAAAAGACAAGTAGAAGAAAAAAATAATGTCATGCACACCTGGTGATATTGCGGCACTAATTTGCTTGGAGGCATTGTAGATGTGACGAACAAATGGCATCCGTTTGATAAACCATTCCCCAAGGCTCAAAACAGATGCCCCCAACCAAGATGACATGAACACCCCAACCAGGAAGATGAACGTAATGGAAGTTACAAATCCAAGACCTAACCAATGAGACGAGGAAGTGATAACATAATTTACCAATTAGGTGCTCATGTATTTAAATTCTAAACAAAACAGTAAAATTAATCACAGATGGATAAAATACGTGTTAATTGAGGCATCCAGAAACAATTCGCATGTTATGAAACAAAAATATGACACTAGGACGGGAAATCATTTTGTCAAGGCAACTGGTGAACTAACATCATTTTGTACATTGAAATTCTGTCTCAGCATATCACTTCGTAAAGTGAAATTATCAATGCGTGTCATACATCTACCAACAAAAGGAGCATAGGGGGAGAAGGAGGATTGCAGGATAAGCTTACCAAAGATATCGATTCCAAGTTGAGCGTAGATTGGAGAGAAAAAGCCATCCACAAAATGGATAAACCACCATGTTATATAGAAGGTGATTGCAATGGGAAATAAGATAACACTGCAAAATGACAAAGATTGAGCAGCAGCCATCAGAGCAGAGACAACAATATGCACAGGAAGATGTTAAAAAACTGACAAATATTCATAAAATATATTCAAGATTTCAAACTTCATCAGGTAAGATAAGACATTTATCAAATACAGATAAAACTCTCTTAGCCTGCTTTCAATCTTGATCTTTTTTGTCCAAAATATTTTAAACACATCCCTCCCTCAAAACTTTAAAACATTATACAATCAAATGAATAATGGTTATGAAATAATAATTCAAAATAAAAAAGAAAGAAACCTCAAAACTACAGACCTCTCCACAACCAACCTCTTTCAACTCTCCACACTCTCCAGTCTCCTCACAGACCACCCCCAATTTCTCTTACAGGCCTCCACTCTATTTTGAGAAACCATCCTAGTCTTCTCCCATTTCCTAAGAACTCCTAAAGCTCTCCACTCATAAAGCATGATGTGCTTATGACAAGCTATTATTAGAGAACATTTTTTTTACTTGATGAAAAATAAAAATTATTCCATCATCTATACATATTATATTCAAATGTCATGAGGAAGTACTTATTCAGAGGCCAAGTCATATCCAAATTCCAACACGTTCCCCCAAACAACTTATTAAAGTTCAGCCTGCCTCCCTATTTTGTGGTTTCTACGCATTAAAGACAACAGCAGCTAAGACAAGTAGTCACGGTAGGTAAATTTTAATTAAATTTCCGGAATCAAGATTTTCTTTTGGTGCTATATTTCTTAATCCACTCGCATGTATTCAATATTTTCTAATTTAACCACCAGGATGTATTCAAGAGAGATGCATGTTTTTGGAGGGGGCTCATAGACAAGTAGTCAATGGTAGGTAAATTTTAATAAAATTGAAAGAACAAGATTCTGTTTTGGTGCCATTTTTCTTAATCCCTCACCTGTATTCAATATTTTCTAATTTAGCCATCCCCAGCATGTGTTCAAGACAGATGCATGCTTTTGGAGGGGACTTGTAGACAGCCTGCATAGCTTGAAAAGAACACTGACCATGGCCCTCCAAAGGATCATATATTGTATGAGAGACCAATGATAAACAAGGCGACGACGAAAGGACCAGTAAATAATAGTGGCTGATCTTTCAGGCTTCATATAACAACTCACAATTCACAAAGGCAGCAACAGAACATAAAAATAAGTAAATGAAGATATAAGTTCATTTTAAATTATAAAGCTTTCTTTTTGAATTTTCCTACTCAGTCAATCAGCCTTAATTCTGCGGCAACCATCTTTCTTAAATTTGATGTAGTAATTGATTGAAAAGAAAGACTGAAAAAATGAGGCTAAGGTTATCCCTTGGCCAATGATCATACCCATAACCCACTTTATTTTTCGCAATCTTATCAAACTGTATCAGGACATTTGAAAGTGATAAGATTTTAAACTCTCATTAAATCTATTTATAGAATTATGCATGCTTGTCTCAACTCTCATCAACCAAACCAGAATTTGAAGAAAGCATAAGCAAAGCAACTTCTACCAGGATCCAAGGAGATAATCATCCACAACGGCACAAAGATATTCTCTTTGATGATGCCCAGAAAAAATTGTTCTCACACAATCCTACCAGAATGTATCCCTGTTGCACATTCCCTCACAAAAGCAACTAATTCATGAACTCTTTTTCCCCAAAAATTCAGCACATCAGTTCCTCACAAAGTCTATTTGCACATCCCTAATTTGATGCATATCACATGAGTTCCTTCAATTATTACAAACTTCACCAGAGACTTTCCAAGTAGGGGAAAAAAAAAAGACAAAATCACAGATCCTCCACAACACAATTGGAAGATCTTTTTCATCACGTCCAGATTAAAATTCTGGAATCTGAATTCATTATCTTCATTGCTCTATAAATCTCCTATAATTTTTCAAAGCAACCATAATGAGTTTGGTTCCATAATAACTGATTGAACTATGTTACTGTTGTTCCGTTATACAAATACTAGAATACTTCCACACAGAATAAATACTGCACAATTTTTGCAGCAAGATCAAGCCAGTTTATCCCATGCACTTAAGCTCTCATGGTCTATATATTCAATACAGGATAAAAAGCATTTGTTCATCATCCTCACAACTTGCGATTTTTTTTGGTTGGCAGACCAATGCAACACAAAAAAAAATGATGATGTCTCAACTCTATTGACTCAGCATCAGTCCATAAAAGAAAATGGTTCACAGGCACTAATCATCCAAGGAGCATTTTCAGATGACCCACTCATCTTTCTCTAACCACAATTTTTTTCTTTTTAATTTATTTTAACAAGGAAGCAGGGGGCCTACATTGCAACATCTAAAGAGTAAACAAAGCATCTTAGTCTCTATGAAAAACAACTTCAGCGTAAAGGCAATGATCACACAAGAATGTCACATGAACCTTAAAAAATTACCCATATACAACAGACATTTGAATCAATCCGGTGACAAAAGAATTAATTTGGTCCACAACTTTTCTATCACAAAAGAACTAAAAAATTTAAAATTGATAAACAAAGCACGGTAAAAACTAAATTTTATAAGTGAAAAATAACAAACAATGCATATCAATAATATCCGACACTATCACTAATATCTGAATATTAAAGAACAGAATCAAAATAGCCCCTATAAACTTGAAGAGAAAAACACGAATGGTAGAAGAAAGAGTGCGCACCATCCAGTCATGAACTTTTTTGATGCCCAGCTCCTAACAACTTTGGAAAAGGTCTGCACAGAATGACATAATATACACCATTTGACATATGATCATTAGAAATACAGACAGAAGGAAAAAAACAAAAAATAGAAAACATAAACAACGACAGCAATGACAACAACAACAAACCAAGTCTTAAGTCCCAGTAGGTGGGATAGGCTACATGAATCATTTTCCACCAATTTATACAATCATGACATGAGTAACTTCCTCCGACAAGTTCAGGGCTATTCAATCCTTATTCACTATCTCATTCCAAGTTATTTTAGGTCTATCTATACTCATTCTACTGCCCCTCGTGATAACTGGCTCACTCTCCCTCACCGGAAAACTATTTGCCCTACATGGCAAGTACACAAACCATATGAGTCGTCCCTTCCATGTCTTGTCTTCTATAGGAACTAAACCTAACTTAACGCGAATATGTTCATTCCTTAATTTATCTTTTAATGTTATACCATTCATCCATCTTAGTATTCTCATCTCAACAACTTTTACATTTTGGATGTGTTGTTTTTTAGTTGCCCAACATTCAAATCCATATAGCATAGCTGGTCATATAGCTGCCCTATAGAACTTCACTTTTAATTTTAAGGATCTTCTATGATCACACAACGTGCTCAAAGCACTTCTCCATTTTCATCCAAACTGCTTTAACTCTACGGATTACACTTCAGTTTCTCCTTCAACTTACATAATAGATCCAAGGTATTGAAATCTACTAGAGCTATTGATTTATTGACTATCAAATTTAACCTTTTCTCCAATATTCCTCCTACTATAACTAAAATTATATTTCATATATTCTATCTTATTTATACTTATCCTAAAGCCTCTAGATTCTAAAGCTTCCCTCTGTAATTCTACCTTAGATTCTACTCCACTCCTAACTTCATTGATCAAGACAATATCATCAGTAAACAACATACACCATGGAACCTCATTTTTGATACTCCTAGTAAGTTCATCCATCACTGGAGCAAAACAATAAGAGCACAAAGCAGATCCTTAATATACACCTATAGTGATTGGAAATTCCCTAGCCTCTCCACCTATAATGGTCATTTGTCTTTTATTATTATATATGTTGAGTTTTGTTATTAATAAGTGTGAGTTAGTAAGGGTATTATGATCATTCCTGTTGTACTTACATATATTATAAATAGGGAACAAACCTATCAGTGAGTTGAGGTCTTCCATTTTACCCAATTACTCAACATGGTATCAGAGCATGATCCAAATTAAACCCTACTCTCCTCAGCTTTCGCCGGAAAACACCATTCCCGCGGCTGTCCTTCCTAGATTCGCCTTCATCCCATATTATTTCACAAAACCAACCATACACCCATAAAAAGACCCCCCCCCCCCGGGGGAACGATTCACCCCACAAAAACCCATCGCCAGAGGAGCCACCACACACCCCCACATGCGGGCCAAATGCAACAAGGGCAACCCCACATGCCGGCGCAAGTGAATTTTTGCCCCCTTTTTCTTTTTTCTTTTTTTTTTCCCTCTACCATGCTCTGATTCCTTCTCTAGACTGTATTATCAAGCTGTTACATCAGTTTTTTGCTAAAAAATTCAACCTTTTCCGATTATGCAATCGCGCCATTCCGTTAATATTTATTCAAGGCTTGTGAAGGCTTCTTTGTGAGTTTTTTGGAGTCATGGCGGCATTCATATGTTCAGTTGTGAGGCTGTGGCAGTGCTATATCCATCATTGAGTTCACCCCATCCTTAGCAGTGCGGCACCCAAGGAATGGTTGTTTGATGCTTCGTGAAGCTGTTTGTCAATTGTTAATGAGTTTATTGGGCCTGAAACAGATGGATTTGCCGTGTTTTTTTATTCACTATTCTAATTCCTTCCATATACCAAAATATCAAGCTGTTGGGCATGCGTTTTTTGCTCCAAGATCCAATCTTTGTTGTGACAATGTACTCATGGTAATTCGTTAGTTGTTGTTCAGTGTTAGTAACGGTCATTGGTAACCTTCTTGGGGCAGGGGCAGTGCTCATAAGCTGTTTTTTTTGTGTGAGGCTGTGGCAGTGTTGCTTTCTTGGGGCTGCATCTGAGGTTGTTGGTGATTGGTTCATGGTAGTTTCGGTGGTTCACCTCTCCAATTGTTCCAGTGCTGAGTGTTGCTTTCTTGGGGCTGCACATGAGTTTCTTGGTGCTATGGCAGCCTTTGTACTGATATGTATATGGCTTGTTCATGGTGGGTCGCCTTGTTCATTGTTGTTCCAATAATTAATCTTATGATCATTGGTCTAAATTTGCAAATGTTGAGGTGACATTTGCAAATTCCAAAAGTATGATTCCTTCGTTAGTCACTTGTTTGAATGAATCGCATACTGTGACTATATCAGAGGAGGGGTATTCCAAGTTTCTACGGTATCAATTGTCTAAACAAGCATCTTATCACATTGCTTCTTTTGCCCAGAAAGGTAATCCTACATTCTGCATGTTATTCCTTCCTACTAGTCCTTGGATTATCGATTCCGCTGCCACTGATCATATAATAGGTGTTGTTAGCCTTGATGGCCACACTATCATGGCTTATTGTGTTTTGATGATATTAACCTACTTGTTGTTTCTAGTGTCTTCCATCTTTGCAGATTATGCTTAATACAGGTACAAGTGTCACATTCACGAAGTAATGGATCGAAGGCAAAGATTGAACCGAGTTGACGATTGAAGTAGGAAAGATCAAAAGGTCACGTACTCGGATGAATCGAAGCACAACCGATGGAAGCTTCATCATTGAATCATTTGTAATAAGGGTTGTGTGTGGTAGGAACTTGTTGTAACTCTTGCGTTTTGTTTCTACATAATTTCTGAGTAAGAGTTGAGCCAATGCATGCATACTAGGACACTTGAGTTTATAAGATTGCACTAAAAGTCACAAACTCACATTCATGGTTTTCAAAGTTAAATTCAAAGAGTTTGTGTCAAAAACAATCCTAAACTCAAAATATGTTTTCAAAGGGACAAGTTTTTAACATCCTAGTTTTAAGAACATTTTTATACTTGGTAACAATTTTGTCAAAGCATGGTTAATGTCCTAAAGCTTTAAGAAAGTTAAGTATATTTTTGTAAAAGGACATTCTAAGTATATAAGATATCAAATGATCTTTTAATTTGTGGTTTCATAAATCAAGATATCTTATATTTGAGGAAAAGCTCACTTGGACAAGTTTTGAACTTCATTAGACTTAATATCTTTCTTATATTTTGTCCAAGAAATGTTTTAAGTCATTAAAAAGCTTTTTGATAAGGAAAAACAGAGCAATCGTCGGCTGACGTAGTGCAACCTGGAGTCCTGAGCACCCTTTGGTATTTGGGGCATAACTTTTGCTAGAAAAGTCCAAAAAAGACAATTTTGGTGTCCCTGGAAAGCTAAAAAAACATCCCACAACTTTCATGTTGATGACTTTTTCTAATTTAGGACGCTCGTCGACGAGAACAGGCGATTCGTCGACGAGTGTAGGGGACTACTCGACGAGTCCAACGGTCCAACGGGCAGAATTGCTCCAACGGGCGAAAAACGGCTAGTTTACCAAATAAAATATCTTTTCTTCCCCCCAACGACTAGTTAACGGCTCCTTTGGCTCTTGGGCTATAAATACAAGTTATTAGACTTGTATTAACATGGTTTTGAAGGTCTTTGATCATTCTTAGTGAAAAACATCATTTTATACAAAACCTAGCACATTGAATATTAGTTCTTCATTACATGTGCTCATTCTCTTTTACTCACTTATTGTGTTTGATTTCAATTCTTGAGAGAATAGTGTTGTATTCTCATCTTCTTGTAAGGTTGCTTGTAAGGTTCTTTGTGAACCGTTTGGTGAAGGTTCATTGTTAACCGAAGTGAAGGCTCTTAGTGAGTGCGGCATGGAGTTCCCGAGTGTAGGGTTTGGTACCCGAGTTGTAGCTTGCTCCGCCAGTGAAGGAGTACTCATAGTGGATTGTGGAATCCTTAGCTTTGTGCTAAGGCTTGGATGTAGGCTTGGTGCCGAAACACATTAAATCTCTGGTGTTGAGCTTTCTCTCCCTTAACTCTTTTATTTATATCTTGTGCATGATTTATATTTCATATATTGTGATATAATTACTTGTATCTTGCCAAGAATTCTATTTTGTAGAAAAATACGCATTCTGTGAAAAGAGTCTACTCCCCCCCTCTAGACTATATACTCCCAAGGCTGGGACGAATAACAGGTGCAACCAACTTCTTTTTTGATCTCCAATATCCTAAAAATCTCCCTCAAGTTACCCTTGCCAATGGGTCCACTATTGTTATTAAGGGGATAGGAACGGTAAATCCTACTTCTTCTATCTCTCTTTCTTCTACTTTCTACATTCCTAAATCTCCTTTCAATCTTATGTTAGTTAGTAAGTTTACAAAGTCACTAAATTGGTCTACACATTCCTTCCTTATTCTGTGGTTATTCAGGATCTGAAGACGAGAAAGACGATTGGCAAAGGACACGAGGCTCATGGACTTTACTACTTTTAGTCGCCTTCTCCACCCATTGCTTGCATGGTCGCAACTACACCACTTCAAATCCATTGTCTTCTTGGTCATCCGTCCTTGGACAAGTTGAAACAGCTAGTTCCTGCATTGAGTTCTGTGTCTAATCTTGCATGTGAGTCCTATCAATTGGGCAAGCATCATCATGTTTCCTTTGCTCCCCGGGTCGACAAATAGCTAGTTAGTCCTTTCATGCTTGCCCATTCTAATATTTGGGGTTCGAGTCGTGTGACATCAAAGTTGGGGTTTCGGTACTTTATTACATTTGTCGATGGCTACTCTAGGATGACTTGGTTATATTTAATAAAAGATCGTTCCAAGTTATTTGATATCTTTTGTGCTTTTTGTTCTCAAATAAAGACTCAATTTGATATGCTAGTCAGCATACTTAGTAGTGATAATGCTAAGGGGTACTTCAGTACCCAATTCAGTACTTATATGACTAACCCTGGCATGATCCATCAGTTCTCTTGTGCCCACACTCCACAATAAAATGGTGTTGCAGAGCGAAAAAACAGACATATTCTTGTCACCCTCCTATTATTGTTTTGTTAGTACTTTGTCTTCAGTACCCAATTCAGTACTTATATGACTAACCCTAGCATGATCCATCAGTCCTCTTGTGCCCACACTCCACAACAAAATGGAGTTGCAGAGCAAAAAAGCAGACATATTCTTGTCACCCTCTTATTACTGTTTTGTTAGTACTTTGTCTTCTGTAGCTCTTCCAAAATCTATTTCTAAAGCTCTATCCCATTCTGGGTAGAGGACGACAATGGTTGAAGAGATAAGTGCACTACATGATAATGATACTTGGTACCTCCTCCTCTTAATAAGTTTGTGGTTGGTTGTTGCTGGGTGTACAATGTGAAAGTAAATCATGATGGTTCTATGGCTCGTCTGAAGGCCTGCCTTGTTGCTAAAGGGTATACTCAGGTGTATGGTTTGGATTATTCAGGCATATTCTCCCCGATTGCTAAACTTGCCTCAATACGTTTGTTCATTTCTTTAACCACCACTTGTCATTGGTCTCTACATCAGTTAGATTTAAAGAATGCTTTCCTACTTGGTAATCTTTATGAGGAGGTATATATGGAGCAACCGCTTGGGTTTGTTGCTCAGAGGGAGTCAAGTAAGTATGTTGCTTCAAGAAGTCATTGTATGGATTAAAACAATCTCCAAGAACATGGTTTGCTGTTTCAGTGCTATAGTACTTGAGTTTGGCCTTCATCAATGTGCAGTAGATCACTCTGTATTTTATCATCATACTCTAGCAGGCA
Source organism: Malania oleifera (assembly GCF_029873635.1). NCBI lineage: Eukaryota > Viridiplantae > Streptophyta > Magnoliopsida > Santalales > Ximeniaceae > Malania > Malania oleifera. Next base: position 95,898,448 of record NC_080422.1, on the reverse strand, counting down.
GTCTTTTTCTTAAGCATATGTAGATGACATTGTGATCATTGGTGATGATAGTCGTGGCTTCTAGGCGCAAGCTTTTTCTACAGAGTAAGTTGCAAACAAAAGACTTGGGACCGTTGAAGTACTTCTTGGATATAGAAGTATCAAGATCTCGTACGGGAACTGTATTGTCACAAAGGAAGTATGTTCTTGATCTTTTAGATAAGACGGGATTGTTGGGATCCAAACCTGTTGATACAACCATGGATCCCAACAGTAAGTTAATGCCAGATATGGGTGATTTGTTGCCTAACCTAGGTCGGTACCGGAAACTTGTTGGAAAGTTGAATTATTTCACAGGCACTTGACCAAATATATCCTTCGCAATAAGTGTTGTGAGCCAATTTCTCGATTCTCCAAGAACAGTCATTGGGATACAATAACATTTTGAGATATCTCAAAGGGGCACTAGGAAAAGGTCTTTTATATCAAGATCAAGGTCACACTCATATTCAAGGATATACAAATATAAATTGGGCTGAATCACCATCCGATTGGAGATCCACAACCGGGTATTGTATCTTTGTCAATGGTAATTTGACATCTTAAAAAAGTAAGAAACAAACTGTGGTTGCTAGGTTGAGTGTTGAGTTAAAGTATAGGGCTATGGCGCACACTACATGTGAACTTGTTTGGCTAAAGAACATGTTAAAAGAACATGTTAAAAGAACTAGGTTTTCCACATTCTCAGCCTAGGGAGTTGATGTGTGATAATTGAGTCACTATTCATATTGCCTCCAACCTTGTCTTCCATGTGCGGACAAAGCACGTTAAAGTTGATTGCCACTTTATTCGAGAGAAACTTGTGCAAAAACTCATTACAACCACTCATGCGAAGTCTGAGTTTCAACTTGCTGATTTGTTCACTAAAGCCTTGAGAGCTGCTAGTATGAAATTCATTTGTAACAAGCTAGGAGTACATGATATATATGCTCCAGCTTGAGAGGGAGTGTTAATGGTTATTTAGTCTTTTAGCATTATTATTATTATGTGTTAAGAGTTTTGTTAGTAATAAGTGTGAGTTAATAAAGGTATTATGGTCATTTCTATTGTACTTACATATATTATAAATAAAGGGAGAGACCTATCATTGAGTTGAGGTCTTCCGTTTTACCCAATTACTCAACAATCCTAACACTAGTCATTACTCCATCCTGCATATCCTTAATGACATTAGCATACCTACTTCATACACCCTTTATTTCTAAAACCCTCCGTAGAACTTCCCTAGGTATCCTATCATATGCTTTCTCTACATCTATAAATACCATATGCAAGTCCCTTTTCCTTTCCCTAAATTTTTCCATTGATCTTCTTTAAAGACATACAACTTTTGTAGTAGATCTCCTAGGCATAAAACCAAATTGATTTTTTGATACCTTCATTTCGAGCCTTAATCTTTGTTCAACTACCCTTTCCCACAATTTCATTATATGACTTATAAGTTTAATTCCACAATAGTTGTAACAATTTTGAATATATCCTTCATTTTTAATATGCGGGCATTAAAGTGTTTTTCCTCCATTCATATGACATTTTCTTAGTTTTTATAGTTGTGTTAAATAAATTAGTTAACCATTAAATTTCATTATCACCTATGTATTTCCAAACTTCAATTTGAATGTTTTAATGCAAACTTAACTTCATTAACTCTAATTTGTGAATGTATCACATTTTTAACATTTTTCTCATTTGTCAATTCTAAGTTTAAGTCTTTTACTTGGTTTCATTAAATAGCTTACTAGAGTAACTTCGTCATCTTTCTTTTATGTCTTCTTCCTTAACCAAGAAAATATCATCCTCACTTTTAATACATTTTACACTACCTAAGTCCTTACTCTTTCTTTCTCAAGCTCTAGCAAGTTTAAATATATCTCTCCTCCCTTATTTTTATCTAATATAGCATATAAATTATTAAACAATCTATATTTCATTTCACTAACAGCCTTTTTTCCATCTTTTCTTGCTTTTTTATATTTTCATAAGTTTTCCATGTTTCTATATTTTGCGATGTTTTACACCAAATTCCTTTTGTCTTTACAAATTTTTGGACATCTTGATCCCACCACCAACTTTCTTTGCAATTCAAGAATCTTACTCTTGATTCACCTAAAATTTCTTTTACTATTTTTTTTATCCAACTTCAAAGAGTGTTTGTGTCCACACCAACTTCTATTGTCTAGTCACCATATCTGATCATTTTATCTTTAAATTTTATTATATTTCCTACATTTAGTTTCCACCACCTAGTTCTCTTGCACTACATTTAGTAGATACATCACACAAACTCTATGTTGTGTCGTTAATATCTCACCTATAATAACTTTACAATCCTTACTTGATAAACGATCTACCCTCCTAGCTAAGAAAAAATCTATTTAACTTTTATTTTGTCCACTTTGAAGGTTTAAGCGTTCTTCTCTCTTCTTAAAGCAAGTATTCGTCGTAATAAAATCATATGACATGGCGAAGTCTAAGTTTATATCCTAGACTCATTTTTATCTCCATATCCATATCCTCCATATATCCTCTTATAGCCTTTATTATCCCTTCCAATGTTTCCATTCAATTGTGTTCCTATGAATATTTTCTGAGTCCCTAATATCCCTGTTATAACACAATCCATATCTTCTCAAAATTGTCTCATAAGGTTTTCTACTAAGCCTACTTGAAGAGCATAAGCACTAATGACGTTTATTATCTCTCAGCCTAAGAGCATCTTGATTTTCAAAATTCTATCCCCTACTCTTTTGGCATCTACAACACTATCTTTTAAGTCTTTGCCTACAATAATTTCAACCCCATTGTTATATTTTTCTTTTCCATAGTATCAAAGTTTGAATCCTAATTTTTTAATATCTCAAGCTTTTTTCCCTACCCACTTAGTTTCTTGAAAGCAAATTAGATCAACTATTCTTCTAACCATTGTGTCTACTATCTCCATGCTTTTACTCATAAGTACTCCTATATTCCAAGTTGCTAATTAAATCCAAATCTCCTAAACTAACTTTTTCACCCATCCATTTCCAAAAAAGATATGTGAACCCTTGCATGTTTGATACCATACCCAGGCATTAACAGGGCACAGTGCTTCGGGGTGAGACTACACCCACGTGGTATGTGATTTGACAAGTTTTACCTTGTCTGTCAACAAGTCTTGGCCAATATAGGATTCCAACATAAGCATATCATCCCATACGGTAAAACTTGGTAGTGTGAGCCCACAACTAGTCATAGTAGTCAAAAGCATGCTTGAGGCACGCCGAGGTGTAATGGGGCGACGAGGCTAACACCTCATCAAGGTTAAGGCAAGGTGACCTTCAAGAGGCACACTGAGGTGCACTGAGGCTCCAAGCACAGTGAGTCGCGCCTGAGATATTTGACCTTTTAACTTCATTTTTTTTTAGCCTTTTAAGAAAGAAAACGTAGTCAAATTTGAACCAGCCTTAGCCCTAGTTAGAAGCGACAAACTCGAGCTAGCAGGTCCAGGTTTCATCTCCGCGCCTTCAAACCAGCACGAAACCAATAGCCCAAGCTTTGTCTTCACATCTCTGAGTCTTTGAGCCTTCGCCGCCAAGAGAACTTCGAGCCTATGAACTAGCACAACCTTCATCCTTGAGCCTTAGAACCAGCACGAAACACCTTCATCTTCGAGCCTTCAAGTCTTCGAGCCTTCGCAACAGCCCTTCATCTTCAAGGTTCAAGCCTTCGAACCAGCACAACTGTCGTCTTCGAGCCTTCTGCCAACAAGAGAGCCTTCAAACAAGCGAGAGGCTTCAAGCCATTGAATCGTCATAGCCAATCTTCGTGATTCGTTAGGATGCTTCAAACTAGTGAGTCTTCTTCTTCTTCTTCTTCTTCTTCTTTAGTATTTCATTGCTGCCGTTACCTTCTTCTTCTTTGGTTTCTTCTTCTTCTTCTTCGGTTCTTCTACTTCCTCTTCTTTTCAGATTTTGTTCTGCTTCTTCTTCTTCTGCTGCTTCTTCTTTTTCAGCTCTTCTTCTTTTTCAGTTCTATAACTCGCCAAAAGCAAGGCTCAGTGTTTTGTTGTTGCTTCTTATTCTTCTTCATGTTCCTTAGGGTTCAGTATTTTGCTGCTACTGCTTGCTAGTGCCTAGCAGGCTGCCCTGCTTTTGGCAAGTTATAGATTAACTTGCATTAAGCCACTATGTTGATGCTTTTTGGGCCTTCAGCCTGGCAATTTCATTTCCTTTCTAATTTGAAGCTTGAACTCTTGCATACGTAATTACTTATGTTAAAATATTTGGAACTTGGTACTTGGTTGTTGTAATTTCTATGCATTTATGTTTTCGTATTGAATATTTGGCATTTTAAATTCTAATATTACTATTGATGTGTTTTCATTTATCAATTACACATTAAATAGGCATTGTACACAATTTTAATAATTGTGCGCTTCACCTTCGTGAGGCTCACGCCTTTGCCTCGTGCCTCGTGCCTCGTCTCCAAGTACCCTTTGCGCCTCTGTGTGCCTTGCGCCTTTGACTACTATGCGACCAGTAAAAATAAGACTAAGAAAGAAAACATGAATCATAATCATTGTGACTAAAAGAAAAGATAAGGGTAGATCTAGAACTAAGCTCAAAGGAAGTCATTTTAGGATAAACTAACTGCAAGCCTAACAACTAATCTAGACTAGGCTTCCATCAAAACATACTCGTCCCAATTGTTACTACAATAGATAAGCCTAAAAACTCAACCTAAGGAACCCTCCTAGGAAAGCAGCCAATACAAAGTTAGAATTATGCTATAAGCCAACTGCCAGTGAGAGTAAAGCAAGGTGAACCATGTGCTGAGTAGGCAAACATTGCTTGACAGACAAAGCATAGATAACTAGCAAATCCTCTGAGTCTCTAACTAGACTCAAATAATCAAGTTGTCTAAATCAATGCACATGTAGGACAATCTCTATCAAGAAAAGTGGTATTATGTTGTGCTAGTTCATGAAGATGCATAGAAACCAACCATTATGTTGTGCTCCTCCATGACTATGGATGCATGAACAACGATGTTGTGCTATGGTTGGGCGCGTGGATGGAAGCCACATATTTGGGTTTGTTGGAAATGAACAAAACACAATAAGAACTGGATTAAGTTCTATTGTATTCCAAACAAATCCAAATCAAAGTCTTGGCCTCCATGGTCCCAAAAACAGTTCAAGATTCTTTCCATAAAGCCTTAATAGTCAATGTCATAATGTCTATGACAAGCATGGCACAAAAGATGCAATAATTGTGATAATGTCCATTCCTAGAATCAAGCATCAAACTTTGCCATGTGCTTCTAACCAATAATACATTTTTTTCACAAACAGTTCATTCTTAATTTAACCAAACCTAACCATATGATACTAAAATATCTACTGTAGGATGCTGTTCAAGACATAGCTTGGTTAAAGCTTTTAGGATTGGTACTAAATAGACTTTTAAAATTGTAACAATTTTTTTAAAAATATAAATAAATTAATAAGTGAGGAAGATGCTAAATGAAATGATTGGATCCTATCCTACAAAAATGAATGCAACAATACAAAATTTTGTGAGCCAGTAGAAACCAAAGTATAAACTATAAATATCTCACTTTATCTTTTCAGCAAGCAAAATGGATATTGAAAATTTTTTTTTTTTTAATTCAGAGATTGATTGGTTTTTAAAAAATAAAACTGATTGCTTTTTGCCTGCCACCACTCACCCCACAAAAAATATATACAAATAAATAAAATAAAGGGCCCATTTCTCTTCTTCATCAATATAACCATATTTGCAAGTTGGGCATTAAATCAAATGAACAGATGCATATAGGGGCCTAAAATCAACTGCAAAAAAAAAAAAAAGAGGATGTCGAAATGGATTGGCTCCATGAAAATGGATTCTAGCCTGTTTTCACAACATTTTCAATAGAATTCAACCATATGTAACAGGCAATTACAGAAAACAACAGATATCTCATAAATACTGGAAATGTGACTATTTCAAATAAACCTATGAACAATCTCCAGCCAACATTTTTCAAAAACGGTTCCTTCATTCATAGCATCGCCTAAAGATTCTTTTAAACTATCAAAAGCTATCCAAAATACAGTAAATGGATGCAAATCCAATCAAACATCCAACTGCATACTAAATCAAAAACTTCACTCGGGAAATTTAGTACTGGTCGATGCATGAATAAAATTTATAGACTATTTTCAAAATTTCTCCTTATTTACAAAGTGAAAACAAAACGAACCCCAAAAAAATCCCTTACTCAAATAAAATCAAAGTTTGCTTTGAATCACCCCCTAAAACAAGTTCTAGCGTAGGTCAATGCAGACCACGATACCAACTTAACCTCGATTAGTAGCAGATAATTCACGCAGCACAAAACAACAAAACATGCAAAATCAATCGTATTAGCCCCGGACAAACAAATCCCTAAAAGCGCAAACCTAAATCCACACTAAATCAATCGAGAATCGAGCACAAAATTCAGAGAAAAAGTTCAAACAGACAGATAATTAGGAAATGAACCTCTCGACCGGAGTGGTGGTGGAGAGAAGCGGAGGCGGAAGAGGAGGGTTTGGAGGAGGCATCATCGAGGACGGAGTCGGCGACTGGGATGAGAAGCTCCCGATCTCTGTCTCTCTCCCTGCTGCCCATTACCACCAGTGACGCTTTGTCATCGCCCATCCCACAACCCCGACACGAAGACTTTCAAGTTTCAACAGTCACACCACCCCCCTCTCCTCAATCCCTCTCTCTCTCTCTCTCCTCAGACGATGATGAGCTCCAACTCTCTCTCGTGGATTGTTCCTTTGCTTATTTCTTCTTACCCCTTTGGTCGTATTTTAATCCAAAAGGTTTTGAATGGGAACAGTTGGAGAAATCGTGTCTTACGCTGCAGCCTTACCCAATCACCTTCCGCCAACTATTTCTTTAAGGACCCCTCATTGCTTTGATTTTTCTTTTTTAGACTTTTTAAAATTGTCCAATATTTAATCTAAATACAAATAAAAAGTTATCAGATCAATATTTTTCTGCTTTTAGCTTAGAATTGCACAACTAAAATAGCCTAATATGTTTAATTTAAATTATTTTAAAGTATATATAGATAAATTTAATGAGTTTGAGCAAAAGCGTACTGGTGTCTTACTTTAGGCAAATCACCAAATGCCAACTAATTTATTGGGATTAGCTCATAATTATTACTGAGTCCGTCCCTTTTTCAGACCCCACATATACGGAAGTTTTGTATACCGGACTGTCTTTTAATAGTTTGTTTTTTTCAAAAATTTTGTTCATCTTATTTTAATGTTTGAACTTAAATAATTTTACAATCAAGTCGTCGTAAAATCGATCATTCAAAAAGCTCAAATTTTTCAAAAAAAAAACATGCCTTAATGATGAACATTGATTGGGTAGTTAAACAGGTGAAATTATACAACTAAAAAAAGTTTGATATTTCGTTCAAACTATTTTGGGTATATCGGAATAGATGAAAAGTTAGATAAATTGTGTATTATAACATTATATGAGCAAATTACTTAACACCAACAAATCCTTTGAGGATAGATGGTAATTCTTTGTCATTATACGATTTTCTTAGTTTATTAGATTGAAAAGTTATATAATAGAAAACATTTAATTATATCTTTTGGGCAAATTCAATGTGACGAGAGATCGATAATGGGTTACAATAATGCTGTTTGATGTTAAAATTTTAATGAATCATCAATTTATTCTTATGAACAATGTCAGGTCTTATCATGATTTTTTTTTTCAACTAGGAGACTCGTTAAAAAGGTTTATATGTACAAACTAATATTTATATATTTGATATGTGACAAATGAAAGGAATTAAATTTGTCATTTAATTTTGCATGTTTTTATTATTTTCATTTTTTTATTTCATTTTTACTTCATTTCATTCTATAAACTAAATGTGTCATAAGAATTAACCTATCCCTTTTCTCATATCTCTATTCATTATGCCCTAAGATTTGGGCTTACTTTTTATGGCTAAACACAAGGGTGGCAAAGTGAGTCGAAACTCGGCGGGTGACCCATGATCCGTCCATTTAAATCAAGTTCGAATTTAATAGATGATGACCCATTTATAAACGGGTCAACCCGACCTATTGAATAAACAGGTTTGGCAGATTTGAAATGGGTACCCGTCGGATGACCCATTTAATTTGATATGTATGTATGTATGTATGTATGTATGTATGTGTGTGTATATATATATATATATATATATATGTATATTACATTAAAATATATATTAATTAAAGAGATGTACCATTTTATACATTTTATGTTTTTTTGCCAGGATATTAATAAATAAAATAAAATAGTGATATTTAAAAAAAAAATATTCCACTTTATATGAAATGTTTTAAAAAATTAAAAATAAATAAAATTATATTTTTAAACGGGTCCTTAACGGATACTCATTTATTAAACGAGCGGATTTGGGTTTATATATTAATCATCCATTAGTAAACGGGTCAACCCAAACCCGCTTAACATATACCCATTTATGACCCGCCAAAACTCGACCTAATAATCCATTTTGTCACCCCTAGCTAAACCACTGTACTTGATTTATTGAACATCAAGCTTACATCACATGCATACACACACTCTCCTAGCGAGTAGTTCTTTTTTTGTTGACTAAACTCGAGTTTTTAATGTATAGTTTTAATTATTTGTGGAAGATATAAAGGTCTAAAAAGATAACCTAATATTTTAATATGATATGAAATTTCCACTTACTTCAAGCCTAACAACCATAGAGAAGAGTTTTCTTTTTTATTGTAAAAAATTATTTCTATATCACAAATAAGTATAGTTTTTATCATTGCTTAAGCTTATTTACCTATGAGCTTCAACCTAACCTTCTATTACATCATACACACAATAAGTGAACAGTTGAATTTAAAATTATTATCTCACTTTTATGCACTTATTCATTCACCTCTAAATATTAAATCTTTATGTTAATTTACTTTACATCTTCACCAAAAAATAAATTTAAAAAATAGGACTAATAAAAAAAAAACATTACATCTACCATTTTATATTAAAAAAATACTATGTGACATTTTTTATAACCATATCTCACCCTCTCCCACCCCCAAAATTAAATAATATATAATTTTTTAAACATGGACATGCATGATAATACATTTCCTAATGAAATACATTCTCTAGTAAATGTATGTATGTGCTATATTAATAAGCATCATGATACTAAAACAATGGATTTCTAAGAGGGTGTCTATTTGCACTTATTAGATTCCAAAAAAAATTTGTTCACTTAATGGATTTTTAATTAAGAGACCAGACTTATTTAGTAGCTTATCTGAATGGGCTTTGAATGCCTTTAATTCAGTCAACAACAGATGTGTTGTTTAATGTCATTTCAAGAGAGACTCAATGCTATTGTTTGGCTTTTTCCATCACTCACGAAAACCACCCCCTTCTTATAGTCTTAACACATTTGATGACGACAATCAACTCTAGAGTTTGCTTTTCGTGATATGCACCGATGTTTTATCTTTAGATCAATGGCAATCAAAATGATTTATGAATTCTTTTCTCAAACTTACATGTTTGTTCTCAACAAATTTACAACATCAAGCACCGAGAATGTTGATTTGCAACAACCAAATCTCCTTCTCTCTTTTGGATCTAATTTCATCACTAAAACAAATGGTTTTGATGGATCAATTTATGGATTTCCATAAAAGAATGGAAGAGATATTTTGAGTGCTTTTACAACAAAAAGAATCATCTTGAACTAAATTTGGGAATGCATCATTTGGATATATCACCTAAAGAAAAAACACTGACACATCGAACAAATTGAATATATTAATGGCAATATGGTCAAACTTGTAGGATACAAAAAAACATTAATAAGTACCTTGATTATAATATTATGAGATATTATCTTTTTAATATTACTCGAACATAGGAAAATAGATTTCAAAAAATAGTCTACAAAGGTTGCAAGACTTATTCAACAAGCCATATAGGCCCATTTGTTTGAATAGCAAAAACCAAATGGGCAATGCCCGTATAAAAAGCTCAATGAATGACCTTGCTCATGAGGCTCGAACCCTTAAACCCGGGTCCGGCGCGTTATACCTAATAAAATCTCTAATTCATAATATACGCAGCGAAAAACATAACTACAATCTTTCAACAAATATAATACCTGAGTTTTCTACATCCATATATACACCATAATAAATCATGCATTCACCTGTATTCCCATAAATACATACATCTCCAAAACATACCAGTATTTTCACAATCATCCCTTTCTTTACAAACTTAAAACATAAAACATAAAACATAAAGTATTATCATTATATACCCTTTTATTTTTCTATTTCCCAATAATGCTATAAAAACCTCGAGCCCTCAAAGCTCGATCTCGAGGAAATCCTGAAAAAAAATACATTTATATTCGGGTGAGACATATCTCAGTAAGGGAAGAAACAATATATTAAACACAGCGTGTGGCTAACATGAGGTATATATATATATATATCATTTTAAATACATTTGCAAATCATTATCATAACATTAAAATCATTTTTTGGACCTAAACAATTACATGCAGAGATTTACCCACGAGATAACCCAAGGATATGGGTGATTACCAGCCCATACAAGTAGCACCCTTCTGCTATAATACTTAGATAATCCTAAGACCACAATTAAAACATACTTAAGCACTCACCTTACTCAGTAAGCCCTCAAGTGTAAGATTAATCTCGTACTCACACAGTTCAACAATAGTTTTCCGGCAAAGGCCCTAAGGATAGGGAAATCTACCCGCCCATATAAGTAGGTTCCCTCTGCCCTAGTACGTTATGCGGCTACTGCCACATCTGAAGCTACTAGTGCACTCGCCTTACTTAACAAGCCCTCAGGCAAAAGGTACGCCTCGCCCAATCGTAACATGTTTTACATACATACATACTTCTAATATCATAATACATCATACGTTCTATCATTATTCAATCATACACATATATTCATATTCATAGCTTAACATTGCATTGCATTTCACTATAAGTGACTCTTTCTCATTTGTATCATTCCCGTTTCACATTTCATTTCATTGCATTGTCATTCCATTGTCATTTCATTGCATAACATTTTCATTTCATTCCTTTGTACTACAGCTGGTCTTTAGCCATCATCAGTTAGTCCACATAGAAATGCACTAGAATCTGCTAACACAGCTCCTTTTACCAGTCATCAGTTAGTCCACATAGAAATGAGCTAGATCTGCTAACATGGTTGTCTTTCAGCTGTCTTACATTTGCATAGTTGCATTTAACATACACAAGCAACATTGTTCATATCACATTTTATTCATAATGTCTTACTCACTTAGCCTGCATCTCATATATTTAACATATATTTGCACAAAATCTCATGCCACACAATTTAATAGTAAAAATTCATACATATTCCTATAAAAATAGGTCAACCCACATTTAACATTTAATTATTGAAAATACAATTTCCATTTCTTACATAATTATCCAAAAAATTCCTTCCACTTTCTTCAGTTCATTTCCACAAATACATAACTAAATAAGCTGTCCTAGGCCCAGAAATCATAATTTTACATGGTTGGCATTTTAATAATTCACACCAAAACATACATATATTATAACATAATTTATTACCTTTAATTTCATAAAATCTTCTTTAATATATAATTTTCCCTTACCTGGTTTCTTGAACTACGCCAACAGGGACCCCGAAAAATACTTGCGGCTCACCCGAGCCCTGAATCAAAAATCCTAACTCCATTAAATTAACCCTAAATAAAATACTATTTTAATATTTCTTAGGCCCTTAAATATCAAATAAATAGTTGTACCCTCAAATATAGTAAAATTACCAAATTTCCCAAATCCCACTCTCGCTTTGGAGTAGGGCCTAGAAAACCCAAATTGAAAGTTTACCTACGTCAAAATGACGACAATCGTGACTAGGACCACGTGATGGTGCCTGATTGTCGATTCAACAGCAGATTTAACGAGAAATTGAGAAATTAGGGGAAAGTTGTCTTACCCCAAGAATGGTGCCTATGCCGTTCCCACGACAAATCTACTCCAGCAGAAATGTCGGTGGTGGAGTTAGGAATCCAATGACACCTTCCGTTTCCCGATCAGTCGACTATTCATGGAGAAATGAGGGGAGAGAGAGAGAGATAGAGACGAAGACGACGGACGAAGAGAATTGCAGAGAAAAAAAAAAAACGCAGGAAGCTTCTGCCTGCACCTCTGCCTCCTTATTTATTTTTTTTCTTTTCTTTTCTTCTTTTCCTTCCTTTACTCACTTTACATATATCATAATAATATTATATATATATATATATATATATATATATATATACACACTTTAACCATTAATACATATATATTATTTATTTAATACATCATATTTAATAATACTTAATTAATTAATTAATTCACAATAATTTATCTTTAAAATTTCTATTATTATTATTTTTTATTTAATTAATTTAATAATGTTTAATTAATAAATAAATTAATTAATAATTACTCTTAATTTTTTTAATTAATTTTTTGGGGTTATTACAATCATCACTTTTGCTAATCCATGCTTAATCCCTCCAAATGAATGAGTATTTATAGATCTTCAACAAATTATAATCGTTAGGGGACATAAGAGTCATTTTTAAAAATTTTAATGAAGGTTAATTAAAATTAACCTCGTTTTATCGCAGTTAAAAAATTTCAACCCGAGAGATTCGGTTGACTGATCCTCAGCGATAGTCGACCGAACAGACACAACTTTTTTGAAATGTTTGCAAGGTTCGGTTTGCTATGGGAAACGGTTGGTTGATCGAACAGAAGCAATTTCCCAAACCTTTGAGGATTGGTCGCCCGTCCATTGGTTCGGTTTGCCAAACCTCACAATTCGGTCAACCGAGCCTATTTTGAACTAAGTGTTCGGTCGCCCTGGGACAATGGATAAGTAGCTTTTAAACATTCGGTCAACTTGGGACAGTTATTCATTTTAAGGTTGGTCGGCCAAGCAAAGTCAAAAGTTGACTTCTTGGTTGTTCGATTTATCGAGGCGTTTATAGCGCTGATGTTTCGGTCGACCTAGGTCTCTTGAAAACTTTTGTTCTTCTTTTCACCTTATATGATTTAATCCCTATTTGTATGTGTTTGCAATTTTGGCTTAAGAAACATAGTCATGATGTGTCGTATGGACAATCATGGCCTTGAGAGATAACCCCAAAAATTCGATGTCAGTTGGCCGAAGGTCAATCGAAGGTGATCCCTAAGGTCAATCTATGGTTTTAACATATAATCCTATCATGCATGATGTAGTTATTACAAACCATAATAAATTACAAACCAAAGAATAATAAATGCATTTACAAATAAAGATGAACACGTCTTCTTCTTTGCTCTTCATATTTCCATGGAATATGCCAGAAGTATGTGCTTTTTAATTCCTTCTGGCTTCCATTCCCTTTATCACATGTGCATGTTAAGATATAGACCTATTCAAACACTAGATGCACACATGAGAAATATGTGCTTTGTTAGCATCAAAACAAGGATCAGACTCAAAAATTCAACATGGTTGTTTACCCCACTCTTTTATTTTTGTAAATATGGACTTGAATCACTATAAGGTCGTGCTTGCTGAAGCGAAAAAATAACGAGCAAGGAAAAAGAAGAAGAAGAGAGACTTACTAGGTGAATCTTCTCAAATGGAAGATGTCCATACGGCTGATGACGAGCAGCCTCCAACTCAGGTATTTCCACTGGCACCTACTGCTTCCGGGGGACCCATTTTTCATGACCCTACGCTTTTTGTTCCTGCTCTTCGGAGCATAGTGCACTTTGAAGATGTTTTGGAGATGAAGATGACTCTACCTGAGAATCTGTTTGCCAGCATTTGACGCACACTTATTAGGTTGCCTTGTTGGTTTTGCTTAGAAGTTTATTTTTGCTACAATCACTATATGCTGACGTTTATATTATTCTCAGCTAGCAACTATGTCTCTAAGCATGGAAGAAAAGGTGGCTGAGATATACTGAGTCTCTACGGAGTTGAAGGAGAAATATGTTGCCACGCAGAATGAGTTGTACAAAGTTCAGGCTGAAGCTGCTTATTGGAAGAAAGATCTTTAAGAGGAGATCATGAGGATTAAGAATGAAGAGGTCCTTACCGCTGCGAGCACCGCGATATCGGACTACTGAAACTCCAAGCAGTTTATCCTTAACACTCCTCAATCATACTGAGAAGGCTTTTGGAGGTGTCGAGAACAGGTCAGGATGGTGCATTCTAATATCTCTCTAACCGGTGTCTACTCATATGGTTATGGCAATGAAAGTCCATAGTAAGGGGAGGAGATTGACGAGAATGAAGAGATTGAAGAGGAGGGTGGAGAAGGTAGCAAAGCTGGTTATTAGAGAACTAGCCATGGAGTTTTATTGCTTTCTATCCTTTTGTAATTTCATTTTCAATGCTTTTGTAATTTGCTTTTGAAGCGTACAATGTAATGAATTGCAATTTATAAATAGTACTTTCTTAACATATCAATTGTAGTGATTCAAAAAATAAATAAATAAAAATTAAATTAATTAATTAATTAAATTAATTAAACAATTATTATTATTAATTAATCAATATAATATAATATTTTATATATATATATATATATATATATATATACACATCTCAAATCTTCCTAAGAAATCAGGAAGATTGAAACAGAGAGTTGCACTCAGCTCTCTCTCTCTCTCTCTCTCTCTCTCTCTCTCTCTCTCATCACGCTTTCTCAACTCTCTCTTTCCTCAACCACTCTCCCTCTCTCTTCAATTTCTTCTCCGATTCTCGGCCGATTGAAGAACGGAAAATACCTCTGGTTTCCATTCTTGGCCACCAACATTTTAACCAAAGTGGATTTGTGATTAGGGCGTTGCAGGAACCACTCTTGGGATAAGGTAAATCCACTTTCTCTCTTCAATTTCTCCCCAATATTCAGCCAAATTGATGATCGTACACCATCACAGGGGTCCCGGTTTCGATCCTCGTCAATTTAATCTGAGTAGATTTTTGATTTGGGGATCCTAAGCACTACTCTAAGACAAAGGTGAGGAATACAAATTATGTCAGTTATTTTAGAAATTCACCCGATTAAATTATGGTATATAATTACTAGAATATTGTATACGAATTTCTGAATAATTTTACGAGTATGAAAATTATAGTTTATGTATTAAATTGTAGTATTTGATTATATTAGATTTTTGGAGATATTCCTAGGATTAAATTAAACTGCAGGATTGAATTATATTAGATTTTTGGAAATATTCTCGAGATTAAATTAAATTGCCAGGATTTGATTAAATAGAATTTTTGGGGAATATTTTGGAATTAGGTTAAATTCAAGGGATTTGATCATATTGTTGTTTTTGAATATGTTAGAAATTAAATTTAAATATGGAAAGGGAATCATACCCGCGTTTTATTTAGAATTTAATCGATTAACGGTAGTGTGTGAGCTCAGGGATGTTAGGATAGTAATTATTCCGAGGTTGAGTTGATTTAATTAGGGTGTGTGAATATAGGGATTTGTGTGAACGTCGCAGACACTGCTTTAAGATCCCTGTAGGTATTTCTCCAAAAATCAGGTAAGGAGAATAAATTAGGTCAGCTTATTTTATGTAACTTAACTGTTTAAAACTGAGATTTTAAATATCAAAATGCTATACGTGATTTTATGAATGGTTAGGCATATGGGAATTTTGGATTATTATGGTTATAAGTATATTTGTGGGAAACAAGTATCTTGGGATTGAGTAAAACTCTAGAGTTTATTATACCATTATTTTCAACAATATAGTTATCACAGGCAGATTTATATTATGAATTATTATTCAAATTGTGTGGCATGAGAATAAATATTTTTACTGTGTATATAAGTATGTTGGATTATGTTATAATTGCATAGATCTAGCATGGTTTGATAACAATTTTAGAAGGTTATGAATATTACGGAAATTACGATATTGTTCAATATATTATGACAGTATAGCCGGCCTAGTGTCGTGATCAGTACACCCAACCTAGTGCCGTGACAGAATAGTCGACCTAGTGTCGTGATCAGTATAGTCGGCCCAGTGTCGTGATCAATTGTGATATGACAATATTTTATACAGAGATACGATATGATAAATTTTAACAGAGTTATAGAAAGTGTTTAATACAAAGCATTAGCATGAAAGTGTTTTTATATACAAGAGTTGTAGTATGATAGTTTGTTATATTCATGTAGATGATTAGAAAATTGTAGCTCGACCACTTACGAATACATTTAGAAACCCTTACCTTACGCACAAATTATATAACATAAATCAGACAAATTATAAAACATGAAACATATAATCTTTAACTATGAAACATGTAATAACAATAATGATAATGCACAAATTACAATTGGGACAACCCAAATTGCAAATATAACTGCACGATGAAAATGCTCATTGAAACATAATGTTGTTCATCATGGTAGTAGTACGAATGGCAAGTTTGAGGGACAACGGTACAAAACGCCTTAGAGCAAATGTATGTGATGATTGGCTGGTTTGAGGGACAGCGGTACGAAACACCTCAAACTCAGTGAAAGCATAGTATGAATGGCTGATTGAGGGACGGCGGTATGAAACGCCTCAATCATGTAGAAAATGTTTGATATGAATCATGGTATATGTATGTGATGAATATGAATGGTTGATTAAGGGACGGCAGTACGAAATGCCTCAATCATGCAGAAAATGTTGATATGTATCATAGCAAATGTATGTGATGAATTGTGAATTGAATATGAATGGCTAATTGAGGGACGACGGTACAAAATGCCCCCATCTCAGCAATTGATTTATACGTGTACACATCATGTGACTTGTAATTTATATATATAGGGTTTTTAAGCCGAGTTATGAACTGAAAAAGAATATGCGATATGAAATTGTACAGGTATGAGTATAGTTTAAATTGCTATGTCATTTTAGTAATTAAGAGATGAATCATACATTTATATATATATATATAATCATTGCCACACACTGGTACTAATTTATTCCATCTTACTGAGAGGTCTCTCACCCCGTTAATATTTCAAAATTTCAGGTATATATATATATATATATATATATATATATATATATATATATATATATATATATATATATATATACTCATTGCCACACACTGGTACTAATTTATTCCATCTTACTGAGAGGTCTCTCACCCCGTTAATATTTCAAAATTTTAGGATCACCAAGTACCGAGACCTAGGAGCTCAGGGACGAGGTGTAGATATTACAGATAGGACAAGTGTTAGTATGGATCTATGTATATAAATGTTTAAAGTTTTGGATTATAGTTCTGTTTGAGAAGATGGTATAGTAATGGTCGAGAGGTAGTACTCTGGTATGTACAGTTATGGATAGGTCTATTTTTGCTTCCGCGGGCAATGAGTGGGTAGATGTAATATTTATATTATCATATATATATATATATGTGTGTGTGTGTGTGTGTGTGTGTGTGTGTGTGTGTGTTGTGATTAAAATGAAAAAAAAAAAAAAAGGAATGTAAAAGTATGGTATTAGAGATGTCACGATGGTGTATTATTATGATTATTATTATTATATCAGTAGGTATTTTTTGGGGTGTTACATCAATGTTCTTTGATCTTCTTTCCTCCAAACCCTCAATAGCCAAGGTCTCCCGTGCCTCAGCTTTTCCTTTCAATGCCATTACATAGTAGTTTCGAGCGATTGTCTGGTCTCCTTTGACCACCCTAACCCCGTGTGGGGTAGGGAATTTCATTTTCAAAATGGTAGGTGTAAGTTATGGCCCTGGCTGTATTAAGAGCTGGGCGGCCCAATATGATATTGTAAACTGAGGGGCAATTAACCACTAGGAAGTCTGCCATCAGGGTGATTTGTTGTGGAGATGTCCCCATTGGCAAAGGGAGTGTTATCGTACCCATGGGATGGACCACATCTCCTCCAAACCCAACCAAAGGTGTGGAGATTGGTTTCAGCCATTCTTTCCCAATTTTTATCTCTTCCAGCACTGGCTAGAATAGTATGTCGGCCGAACTCCCATTGTCTATCAACACTCTTCTTATTTCGTAGTTTGCCACCAATAGCGATACTACCAGGGCATCATCATGAGGCTGCTGCATATCTTCCTTGACTTTTTTGGTGAAGGTGATAGCATTCTCTTGTTTCTATTTCTCATAATTCGGCCCCTTCCCTTTCGTTAGGAGCACCTGTTTTGCATACCTTTTACGGGCACCTCCACTGTCACCTCCGTTGGCTGGTCCATTGAACATTATAGTGATCTCCCCGACAATCTATTCCGCTTTTCATTATGCTTCAGGTATTTTCTGTCACGACCATCTATTCAATGGTTTCCTTTTCTCACAGACCCTAATAGGTACCCCCTTTTTATCAGGGCCTCAATTTCGTTCTTGAGGTGGATACACTCCTCCGTGTCATACCTGTGATCCCTGTGGAATTAATAGAATTTTGACATGTTCCACTTATGCGATGGTGCGCACATAGGTTCGAGCCATGAGACATATAATTTTTTCTTTGATATACATTAAGACATTGGTATGCGAGACGTCTAAGGGTGTGTAGGACTGGAACTTACTTGTATGTCCTAACCCCCTAGGGCTGCCTTGCAGCTTGCTACTTTCTTGCCTCTTCCCTGTTTTGGAGGCCTCCCCCATATCCCTTGAGCTCTTTCTTTTCAAATCAGTTCGATCTCCCCTTGTGTCCATTATTTCCTCTTGATTGATATACTTCTGTAACCGTGCCATCAGTTCTCTCATGTCGACTAGAGTTTTTTTTCCCAACGAGTGCAAGAAGTTCCCAAGTTAGAGGGCTGTGGTTAGGGCCGCCAATACTACCCCATGATCCAAGTTGCGAATCTCTAGGGTAGCAGCAACAAAATGATGTATAAATTTTTTCAATGTCTCCTTTTCTCCTTGGACTAGGCTCATCAGATAAGCTGAGGTCTTTGCTATCCTACGGCTGCTAATGAAGTGCCCAGTAAATTTCTGCTCAATTTCAGAAAAGGAGTCGATACCATGCCCTGACGTTCCCCTTAAGGGTGGTTGCAATGCATGGCACATGATGGCATCTGGTGCTTATTGCAATTGCTTTAACACCTTGAACATATCTAGGTGGTCGACCGGGTCGAACGAACCCTCATACCTTTCGAAACTAGGCATTTTGAACTTACTTGGCAATGGGACGTCCATCACTTCTTTGGTTAAGGGTGGATCTAAAGACTTCAACGAGGCCTCCTCGTAGGAGGGGTTGGTGCGAGCTTCCTTTATCATCTTTTCTATTTGGTTAATCTTCTTATTTATCTCCTACAACTCATTCAATCATTGTTTATTGATCCCCATGCTATTTGCGTCTTCCACCTTCTTTGCATGGTTGGTTTTTTCATGTGTCTTAGGATCTACTGGTCGATGGTGGGGAACAAATTCTTCATGAGCCTTTTGCTGTAGAATCATGTTGAACATGTCCTCCATCTTCTTTTGGGAAGCTACCATGTCTTCCATTCTCCTATGGAAAGCAAGGAATTCTCCCCTCATTGTACCAGAATGGTCTCCGGGTGTGGAGTGAATAGATTGGGGTGATAGATCACCCACAGCAGGCTCTTACCTTGAATTGTTGGACGTTGTCATGATTCAAGGATCGAAGATCGGAAGTAGGAAAGAAACCTCTTAGAAGTGTTCCCACAGACGGTGCCAATTGTTGCGTAATAGAAATGTAGAATGACCTTTGATGAACTTTCTGATCTTGATCACCTGAAAAAGGATGAAATAAGAGTGGCTTGGAGAACCAGGGTGTACTTCGGGGGATCTCTCTGATGCCTAAGTAAGGGATTGACTTGAGAGGTTATAAGAAATAATAGAATAAGTTAGGATGATCTTACCTCTTTGCAGTGCTCCCTTTTATATTGGCAAGGTTTGACCCTTATGAGGTTTGCCATTTATGAGCGTGTTTATGGCACTTGGCGTGAATCCCTCTGGTTATTACAACGTTGGCGTAGATCGCTCTGGTCATTATGGCGCTGGCATCAATTGCTCTGGCTGAGCAATTGACTTGGGTGGTAACTGCCCTCATCAATGCCGGGCTCTAGTCTCCTCTTGATGTATGGTTGGTGATATATTTAGGGCATATCAATAAGTGTATCCACAAATTATAAGTTTTAAATATATTTTGATGAATAAAACTTGTCTAGATATTGCATATCCATGTTATAAACTGAGTAAATATAATCAAAATCTTGGAGATGATCACTGAATATTTTAAAAATGCATATTAGCATATCTTTAAGATACTATTTAACACAAATTAGGTATCATATACAAATGATATAAAATCAACTAGTAGATATGTGATTATTATTGATGATACTCTTTTTTTTTTTGGGAAATCCAGGAGACGAGCGTGTATTATAAGATCTACCATGGGAGCTAAATTTATAGCCCTCATTAGAAATACTAGATTGGAAGAATTGGATAAGTTTACTCAATTTATATAGAAAAAAATACAAGACTTCGTAGCAATAAGCATTGGACTATAAGCCCATATCCCGCATGCATTGTCTCACCCTGCTTATGTTGTGTTGGGCACCCCACTTGTGCGAAACACCAATACTACAATTAATTCTATTGAATATATATAAGAAACTAAAGCAATGCGGAAACTAATAATAAAAACAGTAAAAAGAACTAGACAAGAAATTAATGAGGTTCAGTATATAATTACCTACGTCCTCGGGCGCTGACAATCAATCCATTACTTCTTGACAAAGTACAACTTCGAGGTGTGTTTTACAAATGGAGAGCTAGCTCTTTATATAGCTTCAACCTCAAGTCCAAAAAACACTTCTCACTAATGTGGGATAAATAATACAAAAAATTCAAAACAACTTTTTATACCAATGTGGAACTATTCAACCAATGTGGGACAAAAAACAACAACTTTCCACCTTGACAATAAATTCAATAAATTTTTCAGTCACCAACATTTTCCGGAGTTCCACATCATTGCGCCTTCCAAAAATATTTAGACTTGCAGGATATTGATCAAGTCCAAACAATGTTTGAACTTGATTGTTGTCACAATCTTAGTCAACATATCTGCGAGATTTTCAGCTGTAGTAATCTTCTGAAGAAGTGTCTTGCCTCCATCAATAATATCCTAAATAAAATGAAACTGAATGTCAATATGCTTCATTCATGCATGGCAGACTTGGTTCCTTGCCAAATGAATAGCACTATGACTATCACAGAATACAACAATGTGCTTCTGAACAACTCCCAAATTTTCAAGTAAACCCCGCAACCAAATAGTTTCCTTAACAGCCTCTAAAGTTGCCATGTACTCTACTTCTGTTGTATACAAGGCAATGGTAGACTATAAGGTTGACCTCCAACTCATTAGACCATTAGCAAATGTAAAAACATATCCAATAGTTGATTGACGTTTATTCAGATCACTTGCAAAATTAGAATCCACATATCCAATAACCTGTTGTTCAATACCATTATTTTTCTCAAATATTATACCAACATCAATCATATTCATAATATATCTCAAAATCCATTCCACAGCTTGCCAATGTTCTTTACCCGGATCATGCATATACCTGCTCACCATACTAACAACTTGTGAAATATCAGGTCTAGTACAAACCATTGCATACATCAGACTACCAACAACATTTGCATAAGGAACTTGTGACATATACTTACGTTCCTTGTCTAATTTAGAAGAAAAAGCTGCACTAAGTTTGAAATAAGGAACAAGAGGAGTGCTTACTGGGTTTGACTGCTCAGACATATCAAAACTCTGCACTACCTTCTTTAAATATTTTTTTTTTGAGACAAACTAACTCTTCCTCTTATTTTGTCTCTGCGAATCTCCATGCCAAGTATCTTCTTTGCTTCACCAAGATCTTTCATCTCAAACTCTTGATTTAATCGACTTTTCAACTTGTTGATAGCTTCAGAGAACTGATTTCTTCCCTGTTCTCTGAAGCTATCAGCATATCATCAACATACAAGAGTAAATATATAAAAGATCCATTTTGTAGTCTGCGAAAATAAACACAATGATCATGTTTATTTCTGATGTACTTCTGACCCATCATAAACTGATGAAATCATTTGTACCACTATCTTGGAGACTATTTTAAACCATACAACAATTTACCTAGTTGACATATCCAATTTTCTTTTCCAGCAACCTAAAATCCATTTGGCCGAGTCATATAGATTTCCTCTTCCAAATCACCATGTAAAAATAAAATTTTTACATCGAGTTGAACTAGTTTAAGATCAATTTTTGCTACCAAAGCCAACAAAATTCAAATGGAAGAATGTTTAACAACTGGAGAAAATACCTCATTGTAATCAATGCCTTCCTTCTGTACGTAGCTCTTAGCTAACAATCTAGCTTTGAAGTGAACATTATTTGCATATGGAAATCCTTCTTTCTTTACATAAACTCATTTGCAACCAATTGCTTTCTAACCCTTGGGTAGCTGGGCTAGCTCCCAAGTCTGATTCTGATGAAGAGACTGCATTTCTTCATCCATCGCTCTTTTCCACTTGTCTGATTCAGAGTTCCTCATTGCTTCTTTGAAAGTGTAAGGAACATTATCCTCCACAACTGGAAGTGCATAGGCCACCATATCAGTATACCGAGCAGGTTTTCGAATTTCTTGTCTTGGCCTCTGAGAAACAATTGATTCTTGTTGCTGTGAAGATTCTCGAATTGAAGTCTCCTCTTCTTGTACACTATTCCTCACCGTAATTAAGAGTTACCTTGTGTTGTCTCATTTCTCACTAGGTTTCCCAAAATTGTCTCAATCTTCACTTGTTGTTAAGTACCACTAGTATTCTCTTCAACTAGTGACTCCTTGTGTATTGTTTTCTTTATCATCGCAAGTTCATCAAAAGTCACATCCTTGCTTAAAATCAATTTTTTCGTCTCAAGACTACCAAAGACGATATCCTTTGACTCCTGCACTTATCCCCAAGAATATTACTTTCTTGGCTCTTGGAACCAACCTAGATTCTTCAACATGATAATAAGTCATAGTACCAAATACATGTAAAGAATCATAATCACCAGCAGGCTTTCCAGACCATACCTCATAGGGTGTTTTCCCCCTATTGCAAATGATGGTAGAAGGTTAATGAGATGACGCGCATATCTAACAGTCTCAGCCCAAAACCTTTTGTTTAACTCAGCATTAGACAACATACATTAAACTTTCTCCAGTAAAGTCTGATTCATGCGCTCTGCCACCCCATTCTGCTGTGGTGTACCTCTAACTATGAAGTGCCGAGCAATACCTTCATCCTAACATACCTTCATAAATGGGTCACTCATGTATTCACCACCATTATCTGATCTAAGCCGTTTATTCTTTCTACCAATTTGAGTTTCAACTAATTTTTTCCACTTGAGGAAAATATCACACACTTCATGTAACGACCCGAACAATAATGATATTTAAATAATAAAGAGGAAGGAAAAAATGGAAACAGTAACAGAAGGAGGCAGCCGACTTCGTCGATGAATGCTTCACGACATTGCATTTTGGAGGTGATAATTTCAAGAAATTTTCTAGGCTTTGTCAACAAAAACAGGGGTTTCGTCGACAAGGTTCCGTCTCGTCGACGAGAAGATACCGAGAGAGGATTTTTGGAATGTCTGAAATTCATCGACGAGGGTGCAGGTTCATCGATGAACTTTCTACAGGACTCGTCGATGAGGTGACATGGTTCGTCGATGAATCCTGTAGTATAAATAGTGCTGAACTCATTTTCTTACGCAAAAATTTCACCAAAACCCTCTCCTCTCTCTCTCTCTCCTACGAGTTCACCTCCTTCTCTCTTCTATTTCGGCCCCGTCAGTCACCGGATCGAAGATCTGAGGCCACCACGACGCTCCTGGTGGAGTTCTCTTCAAGTCTGCTAGGACGGATCATTGGTGGGCTCAAGTCGAATTTCTTCCCAGAATCAGGGTAAGACCTTTTAGTCAATTTTTGGCCTTTTGGCAGTTGTAGGAAATGATGAAGGTAAAGAAATATTGATGTTTTGTTTTGGTGAATGTTATTTTCAGGGTGTTGAATGGAGAACCCTGCGGGTGTAGGACCTGTCTCAGTAGGGGGATTTTAGTAGAAATCAGGTAAGAGAAATATGCTATGCTAGGTAGTTCTAAAATGATTTCCAGTATGAAATGTATATTTTTACCAGGTTATTTTTCACAGCAGGACTTTATACAGTTTATTAATTATGAATATTATGTATTAAATTACTGTGTGACTTGAGAATATAAATATAGTACAGAAGCATGTTTTACAGTATTTTTTGGGTATGTTTTACAGAATATACAGCTAGTGGATATGTTTTATAGTAATTACATAATACCATGATTATACAATTTTTAGTACCATGATTATACAGTTTTCAGTACCATGATTATACAGTTTTCGGTACCATGACTTATAGATTACAGTTCAGTTTAGAAATATAATTGACACAGTTACAGTTTATTTATGTCATGGTTAATATAGTTATTTCAAAAACATGGTAAAACAATTAGTTGTGTATAGAGATGTATTATATAGTATCAGACGTTGTTGGACCATACAGTTTACAGGGCACGGTACCATAGCTACAAATATTCAGTTTAGAGTGCAACCACCTATTCATATAATACGTGGTAGTAGGTTGATCGGGCCTAGACGTGGACAGGCTCCCCATCAGATATGGGTTGAGAAGTGGCCGATCTAACTGAGGGAGTATAGTGGTTTACCCTGGTCGGCCAGCCAAGGTAGATCCCGCCTACGGGCCGCACAACCTTGTTATAAGGAGTTAAATCATAACACACAGTTATCCACAAGGAAGTTTACAATTATTACTATATTTATACAAATTTACAGAGACAGAATATATATATTAGAAGTATTTTGGGTAGAAACCTAAAGTACAGATATGTTAAACAACAGGGAAAAGGTGATGATTTATATTACTGATATTATAATTACAGATTCAGTGATACATGATTATATAGTAATAGATTTTCATAGTATTGTAACTCAAATGTCACACACTAGCAATAGCATATTTCGTCTTACTGAGCATCGACTCATCCCATTACTTTAACATTTTTTAGGTGATCTAAGTAGGTGAGCAGACCAGGCTCACAGAGAAAGGGGCCTCAGTATTGCCCTGATAGTGGAGTGGGAGTATTTTTGTATAGCCCTAGCAAGTTGAGGGTATTTTTGAAAAACAGTCATATATGTATATTTTGGGAAACATTTTAGCACTCTGGTATTGTATATAATTATATATGGTTATGTTTATTTGATTTCCACTTCTTGTTGCTTAGGTTGATGGTCGGGTTTAATTTAGTTTGGTATCAAAGCATTATAAATGTTACAATATATATGAAAAAAAACCCCAGTTAAATAGCAGGTCGTTACACTTCATTTTTATGTTTCATATAATACACCAAAACTCTTCTGGAAAAATCATAAAAAAAGTGATAAAATAATGCATAACACCCAATTGAGCCTCTTTTGTGAGTCCCCATACATTTGTATGGGTGTAGTCTAAAATACCTTCAGTCTGGTGGATTGTAGTGCCAAATTTCACTCTAGTCTGTTTTCCTAGAATGCAATGTTCACAAAATTCAAGTTTGCACACCTTTGCACCCTTTAACAAACCTCGCTTAGCTAATTGTTGCAAAGATTTTTCTCCTGCATGTGCTAATCGCATATGTCATAACCTAGTTGTATATGAACCTGCATCTTTCTCAGAAACAACAGCTGCTAAGCCAATAGCTGTACTACCTTGTAAATAGTACAAGTTTTTTTTCCTTATTCCTTTCATCACCACCAGCGCACCTGATTTAATCTTTAAGGTTCCATCTTTCAAAGTGATAGTAAACCCTTTAGATTCCAAGGCACCCAATGAAATCAGATTTTTCTTTAGACTTGGAACATACCTAACATCAGTCAAGGTTTTAATAGTTCCCTATTGACATTTCAATTGTATTGATCCTATTCCAGTTATTTTACAGGTATTATCATTTCCCATAAAAATAACCCCACCATCTAATTCTTCAAAATTAAAAAATCATTCCCTATTGGGACACATGTGATAGGAACAACCAGAATAAAAAATTCACTCACCAAAATAATGTGACAAAAATGTTCCAACAAGAGAAAAATTTGACTCACTTCCATCATCATTGGCAATATTGACATTAGAATGTGCTTTGCCCTTATTCTTCAGCTGTAATTTAGGACAATCTTTCTTCCAATGCCCTCTCTCATGACAAAAGGTACATTCATCTTTAGAAGATATCCCATGAGATTTACTCATCCTATGAGATTTACTTCTCCTTATAGGCTTACGACTCTGAGAACGTCCCCCTATTGTTAGTGCTTCTGCTGTTTCCTTATGGAGCCTCTGATCCTTCTTTCTGCATTTAGTACTAATCAATGCAGTATAAACAACATCAAAAGTAACTTTATCTTTCCCATATAATAAAGTGGTGGTTAGATGTTCATAATCATTAGGGAGAGAATTCAGTAACAATATGACTTTATCCTCATCTTTCACCTTTTCCTCCAAATTTAACAAATCGGTCAAAATTTTATTGAAAGCATTTATGTGGTCATTAATCGAAATACCTGGTTGATAGTGGAAGCGAAACAATTTCTTTTTCAAATAGAACCGATTTTTTAGACTCTTAGTCATAAATGTATCTTTCGATGTCTTCCACAATTTCTTTGCAGATGTCTCCCTCATAACACAATATTTCTGATTTTTTGCGAGACATAGACGAATCGTACCACATGTTTGATGATTGATCTTTTCACAATCTCTACCACCCATATCCACTGGTTTATCATCCAAAGCAATATCTAATTCTTGTTGATACAGAATGTACATCACCTCACATTGCCACACACCAAAATTATTGGTACCATCAAATTTCTCCACGTCAAACCGAGCATTAGCTATCGTATTTGATGTCGAAGCTGAAGAGGTTGGAGTTCGTGTAGATAGAGTTTCTTCTACTACTACACTAGTTTCTGCCATCTTCTATATATTCAATAGTAACCAACAAAGCAAAAGGCCTAGGGTGAATAGTACATACCAACTGTGTCTACTCTGTTTTATCCTATGAAATTCCACTTTGACCAGGCCGACCTCCAGGGAGCAACTGAACCGCAATGGTCTTTGAGCACTCGCTTAGATAAGGTCTTTCTTAAGCATCAAACATGGAATCAAGGATCTTAATAGAGGAACACCTTCATATCGACACTATTCAACCTAACTCTAATACCAATTATTGTGTCAGGCACCCCACTTGTGCCAAACACCAATATTACAACTAATGCTATTAAATATATAAGAAAATAAAGCAATGCAGAAACTAATAATAAAAACAATAAAAAGAACAAGACAAGAAATTAACGAGATTCGGTATAGAATTACCTACATCCTCGGGCGCCGACGATCAATCCACTACTTCTTAACAAAGTACAACTTTGAGGTGTGTTTTACAAATGGAGAGTTGAGCTCTTTATATAGCTTCAACCTCAAGTCCAAAAAACACTTCTTACCAATGTGGGACAAATAATACAAAAAATTCAAAACAACTTTTTATATCAATGTGGAACTATTCTACCAATGTGGGACAAAAAAATAAAAAATAAAATAGCTAACACTTTGTCTTGTGTGCATAATGTCTTGATTTTAATTTATTTTACCAAAAAAAAATTACAATTTCTTGTTGCATATGTTGATTCCCACCCATCAACAAGTTTTAAACTAGTCAAATATACAATTTTCTATATTATTTTGAATTCCAACAATTGCAATAGTAGTTGACAATTTATCTGTTCAAAAATATTTTATTTACTATATTTTCTAGTCATAAGATTTTTTGTCCTATGTATAATTTTTACCTCTTGATGTCATATGAATCATGCTCTCAATACCTGTTCTCTCCTCTACCCTCGTAGACTCTCAAACTTTAATAGCTTACAAAGCTTGATTCTTGTTACTATACACTTATCAAAATTCATTAGGTCTTGTGGTTTAAAATTTGAATTTAAGAATAGTTGTCCCCCAACAAGTCAACTCTAAAAATTGTATTGTTATTTTTTCTTGTTATTATTGAATAAATTAATAACAGCAAATGTGTTTTATTTTCTGCCTAATTTGTAGGTGTGACGCCCCGATCTTCATACCATTTTTTTCTCTAATAAATAATAAATATTAATCAAACATCGGCCACGTCAAAAACTCTGATACCATATAAACATAACTCAACCCGAAGTGGGTTCCGGTTAAACAGTCATACAAACAACCCTAATAGCGGAACTCTATATTTATAAACCATTCATAATACAAATAACCAGAGTTCTAAACATCCATATATATATATATATATATATATATACATATCTAACACATCCCCAAAAATCAACCAAAAACTCTAGGAGAATCATATATTCCTAGCTCAAAACACTCACCTTGTCTATCAGGGTACCAGCTCCCCTCTATCTTGGAGCTCTATCTTCTGGTCTGTCATGGTTCCCTAAAATATTTAGATATTTGGGTGAGATACATCTTAGTAAGACGGAATAAATTATTTACAGTGTGTGGCAGTATGAGTTACGTTATATCATAATATACTCTTTTTTAAAAAAAATAAAATAAGGAGGGCGTCACCTCCATTTATTTATTGATATGCCCTCACTTTTGGTAGAGGAATATCGTGGTTACAAGAGAAGCATTGGGAGATTACAGATAAAAAAATTAAAGGCCTCCCAAAAACAACACCAACAACAAACCAAAATAGGACTGCAAATCCAAACAAAACTAAATAAGATACAAATCTAAACAGGCCAATCAAAAACAAAAATAATAAAATAAAATAAAATAAAAAAAATAAAAAAAATAAACCTACCAAACAAAAATTGAGAGGTTGAACTAATGACGAAAGGAAGTGAGACCCAACCTATCCATCCAAAGGATACCTTTAAGAGAATGTGGCAAATAATGTTATTTTTCGTATATGACATTGTTTCCCATTTTTCCTTCTCTAGCAAGAAAATCAATTGCACTATTGCCTTCCTTATATTGATGGATCATTATGAAGTTCACTCCTTCTAGCTCCGCCACAAGGTCCTCCTAAAAATCCCAAAGATACCACAAGGTATAACTACCTTTCCGAAGCCAATCAAAAACAATTCGCGAGTTACTTTCAATAATCACATTAAAATAATGAAGTCATTTGCATAAACGAGTTCCTTCCAAAATTTCTTTTAATTCCACACTGTTGTTCGTACCATTACCAAAATAACTTGAAAAAACCGCTTTCACCATGCCATGGCAATCCCGAATAATTCCTCCACCTTCTGAAGTACCTAGATTGCCCATATAGCTCCCATCACAATTAAGTTTTATCCACCCTTTTGGGGGTTTAATCCATGAAATAATTTTTTCAGGCTTGGCGCAAACTCCCTGATGCTGAATTTGAAACTCTTTCAAAATCATAATGTCTGATATCTTCAATTTTCGAAAAGAATTAGAACTCTCAGCTAAAGAACTAACCCAGTATCGAGCACTTCTCCACGTCTGATCTGCACTTTGATAAACTCCTTCCATTCTCGCTTTGCATCTTTGATTCTAAAGGCACCACGTAATCAAACACGGAATCAGACCGATTAAAATACCTTTAATAGATGATTTTCGAGCATAATGGAGCCAGTTTGTAATTCTTTTTTTTCTAGGGAATGAACTGTTGGAAAGGAATCCCGAACACCACACTAGTTCGACGCCAAACCTCTGAAGCCACCTCGCCTAAAGAAAGAATGTGACCAGTGTTTTCCTAGCTTCTCTGTACGCAACAATGACAAGCCGAAGCCATCAATATTCCTTTTGCCTGAATTCTATCATCTATTACCAAACATCTAAATCAAGCTTTCCATAAACACATTGAAATTCTTCTAGGCAATAAATAATGCCAAAAGCAGTCATTTCATGCAAAATTATCACTTTTGCTCCTCACTGCCTCCCATGTCGTTTTTGTAGAGAACTTGCCGTCAGGGGCAAACTTCTAGATGAATATATCCTGACCACTTTTACTAGCTGGCACAATATGCAAGATTTGCACTGTTCTGTTAGCCCCGTTCTATCAGCCCCAACCAATTCCATTAATAAATCAGAGTTCTAGTTGTTATTCAGCCAGCAATCCTTAATATACAGTTTTTTGTTCGAAATATTCTCAGTGCGCACACCTAACGGGCTTGATGTAAGCCACCTATCGAACCAAAAAGAAGAGTTCTCACCTCTCACCAAAATTTTAATATTATCCATAACTTCCGAAACGGTGGCCATCATTGATTTCTAGAACCGAGAGTCATTTGGTTTCCCATTCCTTATTAATAAATGATCATTTCTGCAATATTTAGCCATGAAAAAACCTGACCATAGATTGTCAGAAGGGAGCAGTCTGAAGGCAAATTTCATGAGAAGAGATTTTTGGACTTCATTAAGATCTCTCAAGGCCATACCCCCTTTCGAGGTAGGTTTACAAATGAATCTTCCTTTTACCTTTCACCTCTCCCCACAAAAAATTAGCAAGAAGAGACTCATTTCAATGATAATACCATTTGAGAAAAATATACCAATTATACTCACAACCATATAGATATAAAACATAAGCTTTTATAAGTTTTAATTCCATTTTTCAAACTCATTCACATGCAACCCATATTTATCAGCAAAAGTACCCAAGGATAGGGGAGATTATACACACATACATATAGCTCCCATCTGCTCTGATATCATTTGTAACCTTGCCCGAATAGTTCGGGTGAGGCTGCAATTGATACTTATCAGGGCACTCACCTTACTTAGTAAGCCCTCAGGCAGAGAGTTTTACTTCGCCCTAATTATTTATGTTATTAAACTCATGCTCTTTCATTTCTCATTTCCATTTCATATCTAGCTCATGAGTTTCCTCGGTAACCAATCCATGTGCCTTCTATAACTCATGGCCGCCCTGGGGATATTCTCCACATCATGCTTCCCCCCATGATTAAGGTTGCGTGGCCCGAAGACTGGATCTAAACCGCGGTTGGCATACCCAGTTAGATCAAAATAAGAACTCTACCTATCCATTTGTAGTATGATTGGCCTACCTATCCTTGGTCTGGACTCAGGAGGCAAAACTACCCTTATCACTGGCTCAATCGACTGTCACGCCATACTCTCCACGAGACTGTGTGGTTACACTAACACCTCACTAGCAATGGTACCGTGCTCTTTATCAACAACCGTCCATCAGGGTTCTCATTTCCACATTTTATTCACATTTTGTATTCACATTTCTATATTCACATTGCAGTATTCACATTGCAATATTCATATTTCCATATTCACATTTTTATATTCACATTCCAGTATTCACATTTCAACATTCACATTGCAATATTTACATTTCCATATTCACATTTTCATATTCACATTCCAGTATTCACATTTCAACATTCACATTGTAGTATTCACATTGCAATATTCACATTTTCATATTCACATTTCAGTATTCATATCTCATCTCATAATAGTATATATCACATTTCAATATTCTCATCATTTCTCAGTAAAACATATCATCATTCACATTTCCCCATTTATCATAGAAAACATTTCTATATTCATATTTCATATGTTAATTTAGGTGTAATCCCAAGAGGGGGGGAGGGTGAATTGGGTATTTTTAAACAACCTTTAATATTATTTACCACTTAAACCATATTTCTATATTTAACAAATTAATTGCAGGGGTTTGAGGTTGATTTAAATTATTATATCAATGAATGTTTTCCCAATTAATTATTAAGTGCGTGTGAAATTATTCAAACATACACACATCAAATACGAGTAATGAAATGCAGTACGAAAAGTAAAGAGAGTAAGGGAAGAGAGAAGGCAAACACATATTTTACGAGGTTCAACCAACCCGGCCTATGTCCTCGCCTTGAGCAACCCACTCAAGGATTCCACTAATTCCATGTTCCTTCAATCAGGACGGAGCTTCCCTTACGTCCGCTGCTTAAAAGAGGCACAACTTCCTCCTCACCCGGTTCACAACCCGAACCGTGATTACAATATAATTTTGAATCTACAAAACAACTCAAGATTTGCTTCTAACAAAGCTAGTGAGTACAATTGAAATCCTAACACATCCATATGATGAAACTTGAAGTTCAATATGTATGTAACGATATAATCTTTAGATGAATGATATGCTTCAACACACAATTTCCTTTTTTATCAAATCTCCCAAAATAATGATATAAGTAAAAACTTTGGAGAAAATTAGGGTTCTAGTTCACTTTGTGAAAAATGCACGAATATCAAATGTGAACTTATCAAAAGCTTTGTCCTGAATATTATATCGATCAAAATCAAAAAGCTTTCTATCAAATATTCAACCACAATACGATCTTTGTAATATACATATATATATATATATATATAATATGATTTCCAAAGATCAAAGACTGAATATAATGTTTTCTAGAAAATATCCTTCAATAAATGATATAGTGATGAACAATAAAGATATTTAATCAAGTGGTTTTAAGATATCAAAGATATAGAACCTTTAACTGAATACACACTTGAATCAAAACCGTTTAACTAATGGCGAAAGCTTTTTTCAAGTATTGATCTTATCAAAATAATTTATAAGTAAGTACACTCAAGATCAATCACTCAGCTTATATTCAATAATAGATTTTGAGATGAAAAGTTCTTTGAAAACTAAATATCAACAAGTAAATCAATTTATATGAAGAACTCTATGAGACTAAATATTAACAAATAGTTTGATTTACCAAACCTCAATATCAAACTGTTTGCACAATAATCACAAGAAAGCCTTTTGAGGATTAAAGAGCTTTAGCCTAGATGTGTAGTATAAGATTTGAAATCCCAATCACAACCTCAGCAGTGTGATCTCCCAAGCTGTACTAATATGCTCAATTGTATGTCAAAGGTTTGATTTTCTTCTTCTTGTGGTTGTTTCTTATCGTTATTCTTGTTCTTGTTAATCTTCGTTGGGGCATTAGGGTTTAGATGTTCATTATATAGGTACCTTGCCCTTAGAATGAATCTTAACCATTGGATCAAAAAATAATTCGTGAGTTCTCTCATTAAAAATTAAAATTTTAAACTTTCCCGCAAGTCCAGACGACTGAGGGTTGAGGCTCAGATGACTGAAGTCCCTTAGAGCTTCGAAAAAATTAACCTAGATACAAGGTCAGATGACTGAAGTTGGGGTTCAGTCTTCTGAAGTGTCGGGTTCAGACGACTGAAGTCTAAGTTCAGTCTTCTGATGTGCTTCTGTCAGGTTCTGTGTTTCACCATAAATTCTTCAGATGACTAAACTTAATCTTTGGTCTTCTGAAGAAATTCTTCAGACGACTGAGCTTAACCTCGATCTTCTGAAGTTGAATCTTTAGACGACTGAACGTTGAGTTTGGTTTTTTGAACTGACCATTTTCTGGATTTTTCCTTTTTAGTTTCAAAAATCTGTTTTTGCTCCTTTTCTTTGCTCTTTTATAAAATCTTTTTCAGGGTTCAAAAATATCTCTAAGTCTATAAATATCCCCTAATGATGTTCATGAGATGCATGATTCCTAAAGTCAGTCTAGGGTAAATGTTGAGCCTCAAATTAAATCATATGAAATATGTGAATACATTCAGTTCTAAATACCCATTCCCATGACGATCTTGAACTTGCCGCTTGCTTCTTCATTCTTCAACTCTTTTAGTTCCATGGATTTTGCCAAGATGTATATACTTTAAACTTTATGGTTTCCAAGAGTTTTTATCCTTACGTGTATGCTAAATATTGTTCCTATTCACAATCTCAATGCACATAACAAATACCAGGTGATTTGTCATTATCAAAATAGGATTGGACTCACAGAGTCAACGTCATATTCTATCACTTCCCAGTAAAGTACATGTTGATATAACATAATTCATCATTTCATATATTCAAATCCCAAAGTATCACAATTCAGTATTACTCATATGCCACACAATTTTATCTGATATTCGTATCATAATACTTTCAGGCAAAATATCATATTCTCATTTTCACGTATTAATTCAACCAGTAGTTCTCAAAATAACTGTTATAATTTATTCCCCTTACCCGACTTACTGAGAGGCCCATTAAAAGCCCAAATCCTATGCTCGCGGTGTCTAAAACTCAAAACCTTGAAATTCACATTTCTTCCAGATCAATAAACTCATCTCCTAGAATAATTCTCATTTAACACTTTCTGGGCCCTATATACTTCAAATAAATACTTAAACCCTAAAATACCTTACTTACGATGATTTTGGAGTGGTGCCCAAGAACTCCAAATCAATAATATGCTCCGCTAAGTTGTAGAGAATTTCCCTATGAACCCCATGGTAACTTATAATCGTTAAAATGGGATTATACGGAGCAAAAATTAAAGAGAGAGGGAGTTAGGGTCGTAGGGTAGAGAGGGAGAGAGAGAGAGAAATCACGTTGAAAATGATGGAGGGTTTATTTATAGGTCAGGCTTCATCGACGAGTTAAAATGATTCGTCAACGAGCAAATGAAGACACTTCATCAACGAGGAGGCTAGTTCGTCGACGAACCTTAAATTCTCTGAAATTCTTTGACTCTCGGTATCTTCTCATCAACGAGACACATGTACTTCATCGACGAAACTTAGAGGGACATTCGTCGACAAATACCATTGGTTCATCGACGAACCCATGCTGATCCCCATTTTTTTCTTTTTCCTTCTCTTTCATTTATTTTCTTTTATTACTTTCATTAATTAAATTTTTTGAGTCTCTACATTCTCCTCTCCTTATAAAATTTTGTCCTCGAAATTACTATTTATCACCTTTTCCTCCTTACAGAAAACATCCCAATTTTATTAATTACCCCTACTTATGGCAGAAGAATACCATGGTTATAGAAAATGGGTTCAGGGAGATTACAATCAAATACAACAAAATAAACCCCCCCCCCCAAAACCATTCATAATCAAACCAAAACACTACCTATCCTATACTACACAAATCAAAACGAATACCTTGTTACTCGCTTTTCTTTTCCCCGTTCAACCTTGGGTCCCATTGAACAAATATGGGTATCTCTAGCGCATTTGTTCCTATAGTTTTTAGGAAGCTTCCTCTACTACATAATTGCACCATAACACTTTTACCAGTGGAATCCTCTTTGAACGCAGCTCTTGTTCCTTCCAATCTAAAATCTGCACTAGCATCTCTTCATAAGATAAGACATCATTGAGTTTCATTGTCTTATAACTGATCACATGGGAGGGATCTGAGATGTATTTCCTTAACATGAAAATGTGAAATACGCTGTGAATTCTAGATAAAACCGGTGGTAATGCCAACTTGTAGGCAATTGGACCCACTTTTTCAAGAATCTCGAATGGTCCAATATACCTAGGACTCAGTTTACCCTTCCTCCCAAATCTCATAACTCCTTTCATTTGTGCCACTTTCAGAAATACAAGATCTCCTACGTCAAACTCTAACTCTCATCGACGAGTATCTGTATAACTCTTGTACCGACTCTCAACTGTTCTGATCCTGTCTCTGATGAGTCTGACTTTATCATATGTAAGTTGTATCAGCTCTAGCCCCAAAATCTTCCTTTCCCCAATCTCATCCCAGTATAGCAGGGATCAAAACCTCCTGTCATATAACTCCTCATATGGTGCCATCCCAATGCTGGCCTGATAGCTGTTATTATAAGTAAACTCGACTAGTGACATGAACTGTATCCAACTACCCCCGAAGTCCAGCACATAAGCTCATAGCATATCCTCCAGTATCTGTATCATCCTCTTTGTATGCCCATCTATTTGAGGATGAAATGTTGTGCTAAACATCAACAGAGAACCCATGGCCTTTTGCAAACTCCTCCAAAACTAAGACATAAAATATGGGTCTCGGTCCAATACAATAGACACTGGCACGCCATGCAGTCTAACTATCTTCTGAATATGCAAATCAGCTAGTATTCTCACGGAGTAGTTAATTTTGATAGGCAGGAAATGTGCAGTCTTCGTAAGTCAATTTACGACCACCCAAATGACATCCTGTCCATGCAACGCCAGCTATAATCCTATGACAAAATCCATTGATATACGCTTTCATTTCCATTTAAGGATATGGAGTGGCTGCAATGATCCTGCCAGTCTCTGATGCTCATCTTTCACCTGCTGGCATGTCAAACACTGCTCTACAAACTCAGCGATCTCTTTTTTTATATTGTTCTACCGAAATGACTCCCAAAGATCCCTGTACATTTTAGTGCTACCAAGGTGTACAGTATACAGGGATCCGTGTGCTTCTTCCACAATAACTTTCTTAATGTCAGGGTCGGTAGGTACAAAAAGCCTGGTACGGAACCTCAAGGCTCCATCATCTAAGATACTGAAATCTGCCTCTTAACCATCTTGTACTTTTTCCATAATTTTTGTAATTCCGCGTCTTTCAGCTGAGGAACTTTAATTCTTTCCTATAGGGTCGGCTGTAGTACTAGATTGGCAATAAATGCCCGGTGATCGCCATCTACAAGTTCCACCCCAAGTCTTTCCAAATCCATCTGAATCGGATGTTAAATCATCCTTACTAACATTGGTGCTCCCATTAATTTTCAGTTCAGAGCATCAACTACCACATTAGCCTTTCCCAGGTGGTAACTAATGGTGCAGTCGTAATCTTTTATCAGTTCTAACCATCTCCTCTACTATATGTTTAATTTTTCTATGTGAAGAAGTACTTTGGGCTCCTATGATCAGTAAAAATTTCACACCTACCCCCAAATCATGGGTAGGGTAATTCTTCTCATATTCTCTCAACTGTCGAAAGACATATGCTACAACTTTCCTCTACTGCATCTGTACACATCCGAGCCCTTTATGTGACGCATCACTATAAATTAAGAAACCCTCTTCTCCTGAAGGAATCGTCAACACTGGTGTAGTGATGAGCCGCTGCTATAACTGTAGAGACCCAAACCTTTAAAAACTGGATTCATCAACGAAGGATCACATTCATTGAAGAAGTCCTTCAGAGCCTCGTCGATGAAATTCAAAGCCTTGTCGACGATAGAATGCCGAGGGGTTTTGGGAGGTTCTCAGGAAATCCTCATCGACGAAATTTTTAGGGCCTTGTCGATGGTTTATGTAGTGGATTCGTCAACGAAGACGCTGCCTCGTCGACAAATTGGATCGGGTCAAAGGCCCTATAAATATCCCATTTGAGTTGCTTAGGAGCTAAGCTTCTCCTAAAAGCTCTCTCTCTCTAAGCTGTGAATCTCTCTCTCTCTCTAGGATTCTTCGCCGTTCGTTGTCCATTTCCAAAAACGGAGGGTACTGCATGGATCAAAAGAGAAAACTCTACAAATTTAGCAGATCGGATCGTCGTTTGAGAGATTTTCAGGTTTTTCCCAAAAGTCTAGGCAGGGATCTGATCTTAGTTTTGATTAGATATTTGGATAGTAGTCGAAGTTGTAGTAAGATTTTGTCCTGTGGTTGTAGGTTTTTGGGATCCCGGGTTGTCGATTTGAACCGTGTTCGTACGAAGTTTCATTTCGAGTATAAGGTAAGAGAAATTTGAATACAACATCATTTTTGGAAAAACAAAACCACTAAAAAACTAGTTTATACTTATATGTATGATTTAACTGCTTAGTTGCTAAATTCTACCGAGTAGAAATACCGATTTTATGATTTTATGATTTTTGGTAAAAACAAGGATTTTGGCGTATGATCTCCAAATCTTACGAAAATCACTTAATTGCATTTATATTGTAATAAGAGATGCTTGAATCCTTTACTTTTCCTTTCAAATGATGTTTACTGAATTTATATTATTTAGCGAATTTTTGGATTAAACTCGTGTGATATATGTTGAAATGGATACACATGAATTTTCTATAATATTGATATAGATTATTGGAACGAAGTTCCAATTTTTTATATTGAGTATGTGGAAAACAGAGGCCGGTGATAACTGAGCTATATTTGTGAAAAGGGGTAAACCGAGTGGATAGGCGCCGGTTTGAACCCGATATGATTAATTGAATTTGTGAAAATACTGGAATTGCACAGGTTACTATATTTTATTATAAGTTGTATATATGATAAATGGAATCACAACTTGCTACTAAAGGAGTTGAAAGATACTCCAGTAATAGGGGTTGAAAGATACTCCAACGTAAGAAGTCGAAAAAGCTTTAGTAATAGGGGTTGAAAGATACTCCAAATGGCAGGGAATATTCCTCAACTGGAAGGGTACAATGCAACCATTCATGTTTAAAATCAATTTGGGTACATAGATAGTCGGCTAGCAGGTGAAATGAAAACCACTGGTAAAATAATAAACCATATGGGGGCAGTCGGACTATATATAGATACTTGACATATGCCTGCACGAAGAGGGCATTGTTGGAGATATCAGTGCACAACCCGTGCCACGGGGTAAATAGGCGAAACATGTATGACAAGTTGGTAGTTGTTCTAATATTCATATGGATGATTTAAATATTTGATGTGCTGATAAATGTTATACGATACAGTATTATAAAAAAATGTTTCAAACGTATGAGTTTGTATGAAAATGTGCATATATGCAGTCACACACTGTTGTAACACTTTCTTCCTTACTGAGAGGTGTCTCACCCTATCTTACAACCTTTGTTTTCAGGTCCATTAGTGTGTCGGTCTTAGTAGCTAAAGGGACTGGGGAGATTATTTTGGTTAGCTTACGTAAGCATACGAATTTTGTATTAAACTTGGATGAAGTTCCTTTTTGGAGGGTTGTAATAATGAAAATTATTTTAAGTCCGAATTTATGTAAATTATGGATGTATTAGTAAGTTGTGGTACAAGTCTAGTAGAAATCCCAATGGATGTTTATATTTTTTCGCGACATTTACATCATGATTATGTATGATTTATACCCGTATGTCCCTTTTTAGGGCGGGCTGTTTCCATATCTTGAATAAGTATAGGTATTCGATATAAGTGACTGACACCTGGGTCTATAAAAAGGGTCAGGTCGTTACAGTTGGTATTAGAGCCCAAAGCCAGTCGGAAGTATGATTTGTTTCATGCTGTCTGGTTAGGGATATGTGCTAAACTTAGAAGTTGTTAGTTGTGATAGTATAGAATATACCAAAGTATAGGACAAGGATAAGACCTTGGATTTTGCTTTATATATCTAGAGATGAAAATTCATTGATAGACTTCTGTGTTTTTCTGGATCAGTCGAAAGGTTCAGAAAATCACGGCAATCCATTGAGGATTTTGTTTCCTAGTAGAAGGGTGAAATTTGAGTTAGAATGAGGATGTCAAATCTATGGAGTATGTCAATGTTGAGAATGTGAATTTGGAGAATTGATCTTATATTGTGATAGTAATAGTTGATGGGTAGGTTATTACCTTTCTAATGGGTTCTCGTAAATGTTTTCAGGATGGAATCCAGGGATATCACTGCCAATGTGGGTGGCAGTAGTAGTGAGGGTGCCGGCCTTGAGGCTGGTAACGACTCCACTATTGTGTTATGTGACTTCGCACAGCAGCTTATGACTAAGGTAGTGCGGACGAATAGGGGGCAACATCGTCCTACAACTGAGTTAGGTTGCTCCATTGAGCAGTTCACCATATTGAAGCCCTCTACTTTTGTGGGCAGTGCAGATCCAGTTCGTGCTGAGAATTGGATCTAGGAGATCGAGAAGATCCTGGATGTGTTGAACTGCACCGAGAGATAGAAGGTCGCCTTCGCCACATTCAAGTTGGCAGGGGAGGCTGAGAGATGGTGGGGTTTGGTAAAGCAGATGGAAGAGCATCGATCGATACCAATAGCGTTGACATGGGCCCGATTCAAAGAACTCTTCTTTGAACGATATTTTTCGGCCACAATTAGAAACGCGAAGATGGAAGAATTTATGAACCTGACGCAGGGATCGCTGATAGTGCAGCAGTACGCTGTCAAATTCCAGGAGCTGTCTCGATTTGCTCCATTCGTGATTCCTGATGAAGCGAAGAAGGCTTGGAAGTTTCAGAGGGGTTTGAGGAGCGAGATCCGTAAGCAGACGGCGATCTTGCAGCTGCAGGACTTTGCTTTGTTGGTTGATAAAACCACGGTAGTAGAGGAGTGTTTACTGGAGGACACAGAGGTTCAGGTCACAAAGAAGAGGCCAGCGCCTCCTAATTCTTCGTTTGGGGCAAAGTAGGGTAAGTGGAAGAAGAATAGTGGGGGTATGTCTCAAAACACCGCACGTTTTCAGCGTTGCCCTTTATGTGGAAAGGGACACTCGGGGCAGTGTCGGTTGTCTACTGGGGCATGTATACGGTGTGGTAGGCAAGGGCACTAGATGAGAGATTGTCCCGATGCAGGGAAATAGTAAAGCCTCGCAGCAGCAATATAGAGGGAATGTTGTGACATAGCATGGCGGTCAGCATGGGGGTACGACCTAGGCTAGGGTGTATTATTTGACTCCTGGTGACGCTGAGAACGCTGGTGACGTAGTCACAGGTATCATTTACATGCTTCCTCATAAATATGTAGTATTATTTGATTCCGGGGCAACACATTCTTTTATTTCCCGAGGCTTTGTTAAATTGTGTGGATTAGAAGTGCAATTATTAGATGATGAACTAGTGGTGGCTACACCGTCTGGATCTATGGTTGGGTGTAGCAAGGTAGTTCGGGACTTCCCAATTGAAATACAGGGGAGGATACTACCAATTAATTTTGTGGTGTACGACATGTATGGCTTTGATATCATCTTAGGGATGGATTGGTTGTTTGCCAGTTATGCCAGTATTGATTGACATAGGAGAGAGGTGTTGTTTAAACCACCAAAAAAGTAGGAATTTCAGTTCCTTGGATCGTGTGTGCGTTCTACACCATGTATCCTTTCTGCTATGCAAGCTAGAAGGCTACTTTATAGGGGGTTCCAAGGATATTTGGGAATTGTGAAAGACACACCAGTAGGAGAACGAGAAATGGAAATGATTACTGTGGTACGCGAATTCCCTAACGTGTTTCCAGAGGACTTACCAGGATTACCTCCGGACCGTGAGGTGGAATTTGCCATAGGATTAGCTCCAGGTACGGCATCGATATCGAAAGCTCCGTATCGTATGGCTCCAGCTGAGCTAAGAGAGTTAAAGGAACAACTTCAAGAGCTGCTTGATAAGGGTTACATTCGACCTAGTGTTTCTCCTTGGGGAGCATCTGTGTTATTTGTGAAGAAGAAGGATGAGTCGATGAGGATGTGCATTGACTATCGAGAACTGAATAAGGTAACGATAAAGAACAAATATTCGCTACCCAGGATCGATGATTTATTTGATCAACTTCGGGGCACGCAGGTCTTCTCTAAAATTGACCTACGGTCTAGGTATCACCAGCTGAAGGTGAAAGCGGAGGACATCTCGAAAACTGCATTTCGAACCTGGTACAGCCATTTTGAATTTATGGTTATGCCTTTTGGGTTGACTAATGCACCTGCAGCATTTATGGATTTAATGAACAAGGTCTTCCACGAATATCTAGACCGATTCGTTGTGATATTTATTGATGATATCCTAGTGTATTCTAGGAGTGTTGCAGAACATGAAGTTCATTTGAGGCTAGTATTGCAAATGGTTAGGGATAAGAGGTTATATGCTAAACTGAAGAAGTGCGAGTTCTGGCTGGAACAAATTGCATTTCTAGGGCACATAGTGTCTAAAGAAGGTATATTAGTAGACCCGAGTAAGATAGAAGTAGTAGTGGACTGGGCGAGACCAAAGAATGTGCAGGAGGTCAGAAGTTTTCTGGGTCTTGCAGGTTACTACCGTCAGTTTGTTAAAGGGTTCTCCAGTTTAGTAGGTCCTTTAACGAAACTCACATGGAAGAACGTGAGGTATGATTGGATGGATGAGTGTGAGCTGAGTTTCCAGGATCTGAAGCGGCGACTGGTCACTGCTTCAGTTCTAACTCTTCCATCCAGTGATGGTGGTTTTGTTATATACAGTGATGCTTCAAAAAAAGGGTCATGGTTGTGTTCTAATGCAGCAGGGCAAAGTAGTGGCTTACGCTTCTCATCAAATCAAAGAATACAAGAAGAACTACCTGACGCATGATTTAGAATTAGCAGCGGTAGTGTTTGCACTGAAAATTTGGAGGCACTACTTATACGGTGAAAGGTGTGAGATTTTTATCGACCATAAAAGTCTTAAATACTTTTTTACCCAGAAGGAGCTCAATATGAGACAGCGTAGGTGGCTTGAATTGATTAAAGACTATGACTGTGTTATAAGTTATCACTCAGGAAAAACTAATGTGGTAGCTGATGCTCTGAGTTATAAATCAGTTGATGCGACAGTCTCAGCAGTGTAGGTTCAGCATCAGATTTGTATGGATCTTGAGAGGTTGAGTTTGGAAGTAGTAGGAGCTATCCTTGCTAGCTTGGTGGTACAACCGACTTTGCAGGAGAGGATCCGTGTGGCGCAAAAGGAGGATCCCGAGTTGGTTGAGATTACGGAAGGAATCCAGAAGGGGTTAAAGCTGGATTTCAGTATCTCTGGTGATAGGGTATTGAGATTTCACGGCAGGGTTTGTGTATCGAATGATGTTGTGATAAAACGGGTCATTCTAGAGGAGGCACATTGTTCACTTTATACTGTTCATCCTGGTAGTACGAAAATGTATCGGGATTTGAGAGAATCTTTCTGGTAGTCTAATATGAAAAGGGAGATCGCCCATTTTGTTGAGCAGTGCCTGACATGTCACTGGATTAAAGCGGAACATCAGAGGCCGGAAGGACCACTTCAGCCACTTGACATTCTTGAGTGGAAGTGGGAACACATCTCGATGGATTTTGTGACGGGTTTGCTTGTGGCAGTGCATGGGCAAAATGCCATATGGGTTATAGTAGATCGGTTAATGAAGACTGCACATTTCATTCCAATCAGAGTCAACTACTCTCTGAATAGGCTGGCAGAACTTTATGTGCAGGAGGTGGTACGACTCCATGGTGCTCCTATATCTATTGTTTCAGATTGGGATCCGCGTTTTACATTTTGTTTCTGGAAGAGTTTACAGGATGCCTTGGGATCGCGATTGACGTTCAGTACGTCTTTTCACCCACAGACGGATGGATAATCGGAGAGGACTATTCAGACGTTAGAGGATATGTTGCGGGCTTGTATACTAGATTTTGGTAATATTTGGATGCGATATCTACCGCTTGTTGAATTTGCATATAACAATAGTTACCAGGTGAGCATAGAGATGGCACCTTATAAGGCTTTGTATGGTCATCAGTGTCGATCTCCGTTGTACTAGGATCAAGTAGGTGAGCGGCAGATACTAGGTCCAGAAATGGTTCAGCAGACCTCTGCCAAGGTCGCATTGATCAAAGAAAGATTTAAAGCAGCTCAAAGTTGACATAAGAGTTATG
The DNA here is from genome assembly GCF_029873635.1 of Malania oleifera. Classification (NCBI taxonomy): domain Eukaryota; kingdom Viridiplantae; phylum Streptophyta; class Magnoliopsida; order Santalales; family Ximeniaceae; genus Malania; species Malania oleifera. Next base: position 95,854,685 of record NC_080422.1, on the reverse strand, counting down.
TTGATACTCGTCGACGAGAGTTGGAATTTTGGGTAGGAGATATGGTATTCTTGAGAATTGCTCCGATGAAAGGGGTGATGAGATTCGGGAAGAAGGGGAAGCTAAGTCCTCGGTATGTCGGGCCTTTTGAAATCCTTGAAAGGATAGGTTCAGTTGCTTATCAAGTGGCTTTACCTCCAACATTATCCAGAGTTCATGATGTATTTCATGTGTCTGTACTGAGGAAGTACGTACCAGATCCATTGCACGTACTGAGTTACAAACCTCTAGAGATCAGTGGTACCTTATCGTATGAGGAAGTACCAGTGCAGATATTAGATCGAAAAGTACAGCAGTTACGGACTAAGGAAATACCTCTTGTGAAAGTATTATGGCATAACCATATAGTAGAAGAAGCTTTATGGGAATTAGAATCTGAGATACGCCAGAAGCACCCATAGTTATTTGATAGTATATGAATATGTAGTAGATGATAAAGGTTAAATGGTATAGCCTTTGGGAGAGTTTTGTTTATTTATGTAATTTTCCGATGTATCTCTTGTGTAACCACGGTATTCCGTCGCCATATGTGAGGGCATGTAATGAATTTAGGCCAAAGTCACTTTGTAGGTGACGGTCGACTCTTTTGAAAGCAAAATTATAAGAAAAGATTATGTTAGTAATTAGTAGTAAATTTTGAGGACGAAATTCTTATAAGGAGGGGAGATTGTAGAGACCCAAACCTTTAAAAACTGGATTCGTTGACGAAGGATCACATTCGTCGATGAAGTCCTTCAGAGCCTCGTCGACGAGAGAATGCTGAGGGGTTTTGGGAGGTTCTCAGGAAATCCTCGTCGACAAAATTCAGCGCCTCGTCGATGATTTATGTGGTGGATTCGTCGACGAAGATGCCGCCTCGTCGACGAATTGGACCAGGTCAAAGGCCCTATAAATATCCCATTTGAGTTGCTTAGGAGCTAAGCTTCTCCCAAAAGCTCTCTCTCTCTCTCTCTCTCTCTCTCTCTAAGCTACGAATCTCTCTCTCTTTCTCTCTAGGATTCTTCGTCGTTCGTTGTCCGTTTCCATAAACGGAGGGTATTGTGTGGATCAGAAGAGAAAACTCTACAAGTTTAGTGGATCAGATCGTCGTTTCAGAGATTTTCGGGTTTTTCCCAAAAGTCGAGGTAGGGATCTGATCTTAGTTTTGATTAGATATTTGGTTAGTAGTCGAAGTTGTAGTAAGATTTTGTTATGTGGTTTTAGGTTTTCAGGATCCCGGGTTGTCAATTTGGACCGTGTTCGTACGAAGTTTCATTTCGAGTATAAGGTAAGGGGAATTTGATTACAACAACATTTTTGGAAAAACTAAACCGCTAAAAAGCTAGTTTATACTTAGATGTATGATTTAACTACTTAGTTGCTAAATTTTATCGAGTAGAAATGCCGGTTTTACGATTTTACGATTTTTAGTAAAAACGAGGATTTTGGCGTATGATCTCCAAATCTTACGAAAAATCACTTATTTGCATTTATATTGTAATAAAAGATGCTTGAATCCTTTACTTTTCATTTCAAATGATGTTTACTGGATTTATATCATTTATCGAATTTTTGGATTAAAATTGTGTGATATATGTTGAAATGAATACGTATGAATTTTCTATAATATTGATATAGATTATGGGAACGAAGTTCCAATTTGTTATATTGAGTATGTGGAAAACAGAGGCCGGTGATACACCGAGCTGTATTTTTGAAAAGGGGTAAATCGAGTGGATAGGCGCCGGTTTGAACCCGATATGATTAATTGAATTTGTGAAAATACTGGAATTGCACAGGTTACTATATTTTATTATAAATTGTATATAGGATAAATGGAACCACAACTTGCTACTAAATGAGTTGAAAGATACTCCGGTAATAGGGGTTGAAAGATACTCCAACGTAAGAAGTTGAAAAAGCTTTAGTAATAGGGGTTGAAAGATACTCCAAATGGCAGGGAATATTCCTCAGCTGGAAGGGTACAATGCAACCATTCATGTTTAAAATCAGTTTGGGTACATAGATAGTCGGCTAGCAGGTGAAATGAAAACCATTGGTAAAATAATAAACTAGATGGGGGCAGTCGGACTATATATAGATACTTGACATATGCCTGCACGAACAGAGCATTGTTGGAGATATTAGTGCACAACCCGTGCCAATGGGTAAATAGGCAAAACATTTATGACAAGCTGGTAGTTGTTCTAATAATCATATGCATGATTTATATATTTGATGTGCTGATAAATGTTATATGATACAGTAATATAAAAAAATGTTTCAAACGTATGAGTTTGTATGAAAATATGCATATATACAGTCACACACTGTTGTAACACTTTCTTCCTTACTGAGAAGTGTCTCACCCTATCTTACAACCTTTGTTTTCAGGTCCATCAGTGCGTCGGTCCTAGTAGCTAAAGGGATTGGGGAGATTATTTTGGTTAGTTTACGTAAGCATACGAATTTTGTATTAAACTTGGATGAAGTTCCTTTTTGGAGGGTTGTAATAATGAAAATTATTTTAAGTCCAAATTTATGTAAATTATGGATGTATTAGTAAGCTCTGGTACAGGTCTAGTAGAAATCCCAATTGATGTTTATGTTTTTCCGCGACATTTATATCATGATTATATATGATTTATACCCCGTATGTCCCTTTTTAAGGCGGGTTGTTTCCATATCTTGAACAGGTATAGGTATTCGATATAAGTGAGTGACACCTGGGTCCATAAAAGGGCCAGGTCGTTACATTAACCCCTGAAAGCTCCATTCACATTCATCGGTCCACTCGAATTTCACACCTTTCCTGGTTAATCTCGTCAAAGGACCCGACAATTTGGAGAAGCCCTCAACAAATCTACGGTAGTACCCAGCCAAACCCAAGAAGCTTATGATTTTTTACACATTCTTCAGTTGTACCCAGTCCACCACCGCCTTGATCTTACTCGGATCCACCAAAATACCATGCCAGGATACCACATGTCCAAGGAAGGTAACTTGCCTTAGCTAGAACTCGCACTTCTTGAATTTTGCATACATCCTCCTTTCTCTCAACACCTGAAGCATTATCCTTAGATGTTTCTCGTGCTCCTATGGGATCTTTGAATACACCAGTATGTCGTTAATGAATACTACCACAAACTGGTCCAAATACTGGTGAAAAACCCTGTTCACCAGATCCATAAACATTGCAGGAGCATTTGTCAATCCAAATGGCATAACCAAAAATTCATAATGGTCATACAAAGTCCTAAATGCTATCATCGAAACATCTTCCGCACTGAATTTCACTTGATAGTACCCAGACCGCAAATCAATCTTCGAGAAAATCTGTGTCCCCTGTAAATGATAAAAAAAATCATCAATGCAAGGAAGCGGGTACTTATTCTTGATGGTCACTTTATTAATTTCTCTGTAGTTGATGCACATTCTCATCAACTCATATTTCTTCTTTACAAAAAATACCGGTGCTCCCTAGGGCGACACGTTGGGCCAAATAAACCCCTTGTCTAACAGTTCCTACAACTGTTCCTCAATTCTTTTAATTTCGCCGGTGCCATTCTGTACGGCACTTTCGAAATCGGCACTGTCCCTAGAATTAGATCAATTGTGAAGTCTACCTCACGATCAAAAGGTAGTCCCGGTAAATCCTTGGGAAATACATCTAAAAAATCTCTCACTATCAGGATATCCTCTAACCTCAACTCCCTTCCAACACCTCTTTCACACAGGCCAAATATCCCTGACAGCCTTCCAGCAACAATCTCCTCGCCTTAATGGCGGATAGAAACTGTGTTGGGGTGCGCACACATGATCAGTCTGGACACTACCTCTCTTTGATGACAGTCAATACTGGCATAACGGGCAGCTAGCCAATCCATCCTCAGAATTACCTTGAACCCATGCATCTCTAAAACCACCAAATTAACTAGTAAAGACCTCCCCTGAATATATACTGGACAGTTCCTGAGTACCTTTTTACACAACACTATTGCCCCAGTCGGTATAGAAATGGACAAACTAATGTCTAATTGCTGAGTTTCTATCCCACATAATTGAACAAATTCCCGAGCGATAAAAGAATGAGTCGCCCTTGAATCAAACAAGGTAGTAGTTTTATATGACAGTATTGAAACAGTACCTATCACGACATCTCCTGCCACCTCAACATCTCCCAGTGTCAGCGCATAAACTTGTGCCGGGGTAGTATTATTTCTCTGCTGTCTGCCTCGGGGTGCTTGGTAACCTCCTTAGTATGGTTTAGGAGGAGGCGCATTCATTGGCGGTGCTTGGAAATCACTTGCCATATAGCAAGTCTGATGGCATCGGTAACATGCCATCTATAACCCGACACTCTTCTAGGTGTCTTCTGTAGCATATAGGATAGAGAGGGGGCATTGGTTTGTCCTGTACTGCTCGATGTCCTATCCCCTGTCTCTAACCTTCTCTATTATCTTGCTTCCTCCATGGCCTCCGGCTGGACCCTGCCTGAAAATCTGAAAGCGTGGGCCTCTTTCTTTGACTCTGTGCCACAGCGCCTCTCTGTAGGCCACTCTCAATCACTGCAGCTCTATCCATTATCTCTAAAAAATTCTGGGCCCGAAAGCCTACAACCTGCTTATACAATCCCTGACTCGGGCCCTTCTCAAACTTCCTCACCTTTTTCTCCTTGTCTGGCACTAAGTACAGGGCAAATTGGGACAACTCAATAAATCTAGTTGCATGCTGTTGTACTGTCATCTGCCCCTCCGTCAAGTGCAAAAACTCCACTGCCTTCACACTTCTAACAGTAGCGGGAAAGTACCGCTTGAAAAATAATTCCTTGAAGCAGCTCCAGGTAATCGCTATAGGCTCAGGTCTCTGCTCTTCTAACAGTCTCGCTAATCTCCACCAGCGTTTAGCTTCCCCAGTAAACTTAAATGTTATAAATAGTACCTTCTGCTAATCTATACAAAAGAACTGCCAACATATCCTCTATATCTTGGACTCAATTCTCAGCTACGTGGGTTAGTCCCTCCAGAAAATGACGGGGGCTTCATACGCATGAACTGCTCAATCGTGCAGCTCCGCTCCCCTGAACCTCTAGCCATCTCTACCATCACCTGCTGGGTGACGCTACGTAACACTACATCGAGGTCTTAGCATGTGCACTACTACTCCTTGGATCCATCCTGAAAATGATATAAACTGGTCTTAGAACTCTATCATCATAACATAACTAATACACTCAGCAAACTAAGACTCTTAAAATAATCTTCTATAACCATTTAACATCCTCAATCCAAATTTAAGATCCAGTCCTACCACTCATAAACAAGAATTGGCGATAATTTACTATGGCTTTTCTGAGATCATCACCCTAGGAAAACTACAGAAACAATCACGAAATTTCCTGCCTTCGAGTCACAAGATAGAACCCTAAATTTCAGTCTTATCCTCCACAATGACTGACTCATATCCCAGTCTACCCATCCTCTACTCTTATCAAAATCCATTCTCATACTCTGGTATTATATTCCATTGTTTATTAAAGTCTACAGAATCTAGCAACCTAGGCTCTGATACACAATTGTGACTCCCCGATTTTCATACCATTTTTTTTATCTAGTAAATAATAAATATTAATCAAACATAGGCTACGTCAAAAACTCTGATACCATATAAAAATAACTCGACCCGAAGTGGGTGCTGGATAAACAGTCATACAAACAACCCTAACAACGGAAGTCTATATTTATAAACCATTCAGAATACAAATAACCAGAGTTCTAAACATCCATATATATACATATCTAACACATCCCCAAAAATCAACTAAAAACTCTAAGAGAATCATACATCCCAAGTTCAAAACACTCACCCTGTCTATCAGGGTACCAGCTCCCCTCTATCTCGGAGCTCTATCTCCTGGCCTGTCACAGTTCCTTAAAATATTTAGATATTTGGGTGAGACATATCTTAGTAAGACGGAATAAATTATTTACAGTGTGTGGCAGTATAAGTTACGTTATATCATAATGTACTCATTTCAATGATAATACCATTTGAGAAAAATATACCAATTATACTCATAAACATATAGCATAAGCTTTTATAAGCTTTAATTCCATTTTTCAAACTCATTCACATGAAATCCATATTTATCAGTGAAAGTGTAGTGACCCGAAGAATAATGTTATTCAAATAATTAAGTGGGAGAGAAATGGAAGCAGTAACAGAAGGAGGCAGCAGACTTTGTCGACAAATTCAAAGATATAATAACCCCAAAAATTTTCCAAGCACTCGTCGACGAATACAGGGGTTTCGTCGATGAGGGTTCTTTAGGACCTCGTCAACGAGACAAGATACCGAGAAAGGATTATTGGGATGTTTGAAATTCGTCGACGAGGGGGCAGGTTCGTCGACGAATCCCACAGTATAAATACCCCTAAACTCGGTTAATCGCAGAAAAAACGACGGAAAACCTTCTCCTCTCTCTCTCTCTCTCACCCCCCTCCATTTCTCTTCGATTTTGGCCTCGTTAGTTGCCGGATCGACGATCTGAGGCCACCACGACGCTCTTAGCGAAGTTCTCTTTAAGTCTACTAGGGTAGATCGTCAGTGGGATTGAGTCGAGTTTTTCCCTAGAATCAGGGTAAGGTTTTTTATTCAATTTTTGACCTTCTGGCAGTTGTAGGAAATGATGTAGGCCAGGAAATATTGATATTTGGTTTTGACAAATGTGATTTTCAGGGTGTGGAATAGGAAGCCCTGTGGGTGTAGGACTAGTATACGATAGGGGCTTTTCGACAGTTTGGTAAGGGAAACATGCTATGCTAGGAAAGCCTAGTATGATTTCAGTATGAAGTTTATGTTTTACCAGATTATTATTTAGAGTAGAAATTTATGCAATTTATTATTGACGTTAAAATATTTTAAATTATGGTGTGGCATGAGAGTATGAAAATAGTATAAAAACATGTTTTTATAGTATTTTCAGGAATATGCTTTACAGAATATACAGACAGTGAAATACGTTTACAGTATCTTTCAGAATACCATGATTTTACAGTTTTACAGCATCATAACTATTGATATAGTTACAGAATATTACAGCATCATGGTTTATACAGTTATTACAGAATCATGGTAAAACAATTAGTGTATATAGAAACGTATTATATGGTATCAGACCCTGATAGATCAGACAGTAGAGCACGGTACCGTAGTTACAGATATACAGATATTCAGTTCAGAGTGCAACCACTTAACTCAGATAGTAAGTGGTATGAGGTCAATCGTGCCTAGCTGTGGATAGGCTCCCCATCATATATGGGTTGAGGAGGGCCGATCTGACCGAGGAGTAGAGTGGTTTACCTTGGTCGGCCAGCTAGGATAGATCCAGCCTTCGGGTTGCACAACCTTGTCATGAGGGGTTAAATCATGACATACAACCATCCAGGGAAATATTCTCAGATATTATGGTATTATCAAATTTTTTCAAAATAGTATTATTATTATGAAAAGTAATTTCATACAGTTTGACATGTTAAATTATGTAGCTAAAGGTTTTATAATATGTTATGTAGTATCAGCATTTTCAGTTTTAGTTATTTGTACTGCTCTTAACTCGGATTAATTTTACAGATCCACATCTCAGTAGCCACGCACTAGTGATAGCATGTTTCGTCTTTCTGAACTTTGGCTCATCCCAGTGTTGAATTATTTTTCAAGTGAGCCGGTTGGGCGAGCGGAGCAGACTCGCAGATAGAGGAGCTATTAGTCTGCCCCTTTTGAGGGTGAGTGTTTTTGGGATTCAATTTTGTTAGTCCTGGTAGTAGTAAGAGTAGTTTTTAAGAGTACAGTGAAATATGTAATATTTGTAAATATTTAGACACTCTGGTATTGTATAATTATATATGGTTATGTTTATTTGACTTTTGCTTCTCGCTGCTTAGGTTGATGGTTGGAACAAAAAAAAACCCCAGTTAAATAGCAGGTTGTTATAGAAAGTACCTGAGAATAAGAGAGATTACATGCCCATACATGTTGTAACGCCCCAAAAAAAATATTATTATTAATTATTAATTAATTAAATATTATTAAACTGAATTAATTAAATAAATAATATTATAAGATATATATATATATATATATATATATATAAAATGATAAATGAAAGAAAGCTTAATGAGTATGCTTGCCACTCTCTTGGAAAAATCCAATTTCAAATTGAAATTGGGAAGGCACCCTCAGAACAGAGAGCTCACGCTCCCCTGGGTGCCTCATGTCTCCCTCTCTTTCTTCGTTGCTCCTCCTCTCTCACATCAATTTCTTGGCAAATATTCGGTCGATCGAAAAACTGAAAATATCGTTGGGTTTCTAGTTTTGCCACCGACAATACTACCGAAACGGATTCGTCATAGGAGCGGTGTAGGCACCATTCTTGGGGTAAGGTAATCTTTCCCTATTTTCTCAATTTCTCCTTAGATCTTTTGCCAAACTGACGATCGGAAACCACTACGGGGTCCTAGTTACGATCGTCATCATTTTAACTGGAGTAAATTTTCAATTTGGGTTTCCTAGGCAACATTCCAAAGCGAGAGTGAGATTTGGGGAATTAAGTAAATTGATTATATTTAAGGATATAATTATTTATTTGGAATTTATGGGCCTAGAAAATATTCAAATAGTATTTTATTTAGGATTCATTTAATGGAATTAGGATTTTTTATTCAAGTTCCGAGTGAGTGCCGCAGGCATCAGTTTGGGATTCCTATTGGCATAGTTCAAGAAACTAGGTAAGGGAATAAATTAAGTCAGAATTTTCATGGAAATACTTATTATTCTACAACATTTTATTTTAGAAATTATGTATGATATAAAATTATCTTTGAAAAAATTACTGCTATTTATAGGGAATATTTATATATATTTTTAGGGAAAATGGTTTAATTTGTGTGGCATGGGTATAAAATATTATGATTTACGTGATGGAAAAATGTTATGTTTTTAGAACCTTAATGCTATTATTATTTTCGAGAAATGGTTAAAACAGTACAGGAATTATATTTTTCGTAATTTATGTGAAACGGCGCAAAGGCCGTAATTTATGAAACGGCACAAGGGCCATAATTTATGTGAAATGGCACAAGGGCCATAGTTTATATAAAATGGCATAAAGGCCATTAATTTATATGATATGTTTTGAAATGTCGGCGTAAGCGTCGTAATGAAAGATATGCTATTTTTATGAAAATATTATTATGTTAGATATTATGGTGAAACAGTTATATTCAGCATATGAAATACAGTATATGATATCAGTACCCGGATGACTTAGTTTAGTTTAGTTCAGCAACATTGTACCATAGCTATATATGTATTCAGATTATGTTAGTGCTACCACATGCCGCAAGGGGCTGTGGGAGATTGACAGTCGATGTGGTTTCCGTGTAGAGTTGTAGATGTCCCTCTAGCAGTCCAAACAAGGATGGGGCGGGCCCATCGTACTTACATACTTATATTGATCTAGCATGGTCGGCCACCCAGTGCTAGGTCCCGTCTTTGTGCCGCACAACCCAGTCATGTCGGGGTAATACATGGCATCAGCTAGGTATCCATCCTAGGATTTATTTCACGTATTATACAATGATATAATATGTTTTATATGTACATATATATAGCATGACACGTATGCTACTTTCAAATATGTTTGTTCAGTAAATTATCAGACAGTTTTCACAGATACGATTTATATACAATATATGCTTATAACACATGAAAATACTCATATTGCCACACACTGATATTAGTTTATTTCCCCTACTAAGAGGTGTCTCACCACAGTTCTAAAACATTTCAGGGAATCCAGGTAGAGGAGCCGATAGAGCTCCGCAGCGTTAGTGGTCGCCCGATCTACCCTGCCAAAAGGGTAAGTCGCTATGCTAGGGTCAGATGGGTTTTTGGGTAGTGACCCTAGGGAACTTTATGATCATTTTGGGATGTGTGTATATTTAGATGACGGGTTTGTAAAACTCTGGTATTGTATTTGGACGATGGGTTTGTTATGTATAGGATGTATGTTTTCCGCTGCTAGGGTGTCAGTGATATATGACAGGGTTTTTCCCCAGTACCCACGGGTCTAGGTGGATTATGTTTATAGTTATCATGATTATTGGCATGCTATTATGTTTTTTTAAAAATATATGGTAAGTTAGGCAAGTCATTACAGTTTGGTATTAGAGCCTAGGTTGCTAAGTTCTGTAGACTTTAGAGCGCAGCGAAAACAATACCAGAGTATAGGAATGGATTTTGATGAGAGTAGGAGATGGGTAAATTGAAATATAAGTAAATTATTTTTAGAGGATGAGATTGGGAATTTGGGGTTCTATCTTGCGGCTTGGAGGCAGGAGTTCCGTGGTTGTTTCTGTATTTTTCCTAGGGTGACGATTTTAGGAAAACCATGGATACTATTGCCGGTTCTTGTTTCTGAGTGGTAGGATTGAAACCTAAATTGAGATTGAGGATGATAAAATGAATGGTTATAGAAGATTATTTTTGGATCTTAGTGTGTTAAGTGTATTAGTGGTATTACGTAGCGTCACCTAATAGGTGATGAAAAAAATGACTAGGAGTTTCGGGGAACAGAGCTGCATGATTGAGCAGTTCATGCGTATGAAGCCCCGTTGTTTTTCGGAGGGGCCGACCCATTAGTGGCTTAGAATTGGGTTTAGGATATTGAGGACATATTGGCAGAGCTTTCTTGTATTAAGGAGCATAAAGTGTCCTTTGCTGCATTCAAGTTGACTAGGGAAGCAAATGCTAGTGGAGATCAGCGAGACTAGTGGAGATCAACGAGACCTAAGCCTGTAATGGTGACTTGGAGTCGCTTCAGGGAGTTGTTCTTTAAGCGATACTTCCCCGCTACCATTAGAAATGCGAAGGCGGCAGAGTTTTGTATTTGACGCAGGGGCATATGACGGTACAACAGCATGCATCTAGATTTATCGAGTTGTTTCGGTTTGCTCCACACTTAGTGTTAGATAAGGAAAGAAGGCGAGAATATTTGGGGAAGGCTTGAGTTAGGGAATTTATGAGCAGGTTGTAGGTTTCCAGGCCCAGAATTTTTGGAGATAGTTGGTAGAGCCACAATGATTGAGAGTGGCCTTTAGAGAGGTGCTGCGGCGCAAAGTTAGAGGAAGAGGCCCGCACCTCTATATTTTCAGGTAGGGTTCAGCCGGGGGCTATGAAGGAGGTAGGATAGTAGAGGAGGTCAGAGATAGGGGATAGGAGGTTGAGTGGTACTAGATAGACTGATGCCCCCTCCTTGTCCCAGATGCTATAGAAGACACTCGGGAGGGTGCCAAGTGAGAGAGGTTGTCTATTATCGGTGCTATCAACCTGGACATATTTTGAGAAACTGTTAGGCACCTCCAGCGATAGCAACTGCTCCTTGACCATATAGAGGAGGCTATCAGGCACCTCAAGGCTGAAAGCAGATGAATACTACTCTGGTGCAAGTTTATGCACTGACACCGAGAGATGCTGAGGCAGGAGGAGACATGGTGACATGTAGTAAAGTTATAATTTTAGTTAAAGTTATTGTTTTATGTGATTTAGAAGCAATGTGTTCATTTATTTCTTGGGAATATATCAAACTGTGTAAAATGGGAACTTAATTGTTAGACATCAAATTATTTGTGGCCACACCAATAGGAACAATGGTAAAATGTAGAAGGGTGTTTAAGGATGGTTCAGCGGATATTCAGGGAAGGATATTGTTTGTTGGTCTTGTAGTGCTTTATAGGCACTGGTTTATTTTGATCTTGGTAATGGATTGACTACCTGTCAGTTAGGCTAGTATTAACTATTATCAGAAAAAAGTAGTGTTCGGACCTCTAAGAGGACAGAAGTACAGATTTGTGGGGCCATGTGTGCGCGCCCCACCACAGTTGTTATTTGTCATTCAGGTGAGGAGGTTGTTGTTGGAGGGTTGTTAGGGATTTGTGGATTGTGTGAAGGAGGTACCAGAAGGGGAGTTGAGATTAGAGGATATCTCGGTAGTGAGGGATTTTCCTAATGTATTTCCTGAGGATTTGCCCGGACTACCTCCTTAACGTGAGGTAGAATTTGCTATTGATCTAATTCCGGGGACAACGCCAATTTCGAAGGCGCCGTACAAAATGGCACTGACAGAGTTAAAAGAGTTAAAGGAACAATTGTAGGAATTGTTGGATGAGGAGTTTTTCAGACCTAGTGTGTCACCCTGGGGAGCACCGGTATTGGTTGATAAAAAGAAAGATGGGTCGATGAGAATGTGTATTAGCTACATATTTGCATATTTCCATAAGTCGGCCAAAATAGTGGAGATAGTTTAATCCTGAAATTAAGATGCCATAAGAATGTAAGATACTAAGAGGGCAACAATTTGACTTTTATGTTATGTGAAAATTCTTTATTCCTTGGTAAGTGATGTTATCACCATAACCTGAAAACAAACCTGAGAATAAGATGTCATGGACATCACATTGCCAAGTAACCTGAAGGATCTTGTGAATCAAATAACACCTAACCAAATCATCTTTAGCAACTTACCTAAAAGAAAAATCATAATTATATTTGGAACCTTAGCAATCTACCATCTAGAAGGAAAATCATACATGCTAGGACATCAAGCTTTATCTTTTTGCTCTATCCTATGCGAATCCTACTTGGCAATGGGACACTAATTTAACCGCTTAGGCATTGGCTCGGTTGGGATTTGATTCGTATACAACTTAATGTGAAATTTTTTGTGGTGATTTGTAGTTGATTGTAACTTTTGAAGCCATCTTCATAATCTAATCTTTCTACCGTTAGCAACTCTCTAGTACAAATAAATGTAACCCTTTCCTTCCTGGTCCATTTCACATAAGATTCATGCTGCCAGATAATGTTCGATCAGTGATCATAGCTGACTAAACAACTTCATTAGTATTGTATTCTGTACCAAAAACCAAGATACATGTTTATTGCATATTTTTCGAGTCACTGGAGCAAGATCAGGGTAGGCTTGAGTTAGTATACCAGGACTTGGAATTGCCATAATTGCAATCCTTGTTTTTTATTGAGGATATTTTCCAACTATATTTTGATATTCAACGTTTGCTAGCATAGGCTGGAAGTGGAATCCTAAAACTGTTGGAAGCAAAAAAAATTTAGATCCAATTTGGCAGGAAAATGATACTTTATCCTGATTTAAAAGTATAAGCCTATGTATTAGATTGACATTGAAAAGAAATTGGGTGATTAGAATTCCAGGGAATATTCGGAAGTTCACATAATTTTTACTCAAATGAATTACAAAGTTATGATGAGAGTTTTGAAGTACTTTTATACATTTGATCTAATAGACAAATGATTATGCATCCTGGTCTGAGATGTCCTAGAAAGTATGATCCTTCATGAGTATGAATCATTATTGCAAGTTCTCTGGTTAAAATGAGGCTAACCATTGGTGGCCATCTATTGATCATACACTTAGTTGTTTGTTTTTAAAAGAAAATAGTATTTAGAAATCCAAATGGAGTGAGGGTTTTCTTTCTAACTAATAAGCTTTCATACTTGAGGTCTTGAGTGCTTAGGGAAGGATAGAATTCGGGCACATGTTTAGGGTTTGTAGTAGTAATGAAAGAAATATATGAGTTAACGAATCCCTAACTTCTTTACCCATAGGTGATGAATTTGTAGATATTCTTTCCAGATGACTTATCGGGGCCTTCAAGAGGAGATTGAATTTAATATTGATTTGGTGCTAGGAGCGGAGCCTATGTCAATTGCTTCCTATAGAATAACATCAACTGAACTAAGGCAACTTAAGGTGCATGTTGCGACCTCAAAATTTACATATATATATATATATATATATATATATATATGAACTACTCTGATACCCCTTGCTATGAAACTCGAGCCTCAGAAGGCACCAAGGTAAATCTGAATATAAAATCATACCTATGCAGCAGAAACGTAATTCATACATCCATACACATCATATAATACCAGGAATCTGTATTTCTAAACCATACTATATAAAACATCTCTCTCTCCAAAATATCTGTCCCAAAATACAAAACCCCGCACAAACTTACCCTCTAATCCAGGGTAATCAAATAAACTTTCTATCTGCGAGCCTGATCTGCTCGCCTAACTGGATCACCTGAAAATTGTTAAAGTCATGGGGTGAGTTGACGCTCAGTAAGTGGAAATATGCTATTACTAGTGTGTGACAACTAAGTTAGAAATACTGTTTAAATAACAATTGAACTATAATACAGTAGTAAATCTGTAAAGCATATCTTTCTTTTCGCAATTTAAAATATAATTGTATCTTCTGTATTTTCTACTTTTCATACTGCTAATATCATGCTATACTCATCAGATACTGTAAAACTGTATACATATACATAACTATGCTTTATCCCTGAGACTCTGTATGTCATGATTTGACCCCTCATGACAGGGTTGTGCGGCCCGTAGGCGGGACTTATTCTGGTCGGCCCTCCAGATAAGTCAATATACTCTACACTACCTCAGCTCGGCCAAACTGCATCCACTCCTAGGCTCGGAACTAGTTGCTACCTCATCAAATCAACCCCCTCCACCCAGCGAACTAGGGAGCTACATACTCTTCGAGCACGGTCGACGGTACCCACATACTATCTAAGATATGTGGTTGCACTCTATCTATATCTAGCAACGGTACCGTGCTCTGTATTCTTTATCTGTACTGTATCTGTCTGTAATCTTCCTCAGGGATCTGATACTATATATATATACTCTTTTACTATTTTCATCATGTTTCCAAAATTACCATAATACTATCTTTTTGTACTGTAAATACTGTAATCTCTGTATACTGTATCTATGGCATCTTGATGCTATCTCTGTATATCTGTCTGTATACTTTGTGTATGTACTATGTCTATATACTCTATATGTTATGGTAATAGGAAACATGGCAAACTATAAATGTTGAATATGCAGTTCTGTATAAAGTTGTAATATATACTGATATGAGTAAAACTGTAATATACTTATTCTGGATAAATATCTGTGATATATTGATCTGTATAAAACTATAACATACTGATCTGAGTAAAACTGTAATATACTGTTCTGGATAAAATATCTGTAATATACTGTCTATATCTGTGCAATCAGTATAGTATAATATACTGTAAAACTATATAAGTTCTTCATCACATAAAAATCTACTCAGGCCACACAAGCATTTAAAACTCATATTTTGTAAAACTGGTAATACGCTAGTATATACATTTGTGTAAAATCTCTGTTAACATTATAAAAATTCCTAACATAACATATTTCTTTTACCTTATCTCTGAAAAGCCCCTACTATACTCTAGCCAGATACTCGCAGGATTCTCCACTCAACACCCTAAAGACCACATCCCTTAGAACAAAATATCAATATTTCTTCGTGTATATTATTTCTTATAATTGAGGAAAAGACAAATACTGAATAAAATGCCTTACCTTGAGATTGGGACGAAATCCAAACAAACTCCACCAACAACCAGTTCCAGCAGACTTGCAGTGAACTTCGCCAGGAGTGTTGTGGTGGCTTCAAATCATCAATTCGGTGTGAAACGGGGCCGGAATCGAAAAGAGAAGGAGGGGGTGACGTTTTTAGAGAGAGAAAGACCCTTCTGCGCTGAAAATTCGTCTAAAATCTTGGTTTTCACTATTTGTAGAGCCGAATTCGTCGACGATACACGTCACCTTGTCGACGAGTCCTTTAATAATTTCGTCGATGAACTTCCTCCCTCGTCGACGAATTTCAGACTGTCCCAAAATCCCCTCTCGGTATCTTCTCGTCGACGAGGCTTGGCTTCGTCGATGAGGCCTACTTATGAGCTCATTGACGAACTCCTAGTGTTCGTCGACGAGGCCTTGTGTAAAACTTCTGGGTTATTACGTCCAAAGTGCAATGTCGTCGACGAAATCGCAAAGCGTTCATCTACAAAGCCTGCTACCTCCTTCCATTTTTGTTTCCATTTCCCTCTCTCTTTATTATTTAAATACGATTATTTTTCGGTTCATTATAGTGCAACTAGAAGATTTCCTTAACAAAGAATCTGTTCGACCTAGTATATCATTATAGGTTGCACCTGTGTTATTCACTAAGAGACATAATGGGGCCTTGAGGTTATGCATTAATCATTGGAAGTTGAATCATGTTACAGTAGGAATTGATATCGACATCCAGGAATTGGGGGATTATTGAATAATTGATAAATCCCAAAATTTTTGAAGATTGATTTGCAATTAAATTATCACTAATTAAGAATTGGAAATTATACACCCCAACGACATAATTGAGTACACAGTAAGATCACTATAAGTTTCTGGTGTTACCAATTGAGGGTTATCAATGCACCTTACATTTTCATAGATATAATGAATCAAGTCATTCAACCATACTTAGATCAATGCATTGTAATTTTTTATGGATGATTTTTTTTTTAGGTATTCAAAGACATAAAAAGAGCATGAACAACATTTGTGATTAATTTTACAAACACTATGAGATCATCAATTACATGCTAAATAGGAAATGTGGGTTCTGGACAACTAATACAAAATTTTTGGGTCATGTCATAATCAAAGGATGGTTATTTATTGATTCTTCTAAGGTTATGTTAGCGTTAGATCTTTGGAAGACTTGAGGTAAACATTGAAGTTGTTGAGTGTTAGTACTGAAGCAAGGTGTTTTAGAACAAGATGTATAATTCATCAATTTATATTAGTTATCAGTTCTAATGGACTTGTTTAAAAGATTAATTCAAAACTTATTGAGGTTAACGATGGATTTTACTTAGGGTTATAAGTAAGTAAATTTTGAGGACGAAATTCCTATAAGGAGGAAAGAATTTAATGCCAAAAAAAAAAAAATATTAATAATTATTAATTAATTAATTAAATATTATTAAACTGAATTAATTAAATAAATAATATTATAAGATATATATATATAAGGATTAAAGTATATATATAATGATAAATGAAAGAAAGCTTAATGAGTAAGCTTGCCACTCTCCTGGACAAATCCAATTTCAAATTGAAATTGGGAAGGCACCCTCAAAACAGAGAGCTCACACTCCCCTGGGCGCCTCATGTCTTTCTCTCTCTTTGTTGCTCCTCCTCTGTCACATCAATTTCTCGGCAAATATTTGGTTGATAGGAAAACCAAAAATACCGTTGGGTTCCTAGTTTCTCCACTGACATTTCTACTAGAGCAGATGTGTCATAGGAGGTAGGCACCATTCCTGGGGTAAGGTAATTTTTTCCTATTTTCTCAATTTCTCCTTAGATCTTCAGTCAAACCAACGATTGGGCACCACTACAGGGTCCTAGTCGCAATCGTCATCATTTTAGCTGGAGTAAATTTTCAATTTGGGTTTCCTAGGCACCATTCCAAAGCGAGAGTGAGATTTTGGGAATTAAATAAATTGGTTATATTTGAGGGTATAATTATTCATTTGGAATTTATGGGCTTAGAAAATATTAAAATAGTATTTTATTTAGGATTTTTTTTAAAAAGAAGAGCGACACCTCCATTTATTTATTGATAAACCCTCACTTTTGGCGGAGGAATAACGTGGTTATAAGACAATCATTGGGAGAAACAAAAGACAAAACTTTAAAGGTCTCCCAAAAAACAACACCAACATCCAGCCAAAAATAGAGTTACAAGTCCAAACAAAAAAAAAAAACAAAACAAGGACCTACAAAACAAACCTCACGCAACAAAACAAACAAAATATAAACAACATAAATCATAAATCAAAACCAACAGGAAATCAGCTAAACATATCTCATATAAGCTGTACCCATCTTCTCCAGTTTATACAAACCATTGATAACTCTAGGGAGTTGACTACTATTTGTAAACAAACTCTTCCTCCCCATAGCACCTTGTCGAGCCAAGGCATATGCCACTTTGTTCCCTTCTCTATACCAATGATTTATTGAAAAGTCCACTCCCTCTAATAAACCAATAAGCTGCTCCCAAAAATCCCACAAATACCACAAGGATTACCTACTGGATCTTATCCAATTTATTACAATATTCGAATCACATTCAATATCAAACTAGTATGACCCAAATGTTTGCAAATCTTTATTCCCTCCAATACAGCTCTCAATTCAGCTTCATTATTTGAACAAGAACCAAAATATTTTGAAAAACCAAAAACAAAAGAACCTGTATGATCTCTAAGGATGCCACCACCACCCGCCGGCCTTGGGTTCCCCAAGTTGCTCCCGTCCAAATTTAGTTTCAACCTCCCTTGCCTCGATTTTAGCCATCTCACACATTGCATAGTTTTAATTCTTTTATTTAGGATTGATTTAATGGAATTATGATTTTTGATTCAGGGTTCGGGTGAGCATCGCATGCATCAGTTTGGGATTCTTATTGGCATAGTTCAAGAAATCAGGTAAGGGAATAAATTAAGTAAGAATTTTCATGGAAATACTTATTATTCTACCGCATTTTATTTTAGAAATTATGTATGATATAAAATTATATTTGGAAAAATTACTGCTGTTATAGGGAATGTTTATATATATTGTCAGGGAAAATGGTTTAATTTGTGTGGCATGGGTATAAAATCTTATGATTTATGTGATGGAAAAATGTTATATTTTCAGAACCTTCATGCTATTATTGTTTTCGGGAAATGGTTAAAACAGTATAGGAATTATATTTTTCGTAATTTATGTGAAACGACGCAAGGGTTGTAATTTATAAAATGGCACAAGGGTCGTAATTTATGAAACGGCGCAAGGGCCATAATTTATGTGAAATGTTGCAAGGGCCATAGTTTATATAAAAGGACGTAAGGGCCATTAATTTATATGATATGATTTGAAATGTCGGAGCAAGGGTCGTAATGAAAGATATGTTATTTTTATGAAAATATTTATTATGGTGAAACGGTTATATTCAGCATATGAAATACATTATATGATATCAGTACCCGGATGACTTAGTTTAGTTCAGTTTAGCAGCACGGTATCGTAGCTATATAGGTATTCAGATTATGTTCGTGCTACCATATGCTGCAAAGGGCTGTGGGATTGGCAGTTGATGTGGCTTTAATGCAGAGTGGTAGACGTTCCCCTGGCGGTCCGTACTAGGGTGGGGCGGGTCTATCGTATTTACAGAGTTATATTGATCTAGCATGGTCGGCCAGCTAGTACTAGGTCTCGCCTTCGGGCCGCATATCCCAGTCATGTGGGGGTAATACATGACATCAGCTAACTATCCATCTTGAGATTTATTTCATGCATTATACAATGATATAAGATGTTTTACATGTACAAATATATAGCATGACATGTATGCTATTTTTAAATATGTTTATTCAGTAAATTATCAGACAGTTTTCACAGATACGATTTATATACAGTATATGCTTATGACACATGAAAATACCCATGTTGCCACACACTAATATTAGTTTATTTCCCTTACTGGGAGGTGTCTCACCCTATCTTTAAAACATTTCAGGGAATCCAGGTAGAGGAGCAGATAGAGCTTCGCAACGCTAGTGGTCGCCTAATCTACCCTGCTAGAAGGGTAAGTCGCTATGCTAGGGTCAGATGGGTTTTTGGGTAGTGACCCTAGGGAACTTTATGATCATTTTGGGATGTGTGTATATTTAGATGATGGGTTTCTAAAACTCTGGTATTGTATTTAGACGGTTGGTTTGTTATGTATATGATGTATGTTTTCCGTTGCTAGGGTGTCAGTGATATATAATAGGGATTTTCCCTAGTACCCACGGGTCTGGGTGAATTATGTTTATGGTTATCATGATTATTGGCATGCTATTATGTTTTAAAAAAAAATATGGTATGTTAGGCAGGTCGTTACACATGTAGCTCCCCTCTGCTCTGATATCGTTTGTAACCTTATCCGAATAGTTCGGGTGATGTAACAACCTCCTTATAAATTTAATTTTCTACTAATTTAAATTAAAACAATTTCCTACACAGCAGAAGGAAACTAACATGAAACACAACCTTATATATATATACACAATACTAGAGTGTCTAAATATTCCACAAATATTACATATTTCACTGTACTCTTAAGAACTACCCTTACTAATACCAGGGCTAACAAAATTGTACCCCAAAACACTCACCCTCAAAAAGGACAGACTAATAGATCCTCTATTTGCGAGCCTGCTCCGCTCCCCCAACTGGCTCACCTGAAAAATAATTCAACACTGGAATGAGCCAAAGCTCAGTAAGATGAAACATGCTATCACTAGTGTGTGGCTACTGAGATATGGATATGTAAAAATTAATCTGAGTTAAGAGTAGTACAAATAACTAAATCTGAAAATGCTGATACTACATAACCTATTATAAAACCTTTAACTACATAATTTAACATGTCAAACTGTATGAAATTACTTTTCATAATAATACTATTATTTCGAAAAGTCTGGTAATACTATAATATTTGAGAATATTTTCCTGGATGGTTGTATGTCATGATTTAACCCCTCATGACAGGGTTGTGCGGCTCGAAGGCTGGATCTATCCTGGTTGGTTTGCCAGGGTAAACCACTCTACTCCTCGGTTAGATCAGCCCTCCTCAACCCATATCTAATGGGGAGCCTGTCCACAGGCATGATCGACCTCATACCACTTACTATCTGTTAAGTGGTTGCACTCTAAACTGAATATCTGTATATCTGTAGCTACGGTATTGTGCTGTGCTGTCTAATCCATCAGGGTGTGATACTATATAATACGTTTCTATATACAACTAACTGTTTTACCATGATTCTGTAATAACTGTATAAACCATGACACTGTGATAATCTGTAACTATATCAACTGTATTTTTCTAAGATAAATTGTAAATCTACTTGTTATGGTGCTGCAAAATTATAAAATCATGGTATTCTGAAAAATACTGTAAATGCATTTCACTGTCTGTATATTTTGTAAAACATATTCTTGAAAATACTGAAAAAAAAACAAGTTTCTATACTGTATTCATACTCTCATGCCACACAATAATTTAAAATATTTTAATATCAATAATAAATTGCATAAATTTCTGCTCTGAATAATAATCTGGTAGAAACATAAACTTCATACTGAAATCATAGTAGGTTTTCCTAGCACAGCATGTATCCCTTACCAAACTATCGAAAAACCCCTATCGTATACTGATCCTACACTTGCAAGGCTTCCTATTCCATACCCTGAAAACCACATTTTTCATAACAGAATATTAATATTTCTTCGCCTACATCATTTCCTACAATTGCCAGAAGGTCAAAAACTGAATAAAAGACCTTACCTTGATTCTGGGGAGAAATTCGACTTAATTCCACTGACGATCCGCCCCAGTAGACTTGAAGAGAACTTTGCCAGGAGTGTCGTGGTGGCCTCAAATCGTCAATCCGGCGACTGACGGAACCGAAATCGAAGAAAAAGGGAGGAAGAACCGTCTAGGAGAGAGAGAGAAGAGATTTACACCGAGAATTATGCGTATAAACCAAGTTTAGGCTATTTATACTGCGGGCTTCGTTGACGAGCCATGTCACGTCGTCGACGAGGTCAAAAGACAATTCGTCGACAAACCCTGCCCTTTGTCGACGAAATTTAGAGTCGCCCAAACATCCTCTCAGTATTTTCTCGTTGATGAAGCTCGCCCTCATCGATGAGGTCCTGCTATACCCTCGTCGACGAATCCCCTGTATTTGTCAACGAGGACTAAGGAAAATTTTTTGGTTATTATTCTCAAAGTGCAATGTCGTCGACGAACGCTTATGCCTTCTCCTTTTGTTTCTTTTTCCATTTCTATCCCTTTTTATTATTTAAATATCATTATTCTTCGGGTCACTATAGGTGAGGCTGCAACTGATACTTATCAAGGTACTCACCTTATTCAGTAAGCTCTCAGGCGGAGAGTTTTACTTCGCCCCAATTATTTATGTTATTAAACTCACGCTCTTTCATTTCTCATTTTCATTTCACATTTAGCTCATAATTGTCCTCGGTAACCAATCCATGTGTCGTCTGTAACTCATGGCTGCCCTGAGGATATTCTCCACACCATGCTTCCCCCCATGGTCAAGGTTGTGTGGCCCGAAGGCTGGATCTAAACCACGGTTGGCCTACTCGATTAGATCAAAATAAGAACTCTACCTGTCCATTTGTAGTACGATTGACCTACCTATCCCTGGTCCAGACCCAAGGGGCAAAACTACCCTTCTCACTGGCTCAATTGATTGTCACGCCACACTCTCCACGAGACCGTGTGGTTGCACTAACACCTCACTAGCAATGGTACCATGCTCTTTATCCACAGCCATCCATCAGGGTTCTCATTTTCACATTTCATTATTCATATTTCGTATTCACATTTCTGTATTCACATTATAGTATTCACATTGCAATATTCACATTTCCATATTCACATTCCTATATTCACATTTCAACATTCACATTGTAGTATTCACATTACAATATTCACATTTTCATATTCACATTTCAGTATTCATATCTCTTCTCATAATAGTATATATCACATGTCAATATTCTCATCATTTCTCAGTAAAACATATCATCATTCATATTTCCCCATTTATCATAGAAAACATTTCTATATTCATATTTCATGTTCCATCACTTCCTAGCAAAGTACACGTTGATAAAACATAATTCAACATTTCATATATTCAAATCCCAAAACATCACAATTCAGTATTACTCATATGCCACACAATTTTATCTAATATTTGCATCATAATAATTTCAGGCAAGATATCATATTCTCATTTGCACGTATTAATTCAACCAGTAGTTCTTAAAATAACTGTTATAATTTATTCCCTTTACCTAACTTACTGAGAGGTCCATTAAAAGCCCAAATCCTATGCCTGCGGCGTCCGAAACTCAAATCCCTAAAATTCACATTTTTCCCAGATCAATCAACTCATCTCCCAAAATAATTCTCATTTAACACTTCCTAGGCCCTATATACTCCAAATAAATACTTAAATCTTAAAATACCTTACTTACCCTGATTTTGGAGTGGTTTCCAAGAACTCCAAATCAATAATCTGCTCCAACTAAGTTGTAGAGAATCTCCCTACAAACTTCGTGGTAACTTATGATCGTCAAAACAAGTTTAGACGGAGCAAAAATCGAAGAGAGAGGGAGTTAGGGCCGTAGGGTAGAGAGAGAGAGAGAGAGAGAGAGAGAGAGAGAGAGAGAGAGAGAGAGAGAAATCACGCTAAAAAAAAACGAAGGGCCTATTTATAGGCCAGGCTTCGTCAACGAGTTAAAGTGAGTCATTGACGAGCCAATGGAGACACTTCGCCGATGAGGAGGATGGTTTTTCGACGAACCTTAAATTCTCTAAAATTCCCTGACTCTCGGTATCTTCTCATTGATGAGACACGTGTAATTCGTAATGTAGAGGGACATTCATTGATGAATACCATTGGTTCCTCGATGAACCCATGCAGATCCCTTTTTTCCTTTTTTATTCTCTTTCATTTCTTTTCTTTTATTACTTTCATTAATTAAATTTTTCGTGTCTCTACAATAAGAGTTAGTTAGCATGATGTTAGTGGTACCTAGAAGTTGTTTAGCATGATGTTAGTGGTGCCTAAGAGTTGTTTAGCATGATGTTAGTGGTAGCATGATGTTAGTGGTGCCTAGAAGTTGTTTAGCATGATGTTAGTGGTGCCTAGGAGTTGTTTAGCATGATGTTAGTGGTAGTGTGATGTTAGTGGTGCCTAGAAGTTGTTTAGCATGATGTTAGTGGTGCCTAGGAGTTGTTTAGCATGATGTTAGTGGTGCCTAGGAGTTGTTTAGCATGATGTTAATGATGCCTAGAAGTTATTTAGCATGATGTTAGGGGTGCCTAGGAGTTGTTAGCATGATGTTAGTGGACCCTATTTTTGTGCTTGTAACCGTTTGTTTTGACTGAAACTTTTGTGATGCTAGCCATTCCACGCTTTGATGGTCACTATGATCATTGGAGCATGCTCATGGAAATTTTTTTGATGTCCAAAGAATATTAGACAATTGTTGTTTTTGGAGTAGCAGAACCAGCAGCAGGTGTTGTGCTGATAGATGCACAGAAGGTGGAGCTTGTAGGGCAAAAGTTGAAGGATCTCAAAGCAAAGAATTATCTCTTCCAAGAAATTGATCGTTCCATCCTAGAAACCATTCTTTGTAAAGAAACTTCCAAGCAGATATGGAAATCTATGAAAAAGAAGTATGAGGGGACAACAAAGGCAAAGAGGGCACAACTGCAAGTACTTCGAGGCGATTTCGAAACTTTATGCATGAAGTCTAGAGAATTGGTGACAGATTACTTCTCCAGGATGATGGCAATCACAAAAAATATGAGAATCCATGGCGACCAAATGATAGATATCACTATCATTGAGAAGATTCTTCATCCAATGACAACAAAATTCAACTATTTTGTTTGTTCGATTGAGGAATCTAAAGACATTGACAGCATGTCCATTGATGAATTGCATAGTTCTTTGTTGGTTCATGAGCAGAAAATGAATCAGCAAGACAAGGAGGAGCAAGTGTTACAAGTCTCGGCATCAAAAGGAGGAGGTCATGGACAAAGAAGAGGCAGAGGCAGCAATGATGGTAGACACTCAAATCAGAAATATGAAGATTTTGATTCTCAAGGGAGAGGAAAAAGCCATGACAACAACAACAATCATCCAATGCCTTCCAAGTCAAAGTTAGTAGACAAATCAAGAGTTGAATGCTACATGTGTCACAAGTTTGGCCACTACAAGTTAGAGTGTCGTACTAATCTAAGGAGAGATAGTGGAAAGTCCAATTTTTCTCAGAAGGAAGAAGAAGTGTCTTTGTTGATAGCTTGTCATGTGAAAGAGGAAACCCACAAGAAATTCTTGTGGTACTTAGACACTGGCTGCAACAACCATATGAGTGGAGAGAAGTCTACATTCTCTGAATTGGATGAAGCTTTTCGTGATGTTGTGAAGTTTGATGATGGCTCTACAGTCTCTGTTATGGGAAAGGTAGCAATTCAAACCAACAAAAATTTTATTCAAACTATTTCTAACATTCTCTTTGTTCCAGATTTGAGAACAAACTTACTCAGTGTTGGTCAGCTACAAGAAAAGGGATATGGAATCTCTATCAAAAATGGATTCTACAAAATTGAAGATGAGAAGTTGGGCTTGATAGCTCAAGTCAACATGATAGTCAACCGAATGTTTCCATTGTATCTCTATGACACTGCTCACTCATGTCTTTCTACAAGATTGGGAGAGAAGGAATGGCTATGGCATTTTCACTATGGGCATCTTAGCTTTGGTGGGTTGAAAACTTTACAATAGAAGAATATGGTGATAGGTCTTCCTCAAATTACAGCTCCTTCTGAAGTTTGTGAAGAATTCGTTGTTAGCAAACAACACCGTAATCAATTCCCACAAGGGAAATCATGCAGGGTGAAGGCTACACTAGAGCTTGTTCATTCTGACATTTGCGGCCCAATAACTCCATGCTCTAATGGAGGTAAGAGATATATACTTACTTTCATTGATGATTTTAGTCGTAAAAGCTGGGTTTATTTTTTGCAAGAGAAGTTTGAAGCCTTTCTAGCCTTTAAAAGCTATAACGTGCTGGTTGAGAAAGAAGTTGGCAGTCCCATAAAAATTCTTCGCACATATCGTGGTGGATAATATAATTCACATGAATTTGCAACTTTTTGTGAGATTCTTGGAATTAAGAGACAGCTAATAGTAGCTTATACGCCCCAACAAAATGGCGTTTGTGAAAGGAAGAATCGTACGATTCGAAATATGGTGTGAAGTCTTTTAATAAGGAGTTGTATTCCGAAAAGCTTCTAGCCTGAAGCAGTTAACTGAAGCATTCATTTATTGAATGGAAGTCCCACACTTGCTGTTCAAAATAAGACACTAGAGGAAGCATGGAGTGGACAGAAACCAGTTGTTGATCATTTCAGAATTTTTGGGTGTGTTGCATATGCCTATATTCCAGATTAGAAAAGGAAGAAGCTGGATGACAAGGGAGAAAAATGTATTTTTCTTGGTGTTAGTGATTAGTTAAAAGCTTATAAGCTTTACAATCCTAACACTAAGAAAATACTTATCAGTCGAGACGTTGTTTTTGATGAAGATCAAATATGGGAAAGGAGCAAAAAGGTAGTCGGGGAGCTAATTCCAACTAGTTTTGATGGAGAAGATGGTGATGAAGCAAACCAGCCGTAGCAACACCTTGCTTTAGCAATTGATGCATTTGAGAATCCTCAAAATGAAACTCCTAGAGCCTCTGAAGCCACTCCAACAGCACCAGAAGCAGCAGCTGAATCGCGTTCTCATCGTG
Organism: Malania oleifera; assembly: GCF_029873635.1. Classification (NCBI taxonomy): domain Eukaryota; kingdom Viridiplantae; phylum Streptophyta; class Magnoliopsida; order Santalales; family Ximeniaceae; genus Malania; species Malania oleifera. The sequence continues at coordinate 95,828,228 of NC_080422.1, read as the reverse complement.
TTTGAAGTAGGCCAGCATGGATGTCAGATTATGAGGTAACCAGAATTGATCAATCTGAAGACCAAATCACTCATTTTGCTCTATTTTCAAATTATGATCCTACAATGTTTGAAAGTGCTGTCAAATAATCAAAATGGTGGAAGGCTATGGATGCTGAAATTGCAGCCATAAAAAAGAATGACACTTGGGAGTTATCTAATCTTCCAGAAGGGCACAAAACAATTGGCATGAAGTGGGTTTCCAAGACAAAGCTGAAGGAGAATGATGAAGTAGACAAGTACAAGGCATGCTTGGTGGCCAAAAGCTATAAGCAAGAGTGCAATGTTGATTATAAAGAAGTCTTTGCTCCAGTTGCAAGGCATGACACAATCAGAATGGTGATTGTATTAGCAGTTCAGAACTCATGGCCTATCTTTCAGCTGGACGTGAAGTCGGCATTCCTCCATGGAGATTTGAAGGAACTGGTATTTATCGATCAACCTCCTGGTTACGTGAAATCTTGAAATGAGGATAAAGTGTATGGACTAAAGAAGGCTCTATATGGATTAAAACAAGCCCTACGAGCTTGGTATAATCATATAGAAACTTATTTTTTGAAGAAAGGATTTAAAAAATGTCCTTATGAATATACACTTTTCATAAAAGTTGAGGATGGAGGGAAAATGCTTATTGTTTGCTTATATGTAGATGATCTAATCTATATTGGAAGTAATATAACCATGTTCGGAAGCTTTAAGAAATCCATGATGGCTGAATTTGAAATGTCTTATCTTGGCATGATGCATTACTTTCTTGGCATAGAAGTGTTGCAGTCTTGTACCGGCATTCTTATTTCTAAAAAGAAATATGTGGGAGAAATCTTGGATAGGTTTCAAATGAAGGATTGTAATCTTGTGAATACACCATCTGAGTTTGGATTGAAGCTAAACAAAGATGATGGAGGAAAGAAGGTTAACAATACTCTTTACAAGAAGATTGTGGGGGGTTTAATGTATTTAACTGCAATAAGGCCTGATATAATGCATGTTGTAAGTGTCATTAGTAGATACATGGAGTGTCCAACAGAGATTCATCTTTTGGCTGTAAAAAGAATTCTTAGGTACTTGCAAGGTACTAAGGAGTTTGGGTTGTTCTTCAAAAAGGGAGAAAAGTCAGATTTATTTGGCTTTATAGATAGTGATTATGCAGGAGATTCTGATGATCGTAAAAGCACATCTAGGTACGTTTTCATGTTGGGAACATGAGCTGTTTCATGGTCATCAAAGAAACAGCCAATCGTCACATTGTCAACCACTGAAACTGAATTTGTTGCAGCAACAACTTGTGCTTGTCAAGCTATTTGGCTAAAGAAGATTCTTAAAGAGCTGTAGTTCAAAGAAGATGGGTCTACTCTCATTTACTATGACAATAGTTCAACAATAAAGCTCTTAAAGAATCCTATTCTACATGGTCGAAGCAAGCATAGAGATGTGAAGTATCATTTCTTGAGAGATCTCACAAATGATGGAGTTATTAATCTGGTTTATTGCAGAAGTGAAGACCAGATTGCTGATATTCTAACAAAGCCTCTCAAATTTCTAGCATTTCAGGAAGCTCAAGGAGTTACTTGGTGTTTGTAGTTCAAAGGACTTTATCTGAGGGATGACACTTTAAAGTTTTAAGTCTTATAAAACTGATGTTATGTATGGAACATCAGTTTAAGGGAGGGTTTGTTGAATAAATTAATAGCAGTAAATGTGTTTTATTTTCTGCCTAGTTTGTTGGAGTTAGTTAGCATGATGTTAGTGGTGCCTAGGAGTTGCTTAGCATGATGTTAGTGGTGCCTAGAAGTTGTTTAACATGATGTTAGTGGTGCCTAGGAGTTGTTTAGCATGATATTAGTGGTAGCATGATGTTAGTGGTGCCTGGAAGTTATTTAGCATGATGTTAGTGGTACCTAGGAGTTGTTTAGCATGATGTTAGTGGTGCCTATATAATGACCATTTTCTTATCAATGAAGTATTAGAGTTTTCAATTCAACTTTGTTTTCCCTTGTTTTTAAATTTATCGTTTCCTTCTTTCATTTTACATCAGTTATAGCTAAACTTTTGTAAACACCCAAGACCATGCTTAATTTTAACCACTTCACAAGGGATAGGGAAGGAAAGGATTCATCTCAAACTATATTTGAGTAGGGTTGAATTCTCACCATCCCCTCTCAAACACACAAATTCCAAAAAGAAAAAAAAAAACCTAAAAAGGAGAAACATTTCATTGGAAGTGCAACCTACTCTAGCAGGAGCTATGATTATCAAGTAGGTCGGTGCTTAACTTAAAGACAACAATATTTGACATGATACGGTGCATTGAATTATATGAATATTAGTTAGATCATTATGTTTTCTCATAAAGTCATCAAAATTGAAAATAATTATTATGCCACGAAAAAACCACATCATTCATATGATATATATAATTACTTTGTAATTAAAGAATGATATATTATTGATATGGTGCCAACATGACATGTAAAACCTTTCCATTAAAATCTTCACATATATCTATATTGACAATTTAATAATTATTACAAAATCTCTACGCTCATGTATATAAAGGTATATATAGCCCTAACCCCAATTTTGTAACACACAAAGTGGGGGCAGTATTAATCAGTTGTCGTGTAAGGTAAGCCACAATTCGGAAGTTCAAAGTTCAAACTCAAAAACATCGTCTTCCTTTCTTTTCTTTCGTTTTGCTTTTTCCCACTTCAGCTTCAAATCATATTCTTTTGGAGCAATTTTATTAGAGGATGCTCTGTTTTCTTTTCTGAAGGCTCAACTGTTGGAGAGTGCTTGGCGTGGAGTTGGGGGTAGAATCAGGAAACCAAAGGAAGGTTACTACCAGCTGCTAGTCTGAGCTACTGTTTTTCTTGCACAGAGAGAGAGAGAGAGAGAGAGAGAGAGAGAGAGAGAGATGTTGGAAGGAAAAGCTGTGATAAGAGAAACAGACATGCCAGTGAAGATGCAGATCCAAGCCATGGCTTCTGCTTCTCAAGCTCTTGACCTCTATGATGTTTCTGACTTCATCTCCATAGCTGCGCACATCAAGAAGGTACTTGCTATATAAACAATTTCTTTAATTTTCCTTTCTCTTTCTTGAAGTTAATTTTTTTTTTGTCTGTTGAGTCTATCCGCTGCGCAAGGCGGCCAGTCTAATTTGATGGATGGTAACCATATGCTTATTGGATTTTTACTCTTCTGGTTCTGGGCAAAACCTACATTTGCAGGAATTGGACAAGGTATATGGGCGTGGATGGCAATGCGTGGTGGGTTCCAACTTCGGTTGCTTTATCACTCATTCACCAGAAACTTTTATCTACTTTGCCTTTGAGACCCTCACTTTCCTCATCTACAGGGGACCCTCTGCTTACCCCCATTAGCTTGCTATCATACACACGACCATGAGAGAGAGAGAGAGAGAGAGCTACATGGGTTTGATATATTTTTCTGAATGATCAAAATATTAACAGCAAAGCATTTTAAAATGTGTTCTATATATGTCGATGGCAGATTCTGGTTAATTTTTTTTTTTTTAATCTTCTTCAGACTTTATCAGTGAAGCTTCACACTATCATAAACAATTGTGAACTATATGGATACAGAGCACCTGAAATTATTCAACATCATCTTTAATTTCAGATTGTATGACAAAAACAAGATCCCCAGAAATGCAAAATCCCAAGAAATATAATTTAAAATCTATCCATTCTTCACTCTTACTATTATTATTATTTTTTTTAAATTTCTATAGTCATCACTTTCATATGTGAGATCATCCTCGTATACTTGCAATGTCAGAACGTGAACACCTGCATTATTGAATACTAAATATTGAGCAGCTGTCAGAATCATAGGTTTCATCATTAGTGATTAGAGAACCCGTGGATTGAGGCACTATTAGCTCCCCTGCTCATCTGAAACTTAATTAAGGCATGGCATTTGAATGGAGATTGCTAATTGGGTGGGCTAGTCTGCAAGCATTTGAGGCTTTAGGGTTCAATTATTGAAGATGCTTCAGCTATGCTTTGAAAAAGAGTGTTAAATTTTCTTCATTACCCATTGATATTTTGTTGGGATGAAGCATGAACTGTCCCACAAAAAACCTTTCGCCTCCAGCCAGCAGACCCCACCCTGTCCCATTCGTAGCTTCTCCTTTCCACATATTGGACCATTTAGAAAAACAGAACAGAACAAAAAAAGCATCTGAGTGCAAAGCTCCTGTCAAAACAGGATCTGCTATAATGTTCAAACTAAATCTTACTTTACACATCATCTTTTGTTTTGATTCTCACTGCTCATGATGATGTAGCTAATAGAAAAAGGGCCAACTCAACATTCGCTGAAAAGAATGTTTTTGGTTTTTCCCCTCAAAATTTTCATCAATCTGTTAATCTTCAGCATTTGGCTTGTGAGCACATTTATACGTAACAACACAGATGTGACCTTGAGTTTAGTCTGAAAAAAAAACAGAGAAAATACTTGATGAATTAAAACTTTCAATTTTTAGTTTTTGCTGAGCATGCCTTTAACTGTGCTCACATTCTTCTTCCATGGCAACACTTCCTAGTATGCTATATAACTGATTAGGCCCTATCCCATAGGCATAGGCAACTTCAAAATTAGAGCTCTTACTGTTTTGTGTCCAAAATGACCTAAATGTATTTATGACTTAATAACAGTGAGAATTCCACATATTTGCGATTTAATTTCATAGTTAGCAAATACTCATCAAGCTAATGAGTGACTTAATCTTGAACATGGTCAACAAAAACTTGACCCCTAGGCCAACCAAAACCAAAGCAGATATATTTACAGCAAATAGCAAACCGGCATGCCCAAACAAGCCAGATTCAGGAAGAAAATGGTAGAGCAAAGAATCTGCAAGACCTCATCAATCAAACCAGTTAAAACTAGCCATTCCATCTGCAAGAAACTCCTCGATCAAGGCACTTAAAACTAGCTTTTCTATGTCAACCACAATTCGCTCAGCATCATCCACTGAAAATCCACTCCTCCAACCCAGACTCCAGATGCCACTCCCCACTCCCTTGCGCCCCATATCTCTCTCCAATATTGTTTGGAGATTATCTGCAAGAAGGTTTTCACCAGAAAGCTCACTATAGCTTCTCAAATTCTCAATCCCATCACAAACTTCCTCCACGAGCTTGTCCAGGGAGATGCAGATTCTTGAAACATTTCCCCTGCAGGTGAGTAAGAGAGGATGGACTGTTTGTGAATCTTGAAGGCTTCTAATTTCCATGAGTTCATTTGCGCAGTCCAAAGAGAGCCTTGGATCAAAAGTCTTGAAGTCATATGTTTGTAAAATTATAGGCTGATTCACATTGAGGTCAAATAGCTCCTCCGCATGATTGAAGAATGATGAACTGCTCAAAAGAAAAGCTTTCAGATTGGCTCCGACATTGAAGGGCTTCCTCTCTGCTTCTCTCTGTTTCTCTCGCCCTTTATGTTGGGTGGTCAGGGATGTAACTTCACAAAGATGACTCTGGCCATTACCGGATTTTTCTACAATTTAAGAAATGTCAAGTTATGTAAATGTCTTAATGTGTACATGAAAATATATGGAGGTATTACTAGGTTAAATGCCATGTATTTTTGGATATCACGAGGTGATAGCAAGGAGATATGCCATTTTAGGCCTTTCGGCTAAAGACCAATTATGCATGATGTGATAACAGGGAGAGTGGATACTTTCCATTACATGAATTCAACAAGTAGATGCTTTTCTTTTGAGGCTGATATTTAAGCCATTTAAGATCATCAATGAATCTCAATATTGGATCACATGCAACAATTCATGCAAATGCACATATAATTATGCATATATGTTTACCTCTGTGTTTTCACAGTACTAAATTGATTATCAAATTTTGACCATTGCGTAATAAAGACAAAAGTGTTTGAGGAAGTGGGTACCTTCAATCTTAATTTTAGCGGCATCTGATTGCTCCTTTGCACAGAGTTGTTCTGCAGATGTAGTGTTGGTTGTAATCAAAACATTATTTTCACATGGAAGATCGATCCATTTGGCATCATCTTTGAGCTCTAAGTTTTGAATCTGCATAGAGAATCAACAGCATTAGTTTTTTCATACTAAAAGTTTCCCTTCTTCCACAGGTTGACTGTTGCATCAAAGTATAGTTTTTTCTTTTCCCCTAAATTGGGTGAAGAAAAAGCAAATTAAAACAAGAAAGAAAATACAAAGGGTGGCAAGCATACCAGCAGCAAACAAGCTAAGCAAGAGAAGCAAAAAACTAATACAATTCTAAAAAAACAAAACATAGACATATGTCAAGAGTACAAAACTGATATACCAAAGTGAAGTAATTCCTTTTAGCTGTATTATATAGATGAAGCATAAGGATACTTACAACTGCATTAGCTACTGGCGCCTTCCTGGTTGGCTGCTCCTTCTTTATCTGATTCTTTTTCTGATCATTTGAATCATGCAATATAGTTTGGGTCGCATGTTTAGAGATGGTACATGGTGTAAAATCTTTTCTGGGTATCTGATTGTTCATCTCCATTGATTGATTTTCAGGCTTTCTCGGCTTTCTAGGGGCTGCCTTGGCTTGATCTTGAGTCTTTGGCACATTTTTAAGTTTCAAATCCTCCTGCAAGATTCTCCTTCTATTAATGGGTCTTGCCTTCTGAATCTTATTGGGTTTCTTCTCAGTGGCATCTTTCTTCTGCTGTTGGAGGCTTACAGGAACAGAAACCTTGATCTTATTAGTCGAAGCTCTTTCCTTAGCCTCGACTTGTTTGTGTTCTGGCTTTGCAAGAACCTCTCTACAGTCTTCAGTTCCTTTTTCCTGGTCAAGCTTTTTAACTATTGGAGTCACTCCTGCTTCCAGCTTACCATGTCTGCTGTCATGGTTTAAGTCCCCTTCTTTGCAGCAAACTGTTTTGGTTGGTAACGCTCTCTTTAATCTCAGTTTTCTGAGCACCTCTTTAGCAACTAGAGATTCCTCTTCCCCAATAATCCTTGAAGCAGGAAGTTTCGAAGGTTCTGGATGGTGCAAGCTCATTGGTTTCATAATCACTATAGGCGGGATATCATCAACGGACCGGTGTCTATAATGACGGGACTTGGGTTCAAGCCCTCCAACAGAATTATTTCCCAGAAGTTCTTTCAATTGTACAGTTTTGAATACATCCTCCAGTATCTGCCGCTCCGGTTCATTCTTCTGCTTCGTTGTTGTAGACTTATCAATACCAAAGGAAGGTCTCCTCTGATTTGAAAAATTCTTTGCCTCCAATTGTTTATGTGGAGCAGTCTGCAATGGTTTCGTAGGCATGTCTTCTAGACCCATAAGCTTGGCAATCAAATTTGGGCCTCTTGCAGCCTTCTTCTGTGGAAGGGGAGGCAATGATGGAACAGAACATTCAGTAGAAGTGAAATTGTTGGAGCAACCCATTGAAGAAGACTGGCTTGTGCTTGAGGTGGCAATTTCTGAATCTAAGTCCAGTTTTTTCCGATCAAAATAGGCATTTTCTTCGGTGGCAGTGTCTGACAACAGGTTTTGTCGAGCAAGGCTGTCTCTGACCACTCTCTTGATCTCCTCGAAAGATTTTCTCGAAGACCCATCAGCAGAAAGCCGTGGCCGCTGAAATCCCATTTGCTCATATGGGTCACTGAATTGGTTAGAATCCATTCCTAATTCAATCCCATCTTCTTCAAGCCTCTCTCTCTCAGACTTGTGCTTTTTCTTTTTCTTCAACCCACCCATATACTGTGAAGCTTTCTGCAACTTCCCGAGCATGACGAGGGACTCCTGCAGATCAAGAGCTCCTCTCAGCAAATCTTTTGCTATATCTTTAGTTGGCCCATCAAAGCTCAGCCGCCCTTTAGACCACGAGTCGATAGTATGATTCAGCTTCTGAGCTCCTTTAGGGACGTCCTTGAGTTGAATGGAAGATGATGAGTTGTGTGATCTTTCTCTGATCCCTTCGGAAGTCATCTCCATTCTCTCTTCCTTGTGTGATGATGAAGAGATGTTCAAGTTCTTGGATGTTCTTTGGCTCTCCATCTCGTTCTTCAATTTTTGATGACTAGTTTTTGATTTTCTGATTGTCCCACCCTCAGCAACTCCTTTTGGATCATCGCATTTGACTAGTGATCTGTAGACAGCTGATTTCCGGCTGTCTTGAGGCATTTTCTACTGCAGAAAATTCCATTGACATGGTCAGATGCTGCTCATGCTTATAAAATCAACCAATCTCAAAAAAAGAAAAACTCAGATAATATTTAAACGGTCTTGGATGTTCTAAACAATTTCTTCAATGATATAGAGACAGAAAAGTACTTCACTTGTTCGTCTCTTTACCAGTGGAAAGCACAAGCCACATAAAGAAAGAACCATTTGCCGCCAAAAGGAAATGGAAAGAATGTCCCAAGAATAATCTACATCTCTGGCTAAAGTCTCATTATAGTTGATTCTGGTGTCAATGCACAGTAGTGTGCGTGTGCGTGTGTGTGCGTGTTTGTGTGTGAGAGAGAGCGAGAGAGGGAGATTCAAAGACCAAAAAAAAAATAATAATCTTTTAATGAATTTTATGAAAGATTTCATTTACCTTGAGGGATTTGGGTTGTTCTTCCCTGAGATTAACCCAACTTAATTCTCGCTCTCCCGCAACTCCTGTTTCAGAAATCAAATAAGGAAATGAGGAGATAGGAGAAAATGGAAAGCACAGATGAGAAAATGCCTCGTCGTGTGCTCACGAGGTATTGCTGACCAAAGTCCATTGACAGTTTTAGAGAATTCTGAAATCCTCCATGTGAGCTTGGAAGAAGAAGAAGAGCACACAGCTGGGGAATTGACTTTCTGGTCGGTACCCACTTCAGTTGTTTTCAAAATCATAAGAGAAGTGCGCGTTTGCTGCTTTTTTATTTATTTGTTGGGCATATAATTTATAGTACAATGAGATCGGTGAATGATTTTTGGTATGTAATTTATGGGCTATTGTTGATTCTTGTCGTATGCGTGTTGCAGAGTCCTAGAGACGCAAATCCCTTCAAAAGCATGACGGAGTGCAAACAGTTTAAAAATACAGAAAGTGAGGCTAATGTGTGTTTTGAAAGTTGAAACTACCGTGAAATCCTACGTGCTTATGCATTAAACAAGCAATATCATTTTTCAAGTTCTCTACTTGTGGGCGGCTTAAGGGGCTGTTTGGCAGGCAATATATGGCTTGCAAAATGAGGTTTCCTGCTGGATGTGAAATTGGGGTTAAGACTGTCTGGAAAGCAATTTATGGTTTGCAAAAATATGGTTTCTCGCTGGAATGTGAAATTGGGATTATGGGTTATTCGAGTTGACCCAATTCGGGTTGGGAATTTGAAAATTTCAGTGTTCAAAGTTCAACCCAGCTTGAGTTCAGATGTACGTAACTTTGGGTATTCTGCATTGTTTATAGAAAATGTTTTCTTGACTAATTGTCCCATTTCAAAATCACCATGAGGAATTTAGCAGGGACAGTACATTGTAAGAGGGAAATTAGGGTCATTTTGATTTTTGAAATGGATGGAAAAGAATTTATGCATCAACTTCTAGTGTCTGTGTTGCTCTTTATGCACTTCAATACACAACTTTTTGAAGTCAGGTTTACTCCAGCAATCTACACGGTCCTGCTCACTTGACAGTAAACATTTTCAAAAGACTTCTCTTTTTCCCTAGAAATGCTTCACATCCCGAACTTGTAAGCCTGGGACTGTCCTGGGCACTCACAGGGGTGGCCCCACATCCAGATGTGAGTTCCATTTCTGTGAGTGCGCGGAAAACACTGGGATTGCAAATTTGGGAAGTGAGGTGGGTCTGCTTTTTTTCTTTTTTTCAAAACAAGCTTTCAAATTTGATTTTATATTGGTGCCAAAATACAACAAACAACCATAAATACCCTTCAACCGTGGGCAGCAACATTCCATCAAGACCTAAGTAGGGTTATATGAACTTTACAACTAGATTAATTTACCACAACTTAAATTACCGACAAGAAACTAGTACTCTATTTGGCTTAACATGGCTTTTATGAATGGTCATAACCCAAAAAAGGCATTGACTTTCAAATGCTTATTTTTGAGCAATTAAGACCCATTCATACTTGCCATATATCCGAGAGAAACGTTCTAATTCTACTGTGCGCACGCTCCTCCTTAATCTTTGTTCATTCAAAAATTTAGTTAATTAATACACACCTTCCTAGTCATGTATCATTAAATTTTTTTATGTCAAAAGACAAAAATGTGACTATGGCTCCTTTTATGAACTTATTTATAGCACCGATACTTTGTATGTTTAAATAACTCCACACGATAACAGGATATTAATGCGAGTTAAGTGATGTAGAGCCGTTTCAAATGAGATCTTATTTTCTATTACAAGATAAAATTTTACACATGCAAAGAGAGGAGCGCAGCCTGAAAATGCAATATTTCCAGACATTTATCCATACAAAAAAAATAAAAATTATCATTTATATTATTTTTTTGAAAATACATTCTATTAGCTTGAAATTTGTTTTTCCCACCCAGTAAGAAGTTGCCAGGCTATCCATAGAAACTAGTAACAGGTTTGAATGCTGTCACAGGACTCTTGCTCTTAGTTAACCCCTGTGCTGTGCAGATTGCAGCAATTCCTTTTTCTGGTGCCAGCTTTAAATGTCATTCATTAAACCCACACCCCTTCTTTTCTCCTTTTTGGCTGAAATCTCATTAACTGCATCTAAAATTCAAAGTGTAGTCTTCACTGCAAACTCAGGCTTCAAATGTCTAATTTGGTAGTAATCCATTGATATTAATAAGCATATATGATATTTCTACCACACTGTTCTCTTCAAATAATCTATTGTTAGTGTCTGGTTCCTTCTGTTTTAACATGTGGATGCAAAATCATGGTTGCATCCACACAATGTTTTAATAGGCTCAGTCAGGGTGAGCCTCAAGGCGAGGCATGCATGCCTAAAACGTCTTGTGATTCAATCTAAAATACCAAATCCAATAAAGGCAAATGCCTTACACTTAAGACTTACGCATTTTGGATGTGTGATTTTCAAGTTAATTTTAACTGTATAATTATACAAAAGGAATGTTGTAGTATGAGTTGATTTCTAAAACTCTTGAATTTCAGGCTTACTGTTAGGATCCTGTGAGCATCCAGAAGAAAATTACACCAAGAATTTACGTGGTTCGGTCAAGAACGACCTACGTCCACGGAGCACATACTAACTATTCAATAACTCGCCAGAAAAATGTTACAATTCTCTCTCTCTCTCTCTCTCTTCCTCCCTTCTTCCTCTCAGCTCTCTCTGCACTCTCTGTGCTATTCTGAGCTATTGTGCTTCAATATAATACATCTTCCACAACCCTCCTTTTATAGTGGCTTGGAATAAATTACATTTAAGATAAAATTAATCACAAATGAGAGTTACAATGAGGATGATAATGAAGAGATAATTCCACGCGTTTTCTTGACTCAGCAACGCATCATCTCCAGCTATCTCTGGCTCCATCTCTAACAATCTCTCACTTGGAGACAGAGACACCTTCTCAACCAGAGTATCATGAATAAATGATGTACTCATAACATGTCTTTAGGCATGAAGACCAACTGAAGTTGAACACAACTTCAGCTTCTCTGTAGTCGCCACCATTCTGTCTGCTCGATTTCTGTGGACTAATCTGATGGCTGTCAATTTCACAACTGGTGTAAAAAAGCTGGTGTAGTCAATCCCTTTCTTCTGCTCAAAGTCTTTGACTACCAACTGAAGCTTGTACCTTCTGGAGCCGTCATGCTCCTCTTCGATTCTGTACACCCACTTGTTATGAAGGCCTTTGGGCAACTTCCATATTTTGTTGGAGGTGAGGGATTTCATCTCATCCTTCATCGTAAGCTCCCACTTGCTCGTATCTGCCACCTGACATGCTTCATCGTAGCATTCGAGCACTCCTCCATCTGTAGGAAGTAAGTATCAATATACCTTCTATCTGGTATATAAGACCGAGTAGATCTCCTAAACTCCGGAGCTGGAGTAGGAGATGGTGGTGCGACAATCTGCTCCACTGGTTCCTCCACCTGAGGATTCTCGGTATTCTGTTGATGTGTCCCAACACATTCATGGGTGTTTATCTGGAAACTAACCCTCTTCTGTTTCCAGACTATACAATCCTCACACATGTCAACCTGCACTGACTGTAGACTACTCAATTTTTCCTTTGAGTGCATCACCTCTAGTCCCTTCTCGCTCATGTGACCAAGTCGTTGGTGCCAGATGTTGCTGTCGTCATTTCCTACAGCAACTGAAATAGACATGGAGGCATTGGAAGTTAGAAAAAGTGTTCCGCTTTTCTTACCTCGCACAATCGTTAGTACACCCTTTGAGACTTTCCATTCATCGCCAATGAATTTCGTCGTGTATCCCTCATCTGCCAGCTGACCAACTGAGATCAAATTCTTTCTCAGGTCTGGAATATACCTGACATCCTTCAGCTTCCATACTGACCTGTTTATACTGATCTTCACAACTCCCTTGTCGGTTATGTCGTAAGGTTGATCGTTTCCAAGGTACACCTTACCAAAATTACCTGGTGTGTACTCCTTTAGGCAATCTATGCAGCATGTGGCATGAAATGAGGCTCCAGAGTCTAAGACCCAAGACTCCTGCTTGCTCTCCGAAGAGCAGATCAACATCTCATCATTCTCGAAAGCAATATTTGCTTTTGTCTTTGCCCTCGTCTCGAATTCCTTCTTCTGACTCTTGCACTGGTTCCTGTAATGACCAGTCTTTCCACAGTTCCAGCACTCAATAGCTTTAGTGCTCTGGGAACTTGTGTCCTGAGTACCTCTAGGATTTCCGGATTGAGACCGCCTGGGCCTAGATCTGCCGCGGTTGTTTGATCGTCCATGCCTGTTTCCTCTGCCTCGATTATCCATGTTCAAGGCTGAACTCGAATTGGAGCTATGGTTCGGCTGCATTCTTATTTCCTCCGTCAAAATCATGCTGACGACCTCATCGTATACAAGCTTCGATTTTCCTGCGGAACTACTGATGGCAGTGACGACACCATTCCAATTTTTAGGCAGCTGATTGAGAATCAGTAAAGCCCGAATCTCATCATCAAACGTTATCCCGACTGAGACGAGTTGATCAGACAACTCATTGAAGTTATTCAGATGCCTGCTGAAACTCTCACCTGCAGACATATTCATGGTAAATAGTCTTTTCATGAGATATACCTTATTTGCGGCTGAAGGCTGCTTGTACATATTTGAGAGCGCATCCATCAGAGACTTGGTGGATGTTATATGCTTGATATTGAACGCCACAGATTTCGACAACGTCATTCTGATGGCTCCGAGGGCTTTTCAATCAAGCAACTCCCACTCGTCCTCGTTCATAGATGTTGGCTTACCCTTCAACAATAAGTGCAATTCCTTCCCAAACAAATAGTCTTCTATTTGCATCTTCCAGAAACCGAAATTGTTCCCGTTAAACATTTCGATTTTTGAGCTCTTTTCATTCGACATCTCGATTCACTAATTTAGAGATGGAATTAGCACAAATGGATAGCACGGTTGGATCCGAAACGATCGAAGACACTAGAAATGGTTCGAGTCGCTCGAAAAATGGACCCAAAACGACCCCGAAAAGCTCAGTCAAAGTTTTCAGTCAAACCTGGTCAAACCGATGACGTGGCGCTGACGTGGCATCTGCTGACGTGGCACTGCAACGTGATACAGACGTGGCAGTGGGGTCTACCTGTTGACGTGGCGATGGGGTCCACTTGTTGACGCGGTGCTGGCGTGTTAGTGGGACCCACTGATGATGTGGCAGTGCCTGCTGACGTGGCCCTGTTGGCGCGTGCGCTTGACGTGGCGCTGAGGACAGACCCGGGTCAGGAACTGGATCTCGGGTTCACCCGGATCTGAGTCACCTGCAGGGTCGGGTCGGGTCGAGGCGGAACGGGTGAAGAAGATGCGTGCGGTGCGTGCAGCGCGTGAGGAGATGTTGGCCGACACGTGAAGAAACGTCTTGCTCCGGCAAAGCGCGTGTGGGCGCGTGCGGGTTTGTCTGAACTCCGTTCGAGCTCCATAGGGTACCCTTCTCTTTGTCTCGGCGAGAAGAATACGATGGTGGCCTCAAAACACACTTTCGATCTACTGGACAGAGCTCTGAATTTTGAGATCACTTCCGATCTGGATTTTCTGCTCCAACTGGGCTCTGATACCACTTGTTAGGACCCTGTGAGCATTCAGAAGAAAATTACACCAAGCATTTACGTGGTTTGGTCAAGAACGATCTACGTTCACGGAGCACACACCAACTATTCAATAACTCGCCGGAAAAATGTTACAATTCTCTCTCTCTCTCTCTCTTCCTCCCTTCTTCCTCTCAGCTCTCTCTGCACTCTCTGTGCTATTCTGAGCTATTGTGCTTCAATATAATACATCTTCCACAGCCCTCCTTTTATAGTGGCTTGGAATAAATTACATTTAAGATAAAAATTAATCACAAATGAGAGTTACAATGGGGATGATAATGAAGAGAAAATTCCACGCATTTTCTTGACTCAGCAACGCATCATCTCCAGCTGTCTCTGGCTCCATCTCTAACACTTACCAAAATGGTTGAGAGTTGTATATTAGATCTTGAAAGTAAATTTGAATTTTGAAATGTTGTATCTATCTCTTGTCATGACATATATAATAAATTCAAGTTAGCAGCTTTTGAATGATCAAGTAGTTTGCAAATTATATCGGAGTTTTTTACATGTTATTAGTGCTTTTCCTTTTTTATTTTTTTATTTTTAAAGATATGTGTAATTTATTTGTATATTTTTATCTGAAAATAAAGTTCTCAAATGGCTTAAAGCCTCGTCTCTTAAAGGGTTAAAACGCCTCTCACCTTATGGCTTCACCTTTGAAAACATTGCATCCACATGTTGAGCTTTGCTGAGGTGCAACTTTCGGTTGAACCAATATTGCCTTGTAGTAATGTTTTGGAACCATAGATTGGAAGTGAATGCCACTGCAAGTGATCTGCTGGTTCTTTTAACTACAAAAACTTTTTGAGGGCATGCAGCTCACTTACTGGGTGCCTGATGCCACTGAACTTTGCCAAGTTGAGACCTTTACTTTTTAGACACAAACCTAAACTACATTCTCTTCCCTTCCTGCAAGGAAACCAACCACCCACATTATGATCTATGGTGATTGACATTGACAATTGTTCCCAAAAACTGAAAGAAAAAAAAAAAACCCAAATTGCCAATCACAAAACTAATCATAATCATGAATTCATGATGATGTTGATAAAATAAAAAAAAAAGGAAAAGAAAAGAATACTGGTTAACATGTTGTCCTTACTTGACACCAGTGTCTGAAATCAACTGCATTTTTTTTTCCCTGGGTTGGTAGAGGTCAACTGTATGTGAGGGGAGGCAAGTATACCAAAATGGTAGTCAGGGAAACTTCCAAAACTACATGATTTTTTTTTTTACCCTTCAAAATGATTAGAACTTGAGCAGAACCTATGTAGTTGTGCTCCAACCCTTCTGTCTGAGAATCTTTTAGTTGAAAAAATGCACTGGTTAATGGAGGACTCACAATTGTCAAAGGGGATTAGAATTTTCCCTCCAAAGTGTCCCAGCACAAATCTAAAAGAAGAATCAACCCCTGAAAGTAAGTTTTTTTTAATCCATCCAAGCATTCAAAGAACACCTAATAGCTCAAGTGAGAGGACAGAGTTGCAGCAACACCTTGTCCTCTGAAACATTTTTCCTCTTTGTTTTTAAAATTTTTCATTTCAAAATTAATGGAATCAAATGTGAGATTAAATTTTTTTTGTACTATGAACATTGATTTATCTTTTTCAATTCATTAGTTGCTGCCAGTTTTGAAGGATCATCAGTTAATATAATATGAGAATGTTGTGGACATGCCAATTGCCATAGTTTAAAACTAAAATGTGGCACCATGTCCTATGAGACACCAATTAATTTCTTTAATATTTTGTCCATTGTATCTATGTATTTTTAACTGAGGAGAGGGTGTGGGGTTGGAAAAATCTGGCAAGAAAGATTTAGCATTAAGTCTTTGGAGTAGTAGGCCAAATCATTTGACTGTATTAAACCATTAATATATGAATTTAAGAGATGGGGTGGGGCTTTTGAACTTGATGCACACTACCCACAGTAAGGACCCACAAAATAAATAACAATACCAATAAAAATAATAATAACAATAATATTATCAGCATTAACATTAATTATTGTTTATGTACATGCTTGAAAACCTACTCATGAACAATTAATTTGAGATGCCATTTGGTGCATACATTATTATCTTAGACATGTGATGTGCATACATTATTATCTTAGACATGTGATTGAGTGGGAGTGCGTTACGCATAACTCGTGCAATTAAAATTGATTCTTCATCCTATGTCTAAAATTTCTTTTTTAAAAAATTGAAAATATTTTGACACCTTAGGAAGTGGTATCCCGGCCATGATCCTACCATTTCTTAATAAATTTCATGACTTTGACCATTTCTTGGTGTCTGCGCATGTCACCCTTTGAAAATACTCATTTCTCGATACTGAAAATACTCATTTGTCGACATTTTCGAAGATAACAAACATAAAAGACTTGAATTTTTGGTAAATAATTTTATTTGAAACAATTATTCCTAATGTTAAATGTTAGTGTATATGTTTTTTATTTTTTATTTTTTATCTATATGCTTTTTGCCCCCAAAGGAAAATTTCTAGGTCAACCATTGCTTTGCACGCTATTCAATTTTCTTCATCCAATTACATATGTGAATGCAAAATAAGCGACTAACTTTGGTCTTTGCCTTCCAAAGCTTTTAAATGCTTCCTAGTTATTATGAATTAAAAAATATTTAGAGCCTAAAGAGTTGTCAATGTCTTTTTCTAATTTTATATTTTTAAATAATTAAAACATACCATTTTATTTTCAGTTTTTTTTTTGAAAAAAAAAGAATTTACATAGAAAATTTAGAAAGTGAATAAAAAAAAGTTCTTATTTGAAAACTTTCCTATACATATTGGATAATAAATAAGGTGTACTTTATAACTATTTGAAATTTAAAAATAGAAAATGAAAAGGAATTTCCATATATGAACGAGGCTAATACAATTAAATAATAAGAACTTGAGTATAATGTAATGGCCTACAATTTTTTTTAGTAAAAGTATTAAGTCATGTGTTCATGATTTTCTCAAAGCCATCACTCTAAGGGAAAGGTAAGTCATAATAAATTTGTCAAATTCATCCTCTTTGATTCTTGGAACACACATATATACATCTTATAATTTATTATTTTAAACTTATTAACTTTTTTTCTTTTTTTGAATCACTTGCTATCTTACTAAACATTATAATTAAGTAAATGCGAATTAAGAATTATAATGAGTAAAGAAAAGGGAATAAATGTAATGATTTTATTTCTTTCTTAATTAATCATTTAGGTACT
This sequence comes from Malania oleifera, assembly GCF_029873635.1. Taxonomy (NCBI): domain Eukaryota; kingdom Viridiplantae; phylum Streptophyta; class Magnoliopsida; order Santalales; family Ximeniaceae; genus Malania; species Malania oleifera. Next base: position 95,810,677 of record NC_080422.1, on the reverse strand, counting down.
ATTTTTTTTTATGACAAAAAATATTAAATTATTTTTAATACTTAATTTAAATGATAAAATAGTCAAAGACCCAACTATTCAATTGATGCAATTGTCAAAATTTTAAAATTTTAAAATCAAAATATCCTTTCAATCCAAAGAGAAATAGTATGTATTGCACATGTCTCTACTACTTAACTATTGATATATATATAGAAATAGTATGTATTGCACATGTCTCTACTACTTAACTATTGATATATATATATATATATATATATATATAATCATTAGAGACCTATGCAATATTGATGTATTGCTCACAATATTCTAGATTTCATGCTTTTTTAAATGAAAAATAAACTTTAGATACCCTAATATAATAGTGGGTAAAAAAAAAAAAAAACTATTCATAAGTGGATTTGAAAATATGAAATTTGATGGAATAACCTAAAATAATTTTTTTGGCATTTATAATTATTTTTTTGCACTTGCAAATTTCAGTAACTAAAGAACTATAAAATAGCAAAAAATGTAAATAAGTAAAAAGATAGTAATCGAATTATTATTAGAAAATATTAAATAGATATATACTGTTCATAAACAGTATTTTTGCTAACATAAATTAATTTGTCAAATTTTTTTTTTGTTCTTATAATTTATATTGATGTATTAAAGAACATCGTTGTGCCTTCAAATGCCTCCAAATTCAATCCTAATTTTCTCAAATTTTCAAAAAAACAAAAAAATAATATCTCATTGGCCAAAGGTTTAGAATTCTCAATCCGATTGGTTGGTGTATTTCTAAAATGTGTCAATGTAGACACCCCAATTTTGATCAGCCCTTTTGGAAAAGACCCGACGTAATAAAAGTTGACTTTGAATCCCGAGAATTGGAGGACCCTTTTTGAAAATCCGAACGAGTCTTAAGTCTTGATAAGTGAGTCCTAGTTTATTTCAAAAATGGGGCCCTTTTTTAAAATTAAGCCCTTGAGTCCCGAGTTTCAAAATTGAGTCATCTTATTTCAAATTCAAGTACTGGTTATTTTTAATTGAGTCTTTTAATTTCAAAATTGATTTCTTTTTAACCTCTTCTTATATTTTGAAAAAAGACAAATTTTTTAAAAGGAGATTTTTATCTTTGACAAACATCAGGGAATTAGTGACATTTTTGAAACCTTAAAAGAGGTCAATAAAAAGTTTAAAACCTTATGAAATGCTCCTGTTTTTTTTTTTTTTTGTCGAGTCTTGGGAAAGGTGAATGTATTTTTTTTTTTTTTTGCATTTTTTTATTAAGATAAAAATATTAATTTTTCTTGAGTCCTGACAAAAAGATACGAACTTCTCTTGAGATTTGAAATATTTTATGTAATTTTTTGACATTCGAGACACTTACATCCTCTCCCTCAATTCATTTGAATGGTAGCCAATAATATTTTAAAAAATTAATTATTCTACCATTTTCGCACCTAACACATGAATTAAAATAGCAACAGCTAAAAAGGAACTAGGGATACTGCACTTAGTTTAGTTAGGGAGGGGGATAGCATAGTGCTTTTTTTTTTTTTAAGGATTTAAAAAAAAATATATATTTGAATGAAATTTATACCTATTGATGAGTTTTTAAATTTAAATAATATTTTATGTCATTCAATTTTGTCAATGTCAAAATAATTTAAAAATTAGTTTTAAAAACTTTTACTTCGTATAAATTTATAAATAGGTATAAATATATCAGAGTCATTTAAAACCTCAAGAATTTTTTTTTTGTTTTTTTAATGTCAAATCTCATGAAAAGTTATTTATTATTTTTTTAAGACAATTTTCTCCTCATTCGCAATCTCCCATGTAGAAAGATTTTGAAAGCTAAAAATTTGAAATTTGAAATTCTTTTTATTAAATATGATTCAGTGTTTCCCACTTTTAATACTCTATTAAATGCTATTATATACCTTCCATTTCTTTTTAATATTTCCTACATTTAGATTTAAGATTTTACTAAAATAAATTTGGAAACATCGATTAATTTTCAAATAACTTAAATAATAATTTTTAAAATTCAAAAATATTCCTATAGATACATAAATAATATCAAGTAATATTTTATCAAATTTTCTTTAATAAATATATCTCCAAAAGAGAATAAAAAATTTATACTTTCTTTAATTCAAGTTTTAATTGGTGGAGTATTTTTAAACTATATTTGACAAAAAATATTTTATATGCATTCTAAAATATAAAATATAATATTATTAATTAAATACAATACATGTACACACACGTGCAGTCTGGGTGACATGCGTTATCAAATTTAACTAATTTTTTTTTAAATATTTAGCTGATAAATTTCATAATAGTACAAAATAAAAAAGTTGTCATCTTCAAAAAGATAAAACTATAAAAAAAAACATTGTAATAATTAACATGAAACGAAAATTAAGTCAACAGTAAAATAATATAACTCGGTGTTTATTGATATTTAATATTTGTTTTACACTGAATTAAAATTGGTGGATTGAATTGTTGAATAAAAAAGTTTTGGGTATTTATGATTTTAACTTATTATTTAAAAAAAAATTTTGTTGCAAAAATAGACTCAATTAATTGTGATAGTTGGTCGATCTTTTTTGCACTGAATTAATATTCATTGACTAATTATTAAATAACAAAAAGTTAATGACTTTAATCGATTTCAACTTAGTTTAAAATTTATTTTATTAAATGGAATTATGTCCCTTCCCATATCTTCCCACAGTTCCTTCTTTAAACTCTCCTTGTTGAATAGTATTTTCTCCCTTTAATTTTTCAGTGTGCTCTGTTTTACATTTACAAATGTTATACATAATATGCATAGAAAATATACGAAAAATTGTTTCCATCTTCTTCTAAGTTGAGGATATTGAAATTCTAGCTTTCCCTCCATGGCTAAAGATGAAATCACAACAAAGAAGGAAGTGTGGATATTCATCTTTGTCCTTCCATAGTCATTTTTGTAATTTGGCAAGCAGAGAGAGAGAGAGAGAGAGAGAGAGTGAGAGAGAGAGATTGGTTGTCACTGGATGTCTTTCCCGGGCTTTTTGGCTTTATTGACCTTTAAAATGAAAACCCAACCATCCATTCATCAAAACTCCAAAAACAAACCAAACAGGGGACTCTGTCTCTCTGTCCTAACTTGTTTATTTTGGTTTTTGCCTAAATCAACCACAATTTTTTTCTCCTCAAACATGCACCCCACGTTCCATTTGCATCCAAAAATGAAAACTGCACAAACAACCCAGCCTTCTCTTCTTCATCCCCCTCCCCTGCGAATTAACCAAAACCCTTTTGATCTCTGTGATCATCTCCAACTCCTCACCAGGGAGAAGGGTTTCTCCTCTTTCCCCTTTCTCCCTATAAAGTTATCATCTGCTTCAACAAAATAAAAAAGAAAAAGAAAAAAGAAGAGATAAGAAAGAGGAAACGAGAAACCTTCCCCCGCTCTCATTCCCGCGGGGCTACTAGCTCCTCCCCACCGTTGTTAATTTGCTTCTTCGATCAATTCTCAAATTGATACCACTCCTTTGTTCCAAACAAGAAATATAACACAATTTTAACATTGTTTGAATTCGAAATGGTTCGAGCCTTTGATCGAAACCATGGCATTCAGAAGTCAAAATCTTTTCACTTCAAAAGGATGTTTGAGATCCCCGAAAGGCAAGCGCAGAGTCTTGTGTTTTACGGTTCGGATAACGAAGGGGCCGAGGATGATGCAGGGCAATCGAAAGCTAGCCCCTTCTCAGATATCCAGCAAATGCCAAGCTCGCTTAATCGGTCACAGGACAAGAGTCCCGTTTCGCGCTTGACCGATATTGGGACGGGGGTGGCTGCGGTGAGCCCCCTTGCCAAGCCTCCCGCAGGTGAAATTCATAATCCATCTTTCTGAAAAAGTATCTGTACTTCAGATTCCAGAACACAAATATTGATTGGATTAGCCTAAAAGTTACAAAAATATAAGAAAAGACATCCACGTTCATTCTATGATGCTAGAACCACAAACAGTACAATACATCCAAATGCATTGCTTTAGCCAACTCATTAAGAGATGGGAAAAACTAGGAATTGATTGTCGTTTTGCTGTCTACGTTGCATCGATTTTGGAAATTAGGATTGACGGTCCTCTTAATTTGGCATTGTTAGGTTCAGATGTGGAACAATTGAAGGAAAGATTTGCTAAGTTGCTTTTGGGGGAGGACATGTCGGGTGGCGGAAAGGGTGTTTCTTCAGCTTTAGCTTTGTCAAATGCCATTACAAATCTCGCCGGTATGTTGTTTCTCTCTTCGTTCATGTTTGAACCGTTCTGTCTGTGTTAAAATGATGGAATTGAGAACAATGAATTATAGAAAAAATTGTGCAATAGCTTTATTTTCTTATAATTCCAAATTTAATTAATTATATTGGCATGTTTTTACAAAATGTCCAGGAATTTACAATTTCTCCTTTCCATGATGTCCTAATTTGGCCTTTTAAGTTTAGATTTTGGGGTGGCTGTCGTTATTGCATATATGATGGTAACCATAACAGGAATAGAGCCAAATAATGGGAGCTCTAATTCATATATGCTGATTTTGCTTTGTTTCTGATACAATGCAGCTTCTGTTTTTGGAGAACAATGGAAGCTAGAGCCGATGTCTGTAGAGAGGAAAGCAAGATGGAGAAAAGAAATCGGTTGGCTTTTATCTGTAACTGATCACATTGTCGAATTTGTTGCCTCTCAGCAGAAATCCAGTGATGGAAAAGATGTAGAGGTATCTCACTCTCTCTCTATCTCTCACACACAATTCAAATACAGAGACTATATAAGTTTGCCACATTATGCATGTTTTCCTGGTTTTACAGGTAATGGTAACGCGGCAAAGAAATGATTTGCACATGAACATTCCCGCCTTGCGCAAGCTTGATGCCATGCTAATTGTGAGTATTTGATGCTCCTGCTTTTCACTCTTAAGAAGTTTACAGCTTTCAATTTTTGTTCCTCTTTTCTAATCAACCTACAATGAACAGGACTACTTGGATAACTTCAGAGACCAGAATGAATTCTGGTACGCTTCCAGAGACGATAAGGAGTCTGAGGAAGGTGGCAACCAAAGAAAGGACGACAAGTGGTGGCTACCCACTGTCAAGGTTCCCCCAGATGGCCTATCGGATATGTCACGCAAATGGCTACTCTTTCAGAAGGAATCTGTCAACCAAGTACTAAAAGCAGCAATGGCCATAAATGCCCAAGTGTTATTGGAGATGGAAATCCCCGAAAGCTACATCGAATCCCTCCCCAAGGTATAGCACAGAAAATATTTCACACACAAACTAGATTCATTTGAATTCCTTTGTAATTTTGATTGATTTTATGTTTTGGTAGAATGGCAAAACAAGCCTTGGTGACTCGATCTATAAGAACATTACGGTTGAGTTTTTTGACCCCGAGCAATTCCTCTCGACCATGGACATGTCAACGGAGCACAAAGTGCTTGACCTCAAGAACAGGATCGAAGCATCTATCGTTATTTGGAAGAGGAAAATGCACAATAAGGATGGAAAGTCTGCTTGGGGATCGGCAATAAGCCTGGAGAAGAGGGAACTTTTCGAAGAGAGAGCAGAGACCATCTTGCTCCTCATCAAACAGCGGTTCCCAGGACTTCCTCAATCTGCACTCGACATATCGAAGATCCAATATAACCGGGTAACAATGAGTAACATTGCATTCTACCCTTGAGCTAAAGTTCTAATTCAAGGCTCCAAGCCTTAACTAAGCTATCATATTTTTGAATTACACAGGATGTTGGGCAGTCCATTCTAGAGAGCTATTCAAGGATCATAGAAAGCTTAGCCTTCACAGTAATGTCTCGAATTGAAGATGTCCTTTATGCTGACTCTCTCACTCAAAACCCCTCACAAACAGAACTTGAAAAAAAAAATTTCATGGATTCCACACCGTTGACGGGGTCACCGAAGTTCCCAAACCCTGAGGAAGAGACAGAGAGGCTGAGTTCTGTAGACACACCAACTTCAATGACACTATCAGATTACATGGGGTGGCAACTGGACCAAAAAGAGGCTGACTTAAAGAAGAACAAATCAGTGGGCAATTTAGAGGAGCTGTTGAAAGATGAGCATGGAAAGCTCATGACCAAAGCCGCCAATATTGTGACCAACTTGAAAGTTTCATACTTAGATAAGCTTGATCACTTAGGTTGCCCAAGAAGTCCAACATCGCGACATTAACAGTAGCAGCCATAGAAGGAAAAAAGAAAAGAAGGAAAAATATAATAGACAATGAGACAAGTGTAGATGAGACAGCACATGCACATCAAAATGTAAATATTTTCAGAATCAAGTTATTTTACTGGTTGTGTATTCATCTTGTTCTTCCATCCACATGTGGATAGAGAAGTATGAGTGTGTCTAACCAGTGTGTGAAGTCCAGAAGAAAACTGCTCTCTGGCTTTGTATTCTTGTAGCTACTGTAATGTGTTTATACCGACTTCTTGCATGACACAAAATTCTTAAACGTTTTTTCTAGTCCTACGTAAAGAAACAATTTACTCTCTGGATCAGATCACTGCTTCTTTACTAGTTCTAACTGAGAAGGCACTTTCTCAAACTTAAACACACATTGCTTAAGATAGCTGCAGTTTTGTTGTAAATAGTGTTAGATTTGTCATGGTATTATATGGACTGCTTTTTACCAAAGGTTGACTCTGAATGAACTCTCTATACTTCATCTGTTAACATGCACCTTTTATTGTTTTATGTTCCCTTTCATCAAATACCAAAAGTAGAAGTCTATCACACTATGTTTGGGAGAATGGAATTTGGACCTTTTATTTGGATTTGTGTTGATTTGGACACATTATAATATTAAATTGTTTTAAATTTCCTTTAAATTTGCATATTCAAATCTATACCTTGTAATCCATCCTTCCAAATACTACGTCATTGTTTCTAAATGAGTACTTTTTTTTTTTTTTTTATAATGAAAGAACCGGAAGCCACCCACATAGCGGCCTCGTCTCAAGTTTATTAATAACTCTCACTTATTCCGAAGGAATACCGTGGAAACAAAAAGACACTTGGGGCTTACATAATAACTAATAAAATACCCCATGCATCAAACCAAACAAAAGAAGAAAACAAACCTATACCAAAACCAAAAGGAAACCAACTAAATATACCTCATATAAACCATTCCCATCTTATCCAATCTATACAAACCTTTGATAACTCTTGGAAGTTGACTATTATTTGTAAATAAACTATTCCTTCCCATGGCACCTTGTCGAGTCAAAGCATCTGCCACTTTATTCCCTTCTCCATACAAATGATTTATAGAAAAACCTACTCCCTCTAATAAACCACTGAGCTACTCCTGAAAATCCCTTAAATACCATAAAGGGCATTTACTGGATTTTATCCAATTTACTACAATATTCGAATCACATTCAATGTCAATACTGGTATGACCCAATTGTTTGCAAAGCTTTATTCCTTTCATCACTGTTTTCAATTCAATTTCATTATTAGAACAAGAACCAAAATATTTTGAAAAACCAAAAATAAAGGAACATGTACAGTCTTTAAGGATGCCACCACCACCCGCCGACCCTGGATTCCCCAAGCTGCTCCCATCCAAATTAAGTTCAACCTCCCTTACCTCGGTTTTAGCCATCTCACACCTTATATAGCTTTATTCTTTTTATTCATAATTTGCACTTCCAGATTTTGCAATATTTGAACATCAATATCATTTAAATGAGTCATAACTGTCATGTTCTTACTCAAAACCTCCACCCAATTCTTAATGGACAGCCACACATCTGTATTACTCTCTAATTTTCCTTCTATTCTAGCAACACATCTTCTTCTCCCCAACCTTCAAACTACTAAATAAGGAATTAAACCCATCAATGTTCTCAATCGAGAGTATCGGAAAACCCTATTAAACCATATTTGTGTTAGGACCGGAGGAGCCCATGGGTGAGCTTGATACACATGGGTGAACACCAACTTGACCCAAAAGCTTAAACCTATTGGATCTTGGGTCCAACCATGTATATAAGCACCCATCATCCACTCTAATTTTCCAATGTGGGACAAACTCACAAGTGGAATTCTCAACAATCTCCCCCTCACTTGTGAATTCCAGCTACTCCCTCTTGAACGGAAACCGTCTCCCTTTTGGGACAATTCTCCAACAGTTGCTCAAGTGGGCCTTACCACTAGCGCCTTACGTGCGTCAGATTGCATTCCACGTGCGGTCTTGACCTTATTCGGATCCATCCACAGCCTAGATGATCTTTATTGGTCTCAGCCACACACTTGATCCTCCAACTATTAGCACGTCAGGAGAATTAGCTTCCCATCTTGACTTTTATGATGTCGCTCACTCAGAGTTACAAACCGTCGGCTCTGATACTACTTGTTAGGACCGGAGGAGCCCATGGGTGAGTTTGATACACATGAGTGAATACCAACTTGACCCAAAAGCTAAACCTATTGGGTCTTGGGTCCAACCATGTATATAAGCACCCATCATCCACTCTAATTTTCCAATGTGGGACAAACTCACATGTGGAATTCTCAATAATTTGGACTCTTTCTTTCCAGCTTTGGTGCCTAAGGAAAGGTACACCTACCTCCACTGAAACCTTCCTCCATACATCAGCAGCAAGATCTCCCTTATTCAAAACATACTCCACATCTTATGATTGCCTTATTTCACAACAATAACATGCTGAAGCCAGTGATACCTCCACCCTTCTCACCTTTTCATCAACGCTTAAGCACTCAAAAGCAGCCTTCCAAATACAAATAGCAATTTTCTTCGGTAACCATTTGTTTCAAACCCACTTTACCCACTCAAACTTTGGAGCTCTAACTTTGATAACATTCCACGCCGACTTTGTATTAAAGCAACCATTCTTTTTCGGGAGCCATAACAGTATGTCTGAAGAGTTTCTAAGTTTTCCAACTCTTTCCATCACTTTTTCCACTTTATTAAAACCCAGAATCCTTTGCAAATTTTCCACATCCCACACATTATTAATAACCAAATCTTTTAATATGTAGAATTTTCCTCCAAAAAGAAGAATATGATCCATGTGGTATGCAAAGAGCAATATGTCCTTTAACATATTTAGCTTTAAAAAATCTAGCCTATAAAGAATTTTGTGTTAATAACTACCAAGCAAATTTCATAAACAACGACAGTTGCACTTCCGAAATGTCCCTTACTCCTATGCCCCCCTCCTCCATAGGAACACACAATTCCTTCCAAGCCCTCCATTTTATTTTTTCTTTCCCATCCTTAAATCCCCAGAAAAAAAAAGGTAAGCATACCTTGAATCTTTTTTATCACCAACTTCGGGGCATTTAGAACAGCTAACAGATGCAGTGACATGCTCGAAAGCACATGTCTCAACAAAATCAGACGACTTCCTTGAGACAACAGTCTACTTTTGTAGCCCTAAATTTTCTTATTGATTTTTTGAATTAAAGGGTCAAAATAGCAGCCTTTCATTCACCATCCACGATCGGCACTCCCAAATACGTAAAAGAAAATTTACTTTCAATAAAACCAGTATAACACCCTGAACCCTTAAACTCGGGTCCGATGCATTATACCTAATAAAATCCCTAATAATCCATAATTAACATATACGTAGTGAAAACATAAATATAATCTCTGTACATATAATACCATAATACCAAAGTTTAGTAATTCCTATCTATAATCCATAGTAATCATCCATCACCTGCATTTCCATAAATCTACATAACTCCCAAAACATTTCAGTATTTTCACAATCATTCCTTACTCAACAGCCTTAAAATATAAAGACATGAAACATAAATATTTACATTCCACAAAGTATTATCAGTATATACCCTTTCTTTTAATACTTCTCAAAAAGTCTAAAAACCCTCGAGCTCTTTAAGCCCGACCTCGAGGATGTCTTGAAAAAGAAATAATCATATTCGGGTGAGACACATTTCAGTAAGGAAAAAAACAATATATTAAAACAGTGTGTGGCCAACATGAGTCTATATAATAACATAATATTTAACATTTGAAAATAACATAATTTCTGAAATCATTTTCTGATCCTAACCAAACACATGCAAAAGATTTAACCCATGAGATTACCTGAGGATAGGGGTGATTACTCGCCCATACAAGTAGCATCCCTCTGCTCTGATACTTAGGCAACCCAAAGGTCACAACTAAAGCATACCAGGATACTCACCTTATTCAGTAAGCCCTCAAGTGATAAATTAATCTCGTACTCACACCGTTCAACAATAGCTTACCGGCAAAGGCCCTAAGGATAGAGAAATCTACTCGCCCACATAAGTAGGTTCCCTTTGCCCTAGTACGTTATGCAGCTACTGCTACATCTGAAGTTACTAGTGCACTTGCCTTTCTCAGCAAGCCCTCAGGTGAAGAGTACGCCCCGCCCAATCGTAACATGTTCTACAAGCATAGATACTTCTAGTATCATAATATATTGTTCTTTCTATCATTACACAACCATTCATATATGTTCATGTTCATAACTTTAACATTCAATTTCATTTCACTTTAAGTGACTCTTTCCCACTTTAGATTGTTCACATTTCACATTTCATTTTCGTTTCATTTATTTCCATTTTCATATCATTTCATTACATACCCAACTTCTTTCAGCTATTTTACCCAGCATTTTTTAGTTGTTTTACATGGTTGCATTAACACACACAAGCAGCATAGTTCATATCATATTTCATTCTCAATGTATTACTTACTTAATCTGCATCTCATACATTTAACATATATTTGCATAAAACATACATTTACTCATGCCACACAATTTAGTAATAAAATTCATACACTGCTTGTAAAATAAGCCAACCAACATTTAATATTTATATACTGAAAATACCTTTCATTTCTTACATAATTATCTTGAAAATATTTTCTACTTTCATCAGTTTATTTTTCGCATATACGTATCTAATAAACAACCCTAAACTCGGTAAAACATAATTTAAATGGTTGGCATTTTAAACCCATACCAAAGCATACACATGTATATATAACACAATTCATTTTTCATTAAATTCATAAAAATTCTGATTTAATATATATTTTTCCCCTTACCTGATTTCTTGAACTACGCCAATAGGGACCCCGAAAAATACCTGCGGCGCTCACCCGGATCCTGAATCAAAAATCCTAATTCCATTAATTTAATCCTAAATAAAATATTATTTTAATATTTCCTAGAGCTATAATTTTCAAATAAATAGTTATACCCGCGAATATAACCAATTTGCCAAAATTTTCAAATCTCACTCTCGCTTTGGAGTGGGGTCTAGAAAACCCCAATTGAAAAATTACCTACGCTAAAATGATGACGATCACAACTAGGATCCCGTTGTGGTACCCAATTATCGATTTAACAGCAAATTTAATAAGAAATTGAGAAATTAGAAAAAATTGCCTTCCTATGACAAATCCGCTTCTGTAGAAATGTTGGTGGCGGAGTTAGGAACCCGACGGCACCTTCTGTTTCCCAATCGGTCGAATATCCATCGAAAAATGAGGGAAGGGAGAGAGGAGATGGAGAGGAAGTGACGGACAAGCGCTAGAGAGAAGGAGAGGCGTCTGTTGTTTAGGAAGCTTCAGCTTCTTGAAGATGCTTTCATCATTTTTTTTTCTTTTTCCTTTTTTTTTTCTTTACTTACTTAACTTAACTTATATATATATATATATATATATATATATATTTTATCCTTATATATTCATATATATAATCACCATTTAACTTAATTTAATTAATTCAATTTAATAATATTTAATTAACTAACTAATTAATTAATAATTACCCTTAATTTTTTCCTACTATTTCTTTTTATTTGTTTATTTAATACATTAGTTTAATAATGTTTAACTAATTAATTGATTAATAATTTTAATTTATTAATTAAATTTTTTTTTTCTCGGGTTATTACAACTAGTCTCTTATAGAATTTCTCCCTTCCTCTAAGCACCCAACTTCTTTGAGATAAACATAGCTAATTTATCTTTATTTACCCTTTGGCTAGTCTAACTTTCATACTCCTTGATCACCTCCATTAACTGTCTAACAATTTTTTTTACCAGCATTAGCATGTATAACAACATCATTCACGTACATTAAATGCGATATAATAGGAGTAGCACTTGGATGCGCAAACAGTAGAATTCGCTTCTCAGTCATTTTTTTTGAATTAATCTAGAAAGAACTTCTTCCATGATGATGAAAATATACGAGGACAACAGATCCCCCTGCCTCAAACCACTTTTTGACTTGAAGAAACCTCTGTAAGTGCCATGCATCATAATAGAAAACCATGGAGTAGAAATACAATTCTGAATCAACTTACAAAAACAATCTGGAAAACCAAAAGCATGGAAAATCTGATCTACCACCTGCCACTCCACTCAATTATACACTTTGCTTAGGTCAAGTTTTAACATCATATTACCTCCTCTTACTCGCCTATATAATAATTTTGTCATCTCTTGAGCAAGCGTTATATTTTCAAAAATATTCATCCTTTTCGCAAAAGCACCTTGCTCAAGTGATATTAAAACATCCATCACCAACAATAGCTTACCAACAAGGATTTTGGAGAAAATTTTATAGATTACGTTACAAAGGCTTATCGGGCGAAATTTATCAAAATACTGAGGATCCTTTACTTTTGGAATAAGACCTATATAAGAGGAACAAAAATACCAAGGCAACATATCACCTTTGAAGAACACCCTTATTGCTTCCATCACATTATTTTTAATAATCTTCCAGCAGGTAAGATAAAAAAAAGACCCAAAACCATTCGGTCTTAGGCTACTGTCCACAGAAATAGAAGATATAACTGCATATACCTCCTCCTCAGTCGGTTCTTCCTTCAGCTGTCTTATAGAATCCTCAGAAACCGCCGATTGGATAATACTATCCAGATTTGGTTTTTGCATTGAACTATTCTACCCCAAGAATTGCTCAAAATAATTCACAGTCTCATCATGAACCATTTGCATATTTTTCAGCACCAAACCATCAGGAAGCACCATTGAATTCACACAAGAGTTACACCTTCTTTGCGCAATCACTACATGAAAAAACTTTGAATTTTGGTCACCATCAATTAGTCATTGTAATAACCCTAAAAAAATGATTATAGAAGATTAGTGGGGTGATTCCCAAAATAATAATAATAATAAATTAATTAATTAAATTCAAAATAAAAAATAAAAAAATAATTAAAATTTATTTTTATTTTTATTAATAAAATATATTATTATTAATATTAATTAAATATTATTATTATTATTATTATTATTATTATTATTATTATTATTATTCACTCCTGAAGCTTCAAAGCTTCAAGAGTTATCTTCAAAACAAAAGTTGCGTAGGAGCCCTTGAACTCTTTCTCTCTCTCCTCTCATTCTCTCTCCCCCTCTCCTCAGTTCCGTGACGGATTCTCGCCCGATCGGAAATCGGAAGATACCTCTAGACTCCATTTTTCGTTGCCGTCATATCTACATGATTAGATTGGTGGTGGGAGTAGTGTAGGCGTATCTCCTGGGGTAAGCCAATTTCCATTTTTTTTCTCAATTTCTTGCAAATTATAAGCCCAATCGAAGATCGAACAGCACTACGAGAATTTAGGGATGATTCTCTACAAGTCTAGCAGAACGGATTTCTTGTGAGGTCGTCATTGGTAAAATCCTAAATTTGGGATATGGGCGTACTAGGGGGCTTATTTTTAATTAATTAGTAATAATTTAGAAATGCTAAAATATTGAGCATGTGGGGTTGAAGTAGGATTTCTGAAATTTAGGGTTCCGGTGAGCTCCGCAGGTGTAAGTTCAAGACCCGTAGACATAATTCAGGAAATTAAGTTGGGGTGTTAAATGTTACTTTAAATGTTAATTTGGGGTATATGGAGTGTAGGAAATGTTAGATGGGTATTATTTTGAAAAAATAGGTCAATTAATCTGGAAAAAATGCAAATTGCAAGAGTTGGGTTTCGGGCGCTAAGGCCGTAAGATTTGGGTGTTAACGAGATCCTCAACAAGTCAGGTAAAGGGAATAAATTATAGCAGCATTTTTAGAATTATTGTTTAAATTAATATGTGAAAATGAGCATATGGTATTTTGCCTGAAAATGATTATGATATAAATATTGGATAAATTGTGTGGCATGTGAGTAATTTTAAATTGTGAATATTAAATGAAAACTGTGTGGTATATGACTTATATTGAAAAATGTGAAATATAACGATAAGTAATTTCTAAAAAAATATTGATATGAGAATTATCGTTGTGATTAGTGGAAAATAATGAAATATGATATTTATATGTGAGTATAAATGATTTTGCATGACAATTGAGAATTTGCGAATTACTGATATGAGTATTTTGAGAAATGTTGAAATACGTGAAACACGATATATATTATTATGAGATGATGAAATGTATAGAGAAAATGATGAGAATATTTATATTAAACTGAATTGAGATATACTGATATATGATTGATGATATACTAATACCGTATAATAATTGCGGGTAGGTGGTATTCCTTTCCTACTGATGCCGTTGGGGAGGTATGCTCAGTATGAAGACTGTGTGTGTGAAATTCCTACTAATGTTGTTGGGGAGGTATGCTCAGTAGGGAGATTGTGTGTGTAAAGTTCCTACTAATGCCGTTGGGGAGGTATGCTCAGTATGGAAATTGTGTGGTGAAGTTCCTACTGATGCCGTTGGGGAGATATGCTCAGTATGAAAATTGTGTGGTGAAGTTCCTACTGATGTCATTGGGGAGGTATGCTCAGTATGGAAATTGTGTGGTGAAGTTCCTATTGATGCCGTTGGGGAGGTATGCTCAGTATGGAAATTGTGTTGTGAGGTTCCTACTGATGTCGTTGGGGAGGTATGCTCAGTATGAAAATCGTGAATGTGTTGAGAGTGGGAATTATGTGATCTATTGTATTATGTAAATTACATAAATGTGAATTTATGTATACATAGATATGTAATGAGTTAGAATGAGAAATGATTATGAGAAATGAAAGAGTGTGTGTTTTATAAAATAAATAATTGAGACGAAGTGAAACTCTCCACCTGAGAGCTTACTGAGCAGGGTGAGTGCCCTGATAGGTATTAGAGGTGGCCATACTTGGCTACATAACGTGTTAGGGTAGAGGGAAGCTACCTGTATGGGTGGGTAATCTTCCCTATTCTCAGGAATTTCGCAGTAAATATGTGTTGGAAATTATTGAATTTAAGAAATGGTTTTAAAGCTTATAAAAGCTTGTGTTGTATACCTATATGATTATGAGAATGTGTATATCAGTGTATTTTCTCAGATGAAACAATGGTTTGAAAAGTAAAGTGTATTATAAATGAACTCATATGGTTATACACTGTAAATAATTTATTTCTTCTTACTGAGATGTGTCTCACTCAAATTATCTAAATTTTTCAGGGAACAGTGATAGACTAGGTAATAGAGCTCCGTGACTATAGGGAGCTGGGACCCTGACACACAGGGTGAGTTTTTGGACTAGGGGAGGTGTAATTCCCCTAGAGTTGAGTTGTTTCTGAGTTTGTGAGGGTGATGTATATATATGTATGTTGATACTCTGAGTATTGTATTCTGACTGATTTGTATACACTGTTTTTCGCTGTTAGGTTGTATAAATGAAATAACTCTTTACCTGGTACCCAATACGGGTCGGGTCATATGAATGGTAATAGGGTTGTTGACGTGGCCGATTTATGAATGTTGTGGATGACGAGTGAAAATTTATTTATTATTGTTTATGTTTTTTAAAAAAATTGTACAAAAATCGGGGCGTCACAGTCATTTCTTCTTTGCTTGCTATACCAGCCTTGTCTCTTCCCTTATATACCATACCTCTAATTCAACCTTAGAAACAAGGAACTCTTCTTCAACTAATTCTGAGTACTCTGACTGTAGTAAATTCTCATATTTTCCCACCATTTCCTCCAAATCTTGTATGATACCACCAACACGACCAAAATTATGTTTATTCCACACCCTAAGCCTTTGTTTTAGCCTTTTCAATTTACTCGCCAATTTACAAAATCTTGAATCCACCACTATATGTTCTCTCCAAGATGTTTTAACCATTTTCAAAAAATCCTCATGCGACCTCCACATGTTCTGAAATCTAAAAGGCGCTGGCCCTTACCTCTCCATACTCGCACCCAGCTGTAATATGATAGGAGAATGATCTAAAGTATTTCTTTTCAACAATGATGTCTTAACTTCATCGTATTTTATGGAAAAAAACATTATTAATCAACACCTTGTCAAGTTTCACCCAACTTCTCGTCAATCCTTGATGGCCATTACACAAGGAAAATTGACTTCCTTCAAATCTAAGATCTAATAAACCACATCTATTAATACAACCATTGAATTCAGCAATAGACGAACCGAAGCGAGGTCGACCTCCCACTCTTTCCTCATCTGACCGAATTACATTAAAATCTCCCATAACAACCCAAGCCACATCAAAACGCGAAATCCCCTGAAGTTGTTCCCATAATTATATTCTCTCAATATGATAACATTAAGCATACACAAAGGTAAAAAGCAGAAAGCCTCTATCCTCTGTTAACAAAACTGTCAAACATTGATTTGAAGCACCCACCCAATCAACCTAAACATCATCTTTCCATAATAGTCAAATCTTCCCACTTTCCTCTACATTAGAACAAAAATTAGTAAATTGCAAATACACCGCCCACCTTCATATCTTCTCAACATCTTGAAAAGGTTCAAAAACAACCAAAATCGAAACTTTCTGATCTTTCACAATTTGTTTTAATCTTCTCTTTGATGTGCCCAACCCTCTTATATTCCAAAACATAACTTGGTCAATCATAAGTTCAATTTTTGAGGCACTGCCTTAACCCTCTTGGAATTTCTCACTTGCACATCTTCTTTATTTCTTCCTTCTGATACACCCACTAATACATTACTTGGATCAGAACAATATTTTTTTTAAGTATCAATGCAAACCTCCATATCTTCCTCAGATAATACATCATAATTATTCGTACACACCACACCCTCCTCTTTCCCCTCTCTCTCATCCACCTCCTCCACAATAAACTCCTCCCCATACTTATCACTTTCAACTTCTCCCCCCCCCCCCCTTTCATTAAAAACTATGATTTCTTGGGCAGTCCTAGAACAACTACCCAGTTCTACCTGCACCCCTAACACCCCCTGACTTATGATCTTGAAAAAATTCAGCTTTCTCTCCACTATTCTTTTCTACCAAGTTCACTTGATCCACTTTATGTGTACCCTCATTACAAACCTCATTCACAACTTCTTTACTTTTCTCATTCACATTCAAAGGACCACTTATATCTTCATTCTTTTTTTCCTACATCCTTTGATCTTAAATCTATAAAACAGGACCTTCCTCTTCTACTATCACATTTCCTTTTCTACTCACTTCTTTCCAAACCATCCCATCTCTCTCCTTCCTCATACCTACCTTCCTTTTATACTTAGGCTTTACTCCAAACCGACATAACACATCAGTGTGACCTTGCCTACAACATTTATTACGATAGAAACCCCTCTTTTCGTATATTACCCTTTGCCAACTATGCTTTTGTCCTACCACCAATGGAAAACCCTCCACAAGATCCTTTTGCAAATCCACTTCAACACACAATCTTGCACTAGTGGCTCATGTTCTATATAATGTGGCATTATCCGTACCCAAAAATCTACCAAATATAGTGGCAAAATTCTATAAATAGTCAAGTCTATATAAATGTAAAGGATACCCTGGTAAGAAAATCCATTGTGGTGCAATCGATGGCTCCTTGTTAACATCAAAATTCACAGACCAGTTAAATAGCTGAAATTGGTACCCTGCCACCCATCTTCCTTCTCGTGCCCATGTATGAATGTAATCCTTTTCATTTACCAAATGCAACAAAACATGATAGTTGTTCATAAAACTTATCATTGGAACTTTAGAAAGACCCCAAGATTGGATAATATGCCTCCAAAGGACATTGATAGACGACCTTACTGAAAGAAATTTAAGCACCAACGCAAACTTCAAATCCTTTGCAGCCCTTTCCATCTCCACATCCGAGAAAACAAAATCTAATTCCCCATTAATCAGTTCCGTCTTCCTCAAAGGGATTTTGAATTTTGACGATGGAATTGGCCTCTTCAATGCTTCTACAAACGATTTTTCACTAGCAAAAACTTCCCCCTTTTGACCATATCATCCTCTGAACCACTCCCTGCAACCCGTGAACCATCGTCAGCACCTCCCCTCAACCCTCTGGTAGCAGCTACTAGAGGTAGCGTGGCCATGGCTAGCAACTACCTGTTTTCCATATTGAAAACCTAAAAATAAAAAACCAACCTTTTGTGGAGAGAGAGCTGAGTTGTGATGGCGACTGCAAACTCCTTTTGGCATGCGGCATCCCCCAAAATTCCAATCTCTTCCCGACGGTTCATGAAATCACCGTTGCAGCTATTGGACGTCTCAGTCGCAGGTGCTTGGCCGTCGGAGCACTTCGTACATCGCTGCTGTCACCGTGAAACCCTAGACCATCAAAGCACTTCTTGGAACGCTGGTACCTTTCGCTGAGTACTTGGCACATGAACCAAAAACTCTACTCACTCGAAAAATAAGTAGCTCAAAAGCTATCCCAAGTTTAAAACTTCTGTCGTGTAATACTTAGCCCAAAGGGCATATCGTCTCCTCAAGAAATGTAATTTAATATCAAATTTTACGTAATTCCAACCGAAAATAAGAAACAAAAAGGTTACTGGACACAATTCAGATTCGGTTTTTTTGGGATGTTTGAAATTTTCTTTTGATTAATTAAAAGAACATGCAATTTAAATTCTAAATTCTAACACGCACTAAATTAAATTACAACAAGAAACAACCCTATATTTAATTAACCAGATAAGAATTAAATCCTACGTTGAACTTCGGAAAAAAAAAATCCTAAAGAGGATGACTTTCCTACGTAGCTTAAGCGTGAAATAAAAAAAATCAATCAGACACAAACTCGAACAAAAACTAAATTTTAATGCAATCCAGAACGCAAATCCAATTTAACTTTTTAACAACTAATCAATAAGCGGAAACACGATAAACATTCAGAATTTACTTAAATTGAAATTGAAATAATTAAAACCCAACAACGATTAACTCTAACAATGATGGTAAATAAGAAAAAAAAATATGTTAACTTTAATAATAATAACCCAACATGCACTTAAAAACTTAAAACTTTAATTGAAATTCTAAAGAAAGGTAACAATATTCAAGTAAGTATTTAAAGGGAAGAATAAAGGGAGAGAGAGAGAAAGAATAAAAAAACTGGTTGACCGTGAGTTGATGAACAACAGTAGTACAGTCGTGGATGTAGCAGGAGAACAAGGGCTTCTTGGGTTGAGCTTCTAGCAGCAGCAAAAGTGGAGGAGAGCAACAACAGCAACCATAGGCTGAAGCAGGAGGCTTCGGCTTGTAGCAGACAACAGCAGCAATGGAGCTTCAAGTCTTCCTCTTTTAGTACAGCAGCCAAAAGATGGAGGGGCAGCAGGGAGAGGCACAAAGGCGCAAGACAAGGATGGAAGAGAGCTGGAAGAGATGAGGGAGTTCAAGTGAGCAAGAAAAGAAGAGAATTGAAAGAGAAAGAGAAGAGAGGAAGGATGGAGAGGGGGCTGCTCTCGGGTATGGCAGCAAGCCAAAAGAAAAAAAAAAATCAAAGGAAGGGAAGGGAGAGTGACGTTGAAGAGAAGAGAGGGGAGGCCGTGTGAATGAATGAATGAGGGAGGCTGCTGGAGAGCAAAAATAAAATAAGGGGAACCCCCTTCTGAGAACCCTACCCAACGCACACCAAAGGACCCGGCTGCATGGCCGAGTCAAATCACTCTTTTTTCTACTACTATTAATATTAATATTATTATTATTATTATTATTATTATTATTATTATTATTATTATTATTATTATTATTTTTTGTTTCTTTTTTTTTTCTTTTATTTGTTTCCCAGCGAACAAGCCCAAATTCGGCCCTCTTACAGCCTGTAACTTTCAAAGCTCAAAACAAGAAAGTTAGAGCACTTTCTTGGCTTTCCATACAATTTCGAATCACCTCGATCGAAGCTTCGATGGGGGGAATTATGCCTGAATTACGAAGTGTCATCGACTTTAACGTTCATAACTTACCCTGCAAAAATGAAATACCAAAAATTCATAAATTATTCAATAAAACCAAAATATTATAAATAGAGCGTAATGTTAAAATATTGAGCATAATTAGACATTTAATTAAAAATATAGTCCTTAATGCATGAATTAAAACACCTAATTACGCAATTTAGGCGTGTAATCACACCCCCCCGAACTAACGTTTTACTAGTTTCTAGCAAATAACGTGAATGAATTTCAAGGCGGTACCCACAACACTAATTCCAATAAATATAAAATGAATGCACATGCGACACAACCATACCAATTCACATACATGAATATAACTAGATTACACACAAACTCATACAATTCATGCACTCTGAAACAAGTTACTCATGCCAGTTTCGTCATTATATAGCCATTACGAACAATATACTCACATAAAGTCAACTAGAGATTCAATTCAGAGTTAATGTAGTAATATAAATTCAAGTATAAACAGGAAAAATCTTAAGATATGTGTGATGTGTATGACTCGCTACACTCAGGATACCAGTGGACACCTATAAAATGATTGTTTTGACTCGGTCTAATTGGTATACTCTAAAAAACACTCAAAAGGATAGGTTCACTCATTATTTGTGAGGAGGAGTGTCGCGATCAAACATCCCACATATTGTAAGGAACAAACGCTAAATGTATGTAGTGGACTAGTTTGAAAAGGATCCAGCTTATTTGTGAGGTGTCGGGTCCTTCACCCTAACAGCTTCTCACCTACTCGCTATATCCAACCAAGACCACCCTAAATCAACTTATTCACAAACCAGTCGTGAATACGTCTGAGGTACTAAGCAATTGAAGAATCTTCGTACGTGAAGAACATGTGTTGTGTCCTTGACTTTTTGTGGTATTTGTGTGGAGCAAGTATTAACCTTTCATTTCATATGCATTTCTATTTTTCTTATTCTTTCTTCTGCTCATTCTTCAATTTTTGTCTTTTCATTGTCAATTAGGACAATCATTATACTTCTTTTATTATCTTCATACCACCAATGGGAATAAAGCTCGAACAGTAGTCCATGAACTAAGTCTATTTCTAGGGATTGCTCAGCCTTCACATCTTAAGTAGACTACAAGACATAGATTTCTATCTCCCCGCTAGATGTCACCTCTAGGCTACCAAGTCAAAAGCAGAGATTAGTGTACAAAGAGTATCGAGAAAATAAGGGAAAATTGAGTTTCATGAACTCTGAGCTGACGTCAAAAACTCAAAAGAACGATAAATGGCTCAATAGTACCTCACAAGGTGTCATAGTCATCACGAGTGCTCACAAGGAACCCTAAGTGCTACAAGTCACGTGAACGTGTATTTTTAGCCTCATGAGATACCTGTAAATACAATAGTTTATATATAGCTATATTAACATGAATGAACTACCAGTCAACCCACATAGAGTTACAATTCCTAGATTAGCCATATAAAAAGAAACTACACATAAATAACTCAAGTGTGTAACTCATAAGTATGTAAAGGGTATAAGTCAATGTTAATCATGGCCTAATCATCCATATTCAATTTTTTTTTCAATGTATTTTCTCATCCCCCCAACTAAAGTGGAACATTGTCCTCAATGTGAAAGCATAGGGGAAGTAGAGCGTACCTAGGTGGAGAAGTAAAGGAAAAGAAAAAATTGAAACTAAGGAAAAATGTACCTAAAAATGAACTAAAAATAAAACAAGGTAAAACAAAATGAAAAGAAATGGAAGAAAAATATCACAGTCTGTCTGGCGGAGGCTCTAGAGGGATTTCATTTGGTGGGTGCAGGTCTATAAATTGTCTAGTCGGTCGACTGAGGAGTCAAAACGTTGACTTGTGTGGGAGTTCGGTCAACCAAGTTGTGTGAACTTGGCAAGGTACGATCGACCAAGCCATGGTCAAACTATTGACCACTAACCGGTTCAGTCGATCGAATGCTTTTATACATTTCAATTCGGTCGACCGAACATGCATTTTTAATGCATTTTGGTTCTAATACCCTTATACATTCACCTTATTCATATAAACATATTTGTTTATGCATGCATGCGGGTCCTACGGTCATTCTAGGTCTCTTTGAGCTTACCTTTCATAGCATGCATGTAATGCATTTGATTATTACAGACTCTTTTTCTCCTATTTACTATTACAAACCCGCATAGCATAAAATGAATTTAAAGTACAACACAAATATGGTCTTTAGGGTCTTCAATCTCTACTTTATATGTTATCATTTTGATTTGACAATTACATACCTGCACATATCCTTAGATAACCGTAAAATATAAAAAGTATTTGTCATTATCAAAATCGGGTGTGACCTATAAGGTCAACAGTTTTATTGTGAAATGTGACTCACATACTGAGTGGAAGGCATACACAAAGGGAAAGCATGAAGGAAATCAAGCAGTATGGGGAAATCGTCGATGGTAAGGCTCTAATCATTGACCATTTGGAGCATTATTTTATACAAATTACATTCCGTCTGAAACCTTTGATGGTTTGGCTCTGGATACCCTGCGTAAAACCTCCAGGAACTCTATTTATATATCATTTGTGATGTATTTGTAGAGATATGGTTAAGAGTATTGTTGAGAGGATTAATGTATTGTTCTTGTAATTTGGACAAGAAGATAGTGAATCCTTGTCATTTGCTCCCATGGATGTAGGCATTGTCAAACCACGTAATTCTTTGCATTATTATTGCTTTCATTTGCTTACTATGGTTGTGGATTGTTCTGTATACTTATCATTTACCGCATTGTGTGTTTAATCCCACACAAATATATTCCCAAATTAGTATTAGAGTATTGTTGTAATGGCCTCTAGATCTTCAACTGCAAAATTTGACATTGTCAAGTTTGATGGAACCATGAATTTCAACTTATGGTAGATGAAATTAGGAATAGCTTCCCAAGAGGGGGGGGGGTGAATTGACTTTTAAAACTTTCTTTTAACTTCTTTTAAGAATCCTTAACTTCTTTAAACACTTAACCAATTCTTTAACTTATTTGTTTAATTTCACCAATCACACAACAACTTAATTAAACAACCAATCAATTAAACGCAATCTTCAAACCAAACAATCAATTTATTTTCCAAGTATAAGTCAAACAACAAACAACCAAACCAAGATATAAAGTATTCAGCACTTTGGTAATATAACAACTCAAGATGGTTGTTTGTTTATATTTGCCAAATTTGAACCAAGCCCTGTAATGAATGAAAATTTATGCTTGCTGATGTACAGCCCTGTATAGATGAATCAAATCACTCTTTCCAAATATTTGGAACTCAAATAAACTCTTGGTAAATTTATCTTTGGGATGTTAACCAAGTAACGTACTCCCGTAAGGTTTCCACAAGATATGGTGTCACCAACGTACTCCCTTTCGGTTTCTGCAACTCAAATTAAAATTAAACCTTAAGTTTGTTTGATTTTCCAAATATATGTAGTTTATATGATTCCCAAATTTTAAATCATCCACGCAATTTAAATATGCTGAAAATAAAGAGTAAGGGAAAGAGAGAATGAGACGGAGATTTTTACGAGGTTCGGCTTATACCCAGCTTACGTCCTCGCCTTTGGCAAACCACCAAAGGATTCACTAGTTCAGTTCCGTTGACAGGTGGAACAATACCGATTATAACACTCCTTGGTTAAGGCTAGAGCTCGCCTTCTCCAAAGGATATTCCCTCGTTTGGTCACTCCTTACATAGGTTAGAGCCCGCCTCTCTAAGCAATATTTCCTTGCTTAGCCAACGATCCAAACAACCCTTGGAATCGTCAAAGAACTACAAGAAACAAGATATAATTTGCATACAAGTATACTTTCTTAAAGAGCAAGTTAGTACAATTTCAGCACTATGTACTTTGAATGTAAAATACCAATATGAAATACAATGAAGTTCAAGTGTAGAATTCACCAATATCCTTCTTAGATAAGGATTAGAAATAGAAATTCAGAGGAGGAAGAATTAGCATTTCAGAATTTCTCAACAAAATGGATTTGCAATGAGTGAGCAAAAGAGCTTTTGGAAGAACAAGAGTGCTTTCAGCTTAACAAGCAGATTTTCCAATTCTTGGATGTGTTTTGATTTGCAAAATCATGTATTTATAGGCTTTCAAACTTGTTTCCATGTTGCAAAAGTTTCCTTTAAGTGTTTTCCAATATTATAGAAAGTTTGGAGCCCAAACGGTTATATTTTAAAATATTAGAATTTGAAAAATTTTCCCGTTGAACAAAGTTCAGTTGACTGAAGATTCGTGGTCAGTCAACTAAAGTTCCTTAAACCTCTTTAAAATAGAGCTGGATACAATGTCAGTCATCTGAAGTAGGGTTCAGTTGACTGATATCGCAAGTTCAATTGACTGAAGTCACAAGTTCAGTCGACTGAACTCACTGCTGCAACTTTTTGCCTGTTCTGGAAATACTTCAGTCAGCTGAACTTATTCTTCAGTCGACCAAAGTCATCTGTTCAGTCATCTGAAGTCCCTCCCGTGAACAGTGTTCAGTTGACTGACAGCAGTGACCCCACTTCAGTGTTTTAACCATAACTTTTTATGTATAACTCCAAATTAGGTGTTCTTGGTGTCAAAAGAAATCTAAGAGAAAATCCTAAAACTTTTATGTTCATCACTTTTTAAAATAATGAACTTTTGATAGTGAAAAATACACCTAAATACGGCTGTATAAAAATTGACAGCAAACAGAAAAACCCTTTTTGGTGCTTTTTATTCCAAAAATGATTCTAACCCTTTTAAAATAATTTTTGACTTTATAAAATTATTTTACAGATATTTTAAAAGGTATTTAAGTCAAAGAAGTTAACCTAAGAGCTTCAAAATATTGCAAACGATATTTTAAACATTTAAAGTACTTACATGAAAACTTCTAAAACTTTTCTCATTCTTAAGTCTTCATGTTTTGTTTATTCAAGCTTCCATCTTCTTTGAGCTTTATCACTTTGCCTTTCTTTGAATCTCTTAGTATTCCTTGGCTTTCAACAACTCATTCATGTCTTCATATTCTTCAGGATTTAATATATCATCTTTAAATCCATGCTTGGACTCTTTTAAGCTTCATTTGATCCTCTTGAACACTTTGACCTTTGCT
This sequence comes from Malania oleifera, assembly GCF_029873635.1. Taxonomy (NCBI): domain Eukaryota; kingdom Viridiplantae; phylum Streptophyta; class Magnoliopsida; order Santalales; family Ximeniaceae; genus Malania; species Malania oleifera. Next base: position 95,785,255 of record NC_080422.1, on the reverse strand, counting down.
TTCTCATATATAAGCATTGAAATATCATTACTCACACAAATACATTAAATTTCACTTGTTTGTTAGCATCAAAACAAGATAACAAGATTTTAAACCTTGTAAGGCCAACAGTAGAGAAGGGTGAAGGATCTTTTAGTACTGCAGCAAGGCATGGTGAAGGTCTTATACATAATTCAACCGGAAGGCATGGGTAAAACAAGTTGGAATGAATTGAAGGCAAAGGCAGTATCAACCATTCTACTGTATTTAGCTGATGAAGTGTTATATCACGTCATGGATGAGGATTCTCCGGCAGCAATTGGGAGGAAACTAGAAAGTCGGTATATGTCTAAGTCTTTATCGAACAAACTATTTCTTAAGCAAAGGATGTATTGGCTTAAGATGGTGGAGGGTTTAGATTTGAATCAATATATCAACACATTCAATCAGATTGTGAGTAATTTGATGCATGTTGATGTAAAGTTCATGGAGGAATACAAGGCGTTGATGCTATTGAATTCCTTTCCAGCGTCTCACACATATAAGAACTTGGTTATCACTCTTACATGGGGCAAATAAAGCCTGAATTTGGAAGAGGTGACAAGCACATTGCTTGGTTTTCATCAAAGAAAAATGGTCGACAATAAAGTTTCACATGGAGAAGGGCTTGTGGTGAAGAGTAACTACGAACGTGGAAGACATAAGTCCTGGAACAGATCTCGGTAACAATCTAGGAAGAGGAAGGACATAAAGTGTTTTAGGTGCGGTTAAATTAGGCACATAAGACCGGAATGTCTGGAATGGAAGAAAGGGAATTCTAAAAATCAATAGGGTCCGTTAAAATCTGTAAATGTAGTTGAAGGAGACTCAGGAAGTTGTGATGGTGATATGCTATGTGTTTTATCGGGTTCAGAGTGCCTCACGGATTCTTGAATCCTAAATACTGGATGCTCATATCGCATGACAGCAAATAGGAAATGGTACAACACCTAAAGGTCAGTTAATATTGGTTGTGTTTTTATGGGAAATGATATTTCATGCAAAATAATTAGTATTGGAAATATCAAAATCAAAATGTATGATGGTGTTGTGAGAAGCGTATGTGATGTAAGGCATGTATCGGATCTAAGGAAGAATGAAATTTCATTAGGCACTTTAGATTGTAACGTATATAGTTACAAGTTTGAAAGTGGGGAAATGAAAGTATGTAAAGGTGACTTGATGGTGATGAAAGGAGAAAAGGTAGCAGGAAATATCTATACACTGCAAGGTATTACAATTTTAGGTGGAGCTGCAACTGTAGAATCTGACTCAGATATTCTATGGCATATGCAGTTAGGGCATATGGGTGACTACATGTATTTAGATGTTTAGGGACCGATGAGGATAGCATCACGGGGCAGACATATGGTTTCCATGGGTTTATCATGAAAGATCTTGGTTTATCTCATGTGGCACAAACCTGATGTGTTTCCCAGGTTTAACTTGTGGTTGAGGTGGAGAACCAGGGCGGAAGAGAGATCCTCAGGTCAGACATTGGGACTGAATACACTAGTTTTGTTCAAGGAGTTTTGTAAGCAGGGCAGGTTATATGTAGAGCTTGCAGGGAACTTTTTCATGAAGTCAGTGAGTGACACATTTCTCGAGTGATCGATCACCAAAGGTATCACTAGATGGGAGATTTAAAGGTGAATTGTAGGCAGGTTTTGTGGTAGACTACTCGGGTGTGAGTGAATGTCCATAGGTGCACTATTCTAGTGATGGAGGATTTAGACTTGGTATTATGTTCAGATAGTACATCTTTCTGGGGTATGGGAAAGGTGAGTGCAAGCTGGGTGATTGAGGACATGACTTTTGGTGAGAAAGCCATAGGGCAGTGTACTCAGGTAAAGGAAGAGAAACAAATTCTAGAAAACTGCAACAAAGGGGGGATTGAGGACATGACTTTTGGTGAGAAAGCCACAGGGCAGTGTACTCAAGTAAAGGAAGAGAAACAAATTCTAGAAAATTGCAACAACAACAAACATGTGGTTCAGGTGGAGTTAGATACTCAGGGTAGAAATGCGGGGAGTTCTATCTCGGGTCCACAGTATCACAGTATAAATAGACATGTGATGTAGGTGGAGTTGCAGACTCAGAGCATAGATGACATTGTTCATATTGTAGAGAGTTTTAGCTTAAGAGACTAGTAGGATCACGGTGGGCCTAGGTGCACTATCAGATCACCACTACCAGCAGCAAGATTCCTACTATTTTTCAAGTTGTAGTGCACAGAAAAGGAAAAAAAATATATGGATAAGTGTTATGGTGGGAGTTATTATATAAGAACTAGATGTGAGAGTTGGTGAGGCTTCTAATGGGGAAGAGGGTGATAGGATGCAAGGGAGTGATGCATTTGTTGTTTGTGAATGATATGTTATTGGCTAGGAAGGCTTTGACTGAGGCTAATCAATTGGGAACTCTGTTGAAAGGTTTTGACATGAATGCGATGGGTACGACCAAGAAGGGTCTTGGTTTGAAGATTCGCATAGACAGAGCTGTAGGGAGATTAGTGTTATCTTAGGATGGCTTTGTAGATAGAATTGCATGGAGATTTTGTTTGCCATCTCATGAGGGTTTTGTGGAGAATCGATGTAAAATGTCTACCAAGAATGAACTGTAATGCTCGGGATATGTCAAAAGACCCCCATGATGGTGCAATGGAGTGTCTTGGCAGGCAACATAGTGGACCATCAGTTATAAGATTTGTTGAAGACTATGCAGGGGGCTTTGGTGATAAAAGGCTTACACAGCTTTTGTGTTTATTTTTTTGGGAAGGTCTTGTTGAAAGCCTAGCGTAAAGTCTTTGAGTGTAACATCTACAACTGAATCAAGGTTCATGGTAGAAGCCGAAGTTGCCATGGGCAAGTTCAAGTGTTGCTTAGACTTGGTGTTTGTCTCCAATTGCTAGATGGGAGGCGATCCCAACCTAACATCCCAAGTTCAAGGTGGAGTAGTGGGTTCATATTTTCAGTTTCTCCTAAAGGGCGTATGTTTGCCAAGGTGGAGATTATTGTGAAATGTGGCTCACATACTAAGTGGAAAGCATACACATATGGAAAGCATGAAGGAAATCAAATAGTAGCAATGGAAACTGTCGACGGTAAGGCTCTAACCGTCTACGGTTTAGAGTAGTATTATAGACAAATTACATTTTGCCTGAAACCATCGACGGTTTGGCTAAGGATACCTAGGGCAGATTTCAAATTTTGAAATGTGGACGTGAATATGGTTGGGATTTGGAGGGAAAACCTCTGAGAACTCTATTTGTATGTCATTTGTGATGTATTTGTAGAGAGATGGTTAAGAATATTGTTGAGAGGATTGATGTATTGTTCTTGTAATTTGGATAAAAAGATAGTGAATCCTTGTCATTTGCTCCCGTGGATGTAGGTATTGCCAAATCACGCAATTCTTTATGTTATTATTGGTTTCATTTACTTATTATGGTTGTGGATAGTTCTACATGTGTGTTTGATCTCACACAAATATATTCCGCTGTGCAATTTAGGATTTTCACAACATGTTTCATACAAATGGTGTACAGATAAAAAACTAGCTATATTTTTTGTACTTTTTTCAAAAACTAAAATAAAAAATAAAATTATTTTTCACACCCCAAATATATATTTTTTTAAATGTATTAAGAGGATTAGATGTCTCACCTATGAGTTTTAGGTACATTTTAGTTGAATTCCCTTAATAATTAGCATCCAAAATATTGCATAAATTAATGAGTATACTAACTATTCTTTTTAACTTAGGGATGCACGATTAGCACTCTAGAAGACCCGCGTTCATCGAAAATTATTTCCATGTCAAAATTCATTATTTCATATACATTTGAGTACTAATTTTACCCTCTCTCTCTCTCTCTCTCTCTCTCACACACACACACACACACACACATTTGTGATTTAAACTCAAATTTATCATTCCAAAATTAATTATTAAAAATAACATTTTAGAGGGAGAGAGAAAGCTCTATGTAATCATGTTTTTTCATTGCCTATTGAAGATTCACTATATCTAAATTATTGAACAAGGGGTAGATCATCTGCTATTCCGAGTGCCTTTCTAAGATTCTATCTACTCATTATAAGATGCAAACATCAAACATCCTATATTCCTATATAAAAATCTCAATCTCTATCAATTGAGATGCCTCCAAAAGGTTTAGGCAAATCAAATTGCTTCCCAAAAGAACATTCATTCATTTCCTTCTTCCCTGTCAACCACGATGACCAAATTGCGAACATAAAATCTTAGCCAGTGCAGATGAACTAGTAGGGAGAAGAGTGTATGAATCTCATAAATGGAACACCAGTTTCTTTCCCTGATACATTGTTAACTCGGAAAGCCTGCGGTTCATAATAGTAAATGATGCTGAAAGTTGTAAATCTCAAAATGATTACTGAAGAATGCATGCTGAAAATTGTATTTTTGCCAACTATCATATTACATTAACTGTTATTGTAAGTAATAACCTCATGATATAGATTTATTTTTCTATCCATTAAAAATTCACGCTAAGCCATAACTACAGAGGGTGAGGTAGCCCATTCATCACCACATCAGATGAACATGAAATGCACCAGCATAAAAATAAAAAATAAGAATAATAATCTATCATTGGGAGGTAATCAAGTGATTGCGCATGCATGGCCTGCTAAGATCATGAATAATGAGATTTTAAACTTCCAGTCACTGCTGAAAATCCAATTGTTGGCAAATCACACACAAAATTCTGCAATGTTTGTGAATTGAATCGCAGATTGTAAAGAATCCATTCTCCTCAACATTAGAAAATCACACTCAATTCTCTCACACTTCTTTTGTTCTTGAAGCATCATCTTGACCAAAAAACCAAAAAAAAATTCAAGGCTCCATTTATTAATGTAGAAAAAAGAAGGCAAGACTCTGTTTCGAACCAAAATACTCACTTATGCAGCATTGAATGTGTTAAATACTGATGAGTCATGCAACCGCAGCAGCAAGAACCAATGAATTACAAAATAAGTTTCGAATGTATCCGCCTAGGCAATGTCGGTAACAGCAGCATGTATAGCATCTGCAAGAAGAGGAACTGTCTTGGAACTAAGACCTGCCATACTGATTCTCCTGCACAGAAGAAATGAAAAATAAAAGAGGCATTTTAGCTTCCAAAACAATCAGATTTAATTCCTTTATGCTCTCAGACATAATGGAAAAGGTTCAAGAAGTTGGCGAGTCCATTGAGTTAGCATTCTACAGATTGATGAAGCAGATCAGTGTTTTCTTTGTGATGCACAGTAATGGCCCAGAGGCTCCAGATCTCCGATATGGGATTTTGAGTGTGGTTAAAATTTCTGTACGTATCTCCATGATACAGGCAACTGTTAATGAATTACACAGCACGGGAACCACACCCCATATAGCGAATCAGGGGCACCAGTATTAATTTACATGTTTGGTTACAAGAGAGTAAATATTAATTTCCATCTCAAATCACAATACATTTTACGTGTCTTGTAAATATCATTGCCATCTCAAATTACATTTATCAAAGGCACGTCCTCTAGAAATGAAATTCCATTGTAATATGATTCATAGCCGCCAAAAAAAGAAAAGGTCAAGGTCTTCCCTTACCTGTTTATTCATATGTTTTGCTTTTTGAGAAATCCAAAGACATCTTTACAAGTTCTTATAAGGTCAAAGAAAGAGTAGAATGAGCCATCTTACCCGTCTGAGGTCATGTAAATGTGATACTCTTTTGTCATGAAGGAAACTTGCTCGGAGTTCAGCCCAGTGAAAGTGAACATTCCAATCTGCTTGATAATGTGACTCCAGTCCCCTGGGGTGCCTGTCAAACACAGAAAGAAAATTCAGACATGGAACTTAATCAAATAAGAACTCACACTTAAAATACCTCCAGAATCACCAAGATTGGCTTACCTCTGGCATGTAAAGCATTAAAGAGTTGCTGCCGCATGCTGATAATCCGGTCTGCCATTGTTTTCAGCTCAACAGTCCATTCATTGTACATATCCCTGTGGCGAAAATATAAAGCTCAGAAAAGAAACAAAATCATAAAATCACTCTATTGTGATTGTCTTAATCCTTTGTATATAGAGATTAAATAAATCACAGAAGTTGCACACATAAGATTGATTCATTTGCATCCTTTTACCTGCACTTGTCAGGGGGTGTGATTATTGTAGGTCAATGTTAACAGTAGGCACAATCATTTATAACAATTATGTTAGTGAATCATTGATTTAGCTCTATAAATCTTTTTGATCAAAGATGTTCACTTAGTGCATTTAATTTTCTCTTGGTTTATGTTAAAGAATTTTTATTAGCTTTGCACAATCTAGATAGTTTTCCCAAGTTGGTTTGATGATATTTCTTAGGTAATTACTTTTGATAAAAATTGACTTGATTTATACCTATCCTTGAGGATAGTAGCCACAATGGATGCACCATGAATAGGAGGATTAGAATACATGGGCCTGATCACAAGCTTCAGCTGGCTCTCAACCCTGCTTGCCACATCAGCTGTCTTGCAGACCTGTAAAATAAAATAACTGTCAAAAGTTTATATTCACTTGCAGTAGGGGTGGAATTGCGGATTCCCTATTGGTCTTCAAAATAATAACAGGAAATGCTGGTTGTCGACATGTTGGCAAATTATTTCTTTCCAAATGATATTATTAGGCCCTAGTATCTCCTAAGGTTGTGACACAACAACAACTTTTCATCCTCGAGTGAGAAAAGATAGGCTTCAATTAAATGGTAACATCTGATTTAAATTTTGACTCGGAAAAGAAAATTTAAAATTTATTAGGACCATATGATAGCATTAGAGTTGATGTTGTGAGCCTGTGACATTTACCCTTGGTCTTGAGAATGAACAAGATAATTTTAATCAATTAATGAACATCTACTAGAGCATGGTGAAGAGCATGAATTCAATTTAGAAGCTTCTAAAGGGTATTGGTTTATAAAAAAATGGCATGTCTTACAATGCTAAGGGCACCAACACGTTCCCCATAAAGCCCCATATTTTTCGCATAACTCTGAGCAGCGAAGCATTCACCACCATCAGCAACAAACATACGCACAGACTGCGCATCTGCGTCCAGGCTACCACTTGCAAAGCCCTAGAACGTCAAAGGCATGTTACTTTAAACATAATACAGCTTTGAAATTTTTGTTAACTGCAATCAATAATTCTTAATCATTTGGTGAATTTTCACAATGTTATTTGGGCTCATTTTCATTTTCTATTTACCTGGTAGGCACTGTCAAAGAAAGGTAATAACCCTTTTGATCTCATCAACTGCCTGATCAGTTCCCACTGCTCAAGGGTTGGATCAACTCCGGTTGGGTTATGAGCACATGCATGAAGTAACACTATTGCTCCTGATGGGGCATTTTCAAGATCTTCTAGCAGCCCTGTTTACCACACAAGAAATATCATCACAAATCTTATTTGCATAAATTATCAGCAAACTGAAGCATTAACATAAGAAAAGGCAAATGGAAATATTGTTAATGCCTGTGATTAGAATCAAAACTCAAAAGCCATGTGAGATTCTTGGTTCTGTCATTCACAAGGGTAGGCAATTATTGACTGCCAAAAATCACAAATACTTGTGGAAGTGAACATATATTATTACAATTATTTATCAACCAATGACCACAGGTGCAGAAGTGGAAAACATTAACTTTGTGTGATAATTTGGTAATGGAAACTGCATAGCAAGCTACGTGTATAAGAGAAAAAAAGCATAATAAGACTGTAGTAACTTGTTCAAACATATTAGTATTAACAACAACTAAAAAACAACCAACCAACCTTCAAAGTTCAGCCCCCGTGTAGCCGGATCATAGTAACGGTAGGTCTTTACGGACAACCCACCCAGAGTGAAAACTTTTGGATGGTTTCCCCAAGTTGGCTGGGGAATGTATATTGTATGCTGTTCAACAAGGAAAATGAGTATGTTTATATCAGTTTTTCCCAAGGACAAAATCTTTGGTTATAAAGGTGAAAAACTGTCAGCTATTTACTTGGTGGTAATGCCTAGCCAGAAACTCAGCACCAACCCTCAGCGAGCCAGTACCAGACAAGCACTGGACTGTAGCCACTCTGTTCTCTTGAATAGCAGAGCTGTTACCAAAGGGCACAAAATATTTATCAACCTTTGATTAATCTTGAAATTATAAAGACAAAGAAAAAGAAACTTATCCTGTGTTTGGGAGTATGGAATTTTGGAACTTGGATTTGAACTTTAGAGGATTTGAATAAAAGATAGTATAAAGGTGTATTAAGTTTCTTCAAAATTCATATTATTCCAAATCCAAGTCCTGAAATCCATGCTCCCAAATGCTATGCAAGTGCATTGCTATCAATGATAAGAAAAGGGGAGATTGCATCCATTCATATAACATTTGTCACTCATACAATAAAACCTGAGGTAGTGTTGTGTTCAAATTGTGATGCTGTTTCCTGTAAAGGAATGAAACTTAATGTCCACAAAAGCATGAAATAAACACAGAATTATGAATGTTTCCTTCGATCAATGTATCCAAAAGGGTGTTTTTAACAAGAGAGATCCAGATGCTATATGTTGGAAATTATACTTATTTCAACCAGGGCTTTAAGAGGGAGAGAGGGAACAGATGCCACACATTGGCAAATGTGAGCGAACTACAAACTGTCACTTAAAAGGGCAACTGCACATCTTCAAATTAAATAATGGTAGTTATTCTGCACTTCATATCATAAAACTAATAATTTTCTAAAAAAATCTAACCAAGAAAAGAAACACAGCCATTACCAAAATTCACCATCTTTGTTTGTTTTCAAGGGGTAAAAGCAAGGATATAATACTACACACACTCTCAAAGTATGCACTGTATAACACAAGTTACATAATGAAGCAGCAAGTTATAAACTTGCAAGGCACTGGATTTGCAGGCAGCACTATATAACTTCTTTACCTTTCAGCTCCAAAAATGAGCTTAGCACTCAATTTATTAAAATCTCCGAGACCAACAATAGGCAGATACTCTTTCACGCGGGATCTGAATAATGAACAAATTGGGGTCTGGTGATCAGTAGCTAAATTTTGCAAGGTTGCATATAACAACAACACTAATTGGATGACTTACTGGTCATTTACTAACAGCTGCTCTGCTCGTCTCACCACATTCAGAACAAGCGGTTTTCCTTCCTATTGTGCAGTTTAGGCCAATCCAACCAGTTTACATCAAAGATGTGTCAGTAACTGTACTGAATGTATTATGCATTGTGCTTTCATGCTTTGAAGATTTGTGATTGAGAAAACACATAACTGTGCAATGGCACATGTGCACATGTGAATCAACAGTAGCTTCTTTCTTTGCTTTGTCTTCATTTTTTCCCCTTCTTTTTTTATTAAAAAAAAAAAAAACTTAGAGATTAATCAGAATCTATCAATATACATAAATTTTTCAGTGAATATGCACATGTATCTCTTAAGTTGAAGTGTTAAACTGATATAAACAATCCAAGAATGCACCTCGGTTCGATAAGCACCAACACCCAAATTCAACTTTGTTGGATTGGGATCTTTGTTGTAAGCAACAGTGACCTGCTCATGCACATAACACTTGTATTAGAAGAAAAATGCATCATATTGCACTCAAGTTGCCAAAACAATATAACTAAAGTGTGTAAACTATTAAAATTAGATAACATTCAGCTAAACAACTCATTGTGTGAGTGCAGTTGAGATTATCTCATCCTTGGAGTTTTACAGCCACATTGTTGCACCTGTAAAAACCTAAGATAGGATTTGAGACTAAAATATTTTTCCAATGAGATAACTTTAAGGCATGCTTCACTATTCTCCAAACTTTTGATGCAATGCACATTGAATATCCAAGTTCCATGACTTGCTGGCTAGCTGCTAATTTTTCAGGTATGGAAATGTATAGAGCATCTACCACTCAAATGAGCACTTCAAAAATAGCAGCATGAGGTGGATCACAGATTTTTACAATAGTGTATATATTTATTTATTCATTTACATTGGAAGACAAAAAATTATTAAAACGAATGAAGTCTTCACATGATCAGAATACACTCAGCCCCAAATAGAGGGGAAAACCACTTATTTCAGCTTGAGAATGAATCAGAAAAGGGGAAAAATTGATTTACAAAAAATGATTGTTTCGTCTGCAAATCAGAAACCACCTTTTGGTTTAGGGTGATTTTTTTTTTTTTCCTGTTGATCATGCTTAATATGATCTGAATTCATATATATATATACATATGCATATTCTGAAAATAAAAATCGCAAGCATATACATTTAGATTCTAGCTCCATCCATTAGCTCCAAACAAATGAAAAAAGAAAAAAGAAAGAAAAACAAAACAACACGCCCATACACACAAATGGAGAGAGAGAGAGAGAGAGAAAGGTACCCCTAAAATGGGATCTTCAGGAGCTTGAACGACATGGCTGAAAACAGAATCGCCATGGAAGGAGGTGGACATGGTGATGATGTGGATGCGATAAACAGATTTCGGAATGCGATTACAAGGATGAAAGCCTGCAAGTGAGGAGTTCCCAAGCTGGGTGTCTCTGCCTCGCGCTCGCTTTCAGAATTTAAAGTATCCATCGGTTGAATTTCCCGACCAACCATCGATATTCTGATACTACAATACCGTGGGCGCGTCACCCTTTCACAGTTCCACGGTTTCACCTCTCTCTCTCTCTCTCTCTCTTTCTCTCTCTCAAACACACACACACACACACTAAATAAGACTGTGTTTTTTTTTTTAGAAAAAAAAAATAATTGGGTACAATCTGGAGCTTGAAAAATGGCAGCACTTTTTGTAATTATTAAAAAATAAAAAATAAAGCTATTCTAAAACCAAATAATGTCAAAAAAAAAAAAAAATTTCCATTTTTATGCAAAGATTGTAAAAAGAAAAAAAAAAGTATTAACGTGTAATAATTCTTTAAAAACTAAATTCAAAATAAATATAATTTTCCCCAACTAACAGAGTTTTCACTTTACAAAATAAATCATACTATTTTTCTAGTATTCATAAATCATTAATTTAATAAATTTATTATTCATGAATGCGTGTTTTACCCTCTTATTAATTTATAATTTTCATTAAATTTACTAGTTGTTTGGCTCAAGAGTTGCAAGTGAAATAATATCATGGTCACTTAAAATTGTTATGTTTTATTTTAAAATATTAAGAGTTAAAATCAATATGTATATATTTGTATTTTTCAACTAAAAAGCAGTGAACTCGGTTAGCATTAGTATGATGAAACATGTATACTATAATATTAAAGGAGAATGGTATGTCTTTATAGACCTCCAAAATTCAAATCTAGTTTTTTCTTTTTCAAAGTTTGACATTTTAAATATTACACTAATTTTTAATTAGATGATGTTTAAGGTATTAATTGTGATTGGCTCAAATATTTTTTAGAATTTTGATTTTAATAAATTTAAGAAAAAAATTGATTGTTTGAAGTTTATTGTCCTTAAATGTTTTTGTTTATGACACCTAAATCAATCTCTCTCTCTCTCTCTCTCTCTCTCTCTCTCTCTCTCTCTCTCTCTCTCTCTCTCTCTCTCTTATAATAGAGTTAAAAATTAAGAAGAAAAACACAAATATAGTTCTTATTATCACCTTCAAACACCGCCTAAGCCACCTTACAACTCTTTTATGTGTTCCATTCAACTATGAGTCAAATATAACACCTGCAAACCTGATCCTCCTTACCGCTATGATAGACATCTACCCTCTAATCCCAAATGAAGTCACACAGAAATAATCCAGAGCGTTCTTTAGATCTAGATCCAACCTCACCCAGTTCAAGATTTGCTATTGAAAGCTTCATCAATGAGAAGACATAATGACTGCAAAGGAAGATATAGTAGATATTAGCATTTTGCAAACATAATATATTACTAGGTGTTTGCATCTCGTTTTGCATTGACTTATATATCGAATGACAATGATATTTATATATTGACAAAACTTTGATAGGCACTTTTGCTAGCATATTTTTTGTCCAACAAGATTAGATATGGAATGCACTTAATTTTTTTTAACAAAAAAAGGGATATGATTAGCCTTACCTTTCTTCTTGAATTTGTTCACTGAGAAATTCATAAAAATATATATATATTATAGGTTTTTATAATTTTTTTTTGTTTTTTATATTGTCAAATTGTAGCATTTGTTTTGTATTGTTGGATGGTTTGTGGACAATGGGCAATTGATTTAATTTTTCCTTAATTAAGTAATTTTTTTTATTCAAGTTGGGATGAATTCTTGAGGAATAATTCTTACACTAACTGATTGCAATATGTTACATTAATATTCATATCCACTATATTTTTCAAAAAGATGTTATTACTGTTAGCATGAGAGGCTATATGATCGTAATTGTCATATTTTGATGATAACAATTCATTAGTGGTTTTAAGTTAAATTAATCTTTGCATATTAGACTGTGACAAGTATAAGTGGCAAAATAACACTAATACAGGTTTTAGTGCAAAGATCAAGTGAACACTCTTATAGGCAAAGATCGAGTGGACATTCAAGTAGGAAAGATCAAAGTGGACAATCACTCAAAAGAACTCAAGCACATCCAATAAAGCGAATGTAGAATCGTATGTAATGAGGAGTGTTTAAGGTAGTATTTGTTGTAACTCTTGTAGTTTTGTTTCACACATATTTATTGAGTAAGAGTTGAGCAAATTGCATGTGCATACTAGTTCATAAGAGTATATAGGATTTCACTAACTCATAAGTTTAATACTCATGGTTTTCAAAGACAAAATAAAGAGTTTGACAAAAATATCCTATACTCAAATATATTTTAACATGGGACAAGTTTTAAATCATCTAAGTATTGTAATCTTTTAAAGACTTGATCTTGATAGGGTAAAAACCATTATCATGCACCTAAGTAAACAAGAAAACCAAGTTTGTAAAGAAACAGGGCAAATCGTTGACGGTTTGGCCCAAGTACATCGATGGTTTCAGGTAGAGAGTTAATTGAATTTTTGCTTGAGGAAACTGTCGATAGTTTGGGGGAATCAGTCGATGGTTTGCGTCGGGATTCTACATCCACTGACTATAAATAGCTAGTTTTCAAAGTAAACAATCTCATACATATATGCCATTGAAACCACAAAACAACACATTATTCACAATATCTCTGAAGTCTCATGCAATTACTTTCTCTTTTCATCATCAATTTTTATCTTTTATGAAAGTGATTTTCTCCTCCTTCGATTTTCTTTTTCCATGATTTTTAGTTCTATTAGTGCAATTGTCATGAATCAACATTCCCAAAGAGGAGTTTACATGATTTCATCATATGAGTTTTCTTCTTTTTGAAAATAAGATTCTATATTTTAATCATAATTTGGCCATAATCTTCTTCTAACATTCATAATTTATCTATTATTTAATGTACAAAATAGGAATTTTGACTAACAGTTCATGGGTTTTGATCATAAAACCATAATCCCCTTATTTTTGGAAATTATTAATAAAAACAAGCTAAAATATATGTTTTAATTTTTCCTATAATACTATGATTAATTTTGTTAATTAATTGACAATTTTTTAATAGATTATTAACAAGCAAAGAATGTCGATTTTCAAATCCGATTATCTTTAAATCGTGTGATTTCAATCAAATCAAATCTCATTTTCTCATTTTTCTCATTTTTCTCATTTTCTTCTTTTGAATTTAAATGTAGGATTTTCTAAATCCAACTTCTTCTTCTTCTATTTTTTTCAAATAAAAGCATATTGGGGTTTCTAACCTTCTTGTTTGGATTTTTGGACAATGATCTTTCATTAGAGGACCAAAAAGGGGATTATTTCTTCCTTCTTTTCCTTACTGTTTAAGCTGCACACGTGTATATTTAGCAGTAATTATTTTTAAAACAGGGGTTGATAGGGGTGTTGGTTGACTGATCTCCTTTAGAATGGTTAGTCAACCACCTACTCTACACAAAAGTGTACTCCTAAACCCATTTTTCTTATTATAGATATTTAGGGTTTTCCTTTGTTTTCCTTTTAGAAAATAAGGTGGTGACTCTGTTGTCCAGCCATGTGTGTATTTTTTACCAAAGTCTTTGTCTTCTTCAATTTTTCTTATTTGGGGATCACTATGTACTCTCATTTGTTGGCACCCAAAACTGAATCCAACGTCGACAAATGAATATGGAGGAAGAGAAGAATTGGAATGGCAAATCAAGAATGATTTTAAATAATAAATATTTGAATAATCCTAAGACCAAGAGTAGACATCCCTATCTAAGGGAAGATGACTATTATTCAATAAAAACAAGGAAGATAAGTCTACCAACTTTCTATTGTTAGGAGATCTTTTGAAATGAAACTTTCAAGATACTAAAGGGCTAACTAAATCAACCGCAAAGAAGGAAACCACATTATTCTACCCTGACCTTAATTTGAAGAAAGAAGAAAAAGATGTGGATAAAACATCATTCTCCAACTATAGGTCTTTCCACAAACGAATCTGAGAACCCTCTCCCGATCATTATTTAGTGTGAGGAGTGAATAAGAAATATATCTACATGGATACTTTGAAGAACATTATAAACTAACATTAATATCCCACCCATTCTCATGCAACCCAAACTTACTTATAATAACTCTATGCCAAAGGAATAATTTTTTAGAAGGAAACACCATAACCATTTAGCACTACAAGAAAAAAGGTTATTAGTGACAGTTTTAAACAGTCACTAATAATAAAAAAATTGTCACTAATAGTATTAGTCACGGTTTTATCAGTATTAGTAACGGTTCCAGTTTTGTCACCATATATACAGATACTAATAATTATTAGTGACAAAATATTCAAACTGTCACTAATAGTAGAGTATTAGTGACGGAAAAAAACCGTCACTAATAGCCTACAACCGTCACTATAAATCATACATATGGTCGGATCAAATTTGTCACTAAAGCACAAGTATTAGTGATGGATTTAATAACCGTCACTAATATGAGACTATTAGTGATACTTAGTAAACCGTCACTAATGTTACGCTTTTAGTGACAGTTACTTGAATTGTCACTAATAATATACTATTAGTAACGATTATAAAACTGTTACTAATATTGTGCCTTTTGTGACAAATTTGAACGTAGAAAATAGTGATTCTATAGTGACAGTTTTAGACTTTTAGTGACGATTAACAAATCGTCACTAAAAGTTCATCCTGCTATTATTACTAACGATTTTTTAAACCATCACTAATACTTTGAAATTAAAAAAAAAAAATTGAAAATTCCTATTAAAACCTGTAATTACATTTTAGAATACAAACAACCTATATTCATAAATTATTCAAAATTCAAATGCAAATTATTCAAAATTCAAATACGTATATACATATACAAATTCAAATTAAAAGATAAAAAATAATTTTGTTCAGAAAGTCCATAATACAAGAAAGGTCAAAATTAAAGTTGTAGTGCATTGACTCGACTGTAGTGCTTATCATCGTTATAGTGGTCTGATAGCCGCAAACCCTACAAAATCATAATTATACAAGAAATTAGTATACAATATTTGAGCATATATGTATATACTATAATTAAATATGATTTGATAGAAAAATGATTGGACAATCAGACATAGTGGAAAAAATGATACAACTGTAAAATAACTAAATTTGATCAGTCGAAAGTCAGCCCACTCGGTTCGGACCTCGTAATACTAAATTGTAAGCTAAGTTTACTAAGTAGTTTGTTTGTATTATAACTTTACTTTTAAGTGGGGAAAAGCTCTCGGGGAGGAGTTTTTGGGGACTATCAGATCAGGCACGTCCAGTTCGATGTGACGGACGTGTTAGGGCTGACCAAATTCCGTTTGGACCTTAAATTCCTGAATTGGAAACATGGGTGGTTAAATTCAACTAAGTATACTAAGTTCGCCTCTAAGCGTATAATTTTCAATTGGCATGGAGTTTTTGAGGACCATTAGATCTGGCACATTCAGTTCGATGTAATGGATGTGTCAAGACTAACCACTTTGGATTTAGACCTCGTATGCCCGATTTGGACACTTGAGTGCTTAAAATGAACTAAGTTTACTAAGTAGTTTGTTTCATTCTAATTTTGCTTCTAAGTCGGAAAAAACTATAACGACTCGAAGAATAATGGTATTTAAATAATAAAAAAGAAAGGAAAATAGAAATAGGAACAGAAGGAGGCAGTCGACTATGGAGATCCAATATCTGATGGATCTGGAGAGATTCGACATTGAATTAGTTGAGAGTGGTTCTCTAGCTCATATTTCCAGTTTAGTGGTGCAGCCTATTCTGCAGAAGAGAATTAAGCCGCCCAGAAGGAAGACCCAGAATTAGCAGAGGTGATAGACAGAGTACAAAGTGGTCATGGGGAGGAATTCAGTATTGCAGATGATGGGGCTTTGCGGTTCTGTTTCAGATTATGCGTTCCTGTCGATACTGAGATCAGAAAGACTATTCTAGAGGAGGCTCACAGATCTTTGTATACAGTTCATCCCGGCAGTACGAAGATGTACAGGGATCTGCGAGAGTCGTACTGGTGCAGTGGTATGAAGAGAGATTGTTGAGTATGTAGCGCAGTGTCTGACGTGCCAGCAGGTAAAGGCTGAGCACCAGAGGCCGGCAGGGCAGTTGCGACCGTTATTTATCCCAGAATGGAAGTGGGATCATATATCCATGGAATTCATGTCAGGACTGCTAACGACATTACATGGCCAAAATGTCATCTAGGTGATTGTTGACCGTTTGACTAAGACAGCCCACTTTGTACCTATCAAGATCAGCTACTCCCTCAACCGTTTAGTGAAGATCTACATTCAGGAGATAGTTTGTTCTCATGGGGTGTCAGTATCGATTGTGTCAGATCAAGACCCGACTTTTACGTCACGTTTTTAGAAGAGTTTGCAGGAAGCACTAGGGTATCAGTTGTCATTTAGCACGACATTCCATCCTCAGTCAAATGGGCAGACTGAGAGGATGATACAAACATTAGAGGATATGCTCCGTGCGTGCGTATTGGATTTTGGGGGTAGTTGAACTCAGTTCATGTTACTAGTAGAGTTTGCGTATAATAATAGTTATCAAACCAGCATTGGCATGGCATCGTTTGAGGCTTTATACGGTAGGAGATGTCATTCTCCTTTATTTCGGAATGAAGTGGGTGAGTGGTGAGTAATGGGGTTAGAGCTTGTACAACAAGCGCGTGACAAGGTTCGGCTTATCAGAGATAGGATCAGTGCAGCTTAGAGCCGACAGAAAAGTTATGTTGATAATCGTTGTAGGAATCAAGAATTTGATGTTGGTAATCATGTGTTTTTGAAGATAGCTTCGTTGAAAGGGGTTATAAGGTTCAGGAAGAATGGTAAACTTAGTCCTAGGTTTATCGATCCATTTGAGATTCTAGAGAAAGTGGGGCCGGTAGCCTACAGGCTAGCTTTACTACCTGCGTTGTCCAGGATCCACGACGTATTCCATGTTACTATGTTGAGGAAATACGTTCCAGATCCTTCTCATATCATCAGTTGTGGTGAATTAGAGTTCAGTGATTCACTGGTGTATGAGGAGGTACCAGTACAGATTTTGGATAGGAAAGTACATGAGTTACGTAACAAGGAGATTCCTCAGGTAAAAGTTTTGTGAAGGAATCATACAATTGAAAAGACTTCTTGGGAATCCGAGGAACAGATGAAGTAGAAGTATCTGCATCTATTCCAAGGAGTCTAAATAGGTCAAATGTAAGTAGTTAGGTAGTATTTCTTTTGCAGGTACATGTAATGGTTTAATTAGTGTAGCATTTTAGTTTTGGGAGAATTTTTCTTTTGTATATGTAATCTCCCAGGACTCGGAATGTAACTACGGTATTCCTCCACCATAAGTAAGGGTAAGTAATAAAATAAGTAGACCTTTTTCTTGTTAAGGGATGATGAGTTACATAAATAGTAAATTTCGAGGACGAAATTTTATTAGGAGGGGAGAATGTAACGACCCGAAGAATAATGGTAATCAAATAATAAAAAGAAAGGAAAATGAAAATAGGAACAGAAGGAGGCAGTCGACTTTGTTGACGAACGATTCGTGTTTGTTGACGACGATGCATTTTGGATGGGATAATTCTGAGGAATTTTTTAGCTTTTCATCGATGAACACAGGGACTCGTCAATGAGGGTATAAGAGGAACTCGTCGACGAGGAAAGGATTAGTCAACGAGAAGATATCAAGAGAGGATTTTAGGAAGCCTGAAATTTGTCGACGAGGGTTGAAGTTTGTCGACGAACTTTCTACATGATTCTTCGATGAGGTGACGTGGCTCGTCAACGAATCCTGTAGGATAAATAGGGTTAAACGTGATTTTTCAGTCATTCTCTTGCACAGAACTTTTCTCTCTCTCTCTCTCTTACCCTTCGGTTCCTTCTCTTTCTCTTTTCGATTTCAAGCCGAATTTTCGCCGATTTGAGGATCTGAAGCCACCACGACACTCCTGGGAAAGTTCTCTGCAAATCTGCCGGAGCAGATCGTTGGTGGGGCTGAGGTGGAAACCATCCCAAATCCAGGGTAAGGCTTTCTACTCAATATTTTAATTCTTGACAGTAGTAGAAAGTGTAGTACGTGTAGAAATACTAAACTTTAGCTTTGGAAAATTACTTTTTTAGGGTGTTGAGTACGAAACCTTATCGGTGCATAACAGATTTTCTTAGGGACTTTTCAAGAATCAGGTAAGGGGATAAACTAAGCTAGTATTTTATGAAAAATATGTATATTGTTATAACATTTGATTTCAGGAAAATAAATATATTTATATATGATTTATATTTGGGAAAATGCTGTTGAAAGTGATGATATGTTAAAAATACGAAAAACCTTTTTAGTGTGGCATGAGTGGAAATTAATATGAAATACTATTTTTTGGGAATGTGTTAATGATACGGATTTTTATAATGGAAAAATAGGCGTACGGGCCGAGATTTTGATATGTTTGCCGGCGTACGGGCCGAGTTATGTGTATGATTTGCGGGCGTATGGGCCGAGGTATGGAAATGATTTGCCAACATATGAGCTAATCTATGTATATGATTTGTTGCCGTACAGGCCGAGTTATGGATGTGATTTGCCAGCGTACGGGCCTAACTATGGTAAAATGTGAAATATCGGCGTACGAGCCGATGATTTTCATAATATACGTATATATGCAAAATGATATGATTGATTTGATAATTAATGACATGAAATATCCATGTATCATAGTTTCAGTATATGTTATATGATATCAGAACCTGATTGACTTGGTTTACGCTAGCACTTGCACGGTACCGTTGCTATGTGTCAATGGTCATCATGATCATGATATTTGTGTTAACGCCACTGTACGGAGTGATCTGAGATTGGATGGTTGATGTGGTTTTTAAGAAGTGTGTGAGCACCCTTGGTGTACGGACCAGGTCTGGTAGACCCATCAGACTTACAGACTGTACTTTTGACTTGGCAGTGGTCCGCCAACCATTATCAGGTCCCGCATTTGGACCATATAACCCAGTCATATGGGGGTAATACATGACAATAACCAACTAACCTATCAGGAATGTTTTTGTATTATTATTATATGAGATGATATATGTTTATGAAAATGCAGTATATTCTGCCATGTTTTGATGATATATATGTTTTCCCAGATTTGACATAACAGTTTACTGAATATGTTCTGTATGGTGTATGTATAACACAAAATACTCATATTGTCACACATTAGTATTAGTTTATTTCCCTTACTGAGAGGTGTCTCACCCCGAATTTCATAACTATTTCAAGAGCCCCGGATAGGAGAGCGGGTAAAGCCCCGCTGATCTAGTACGGTAGATCTGCCCTTCCAAAAGGGTAAGTATTTTGACAGGGTCAGATGTATTTTGTGGAAATGACCCTAAGACATCTTTTTGGGTTGAGTGTTATGTATATATATATAATGATTGTAGTAACTCTAGTATTGTGATGTATGGTATAATGAGATGTATATGATTGTATGTTTCCTGCTGCTTAGGCTTCTGCTATATGTTCTGATATATCCCTTGTACCGCCGGGTCCAAGTGGACTATGATCTGCCGAGCTTTATGATATTGTATTAAAAAAATATGTGTGGAAATTAAGCAGGTTGTCACAAAAACTCTCAGGGAGGATTTTATTGAGACTATCATATCTGGCACATCTAGTTCAATATGACGAATGTGCTAGGATTGACCGAACTCAGTTTGGACCTCGAATGCCCGAATTAGACACATAGGTGGTTAAATTCAACTAAGTATGCTAAGTTTGCCTCTAAGCATATATAATTTTCAATTGGCAAGGAGTTTTTTGGGGACTATTAAATCCAACACGTCCAATTTGATGTGACGGACATGTTGGGACTGATCACGCTCGGTTTAGATCTCGTATGCCTGATTTGGTAAAATGAATTAAGTTTTCTAAGTAGTTTGTTTCTATTCTAACTTTACTTCTAAGTAGACAAAAAGCTTTTGGGGAGGATTTTTTTGGGACCATCAGTGTAGGCACATCTAATTCGATGTAATGGACGTGTCAGGACTAACCACGCTCGGTTTGGACCTCGTATGCCCGATTTGGACACCTGAGTGCTTAAAAATGAACTAAGTGTATTAAGTTTGCCTCTAAACGTATAATTTTAAATTGGCATGGAGTTTATGGGGACCGTCAGATCTGGCACATCCAGTTCGATGTGACAGATGTATCAGGACTGACCAAACTAAGTTTGGACCTCAAATGTCTGAATTGGACACATGGGTGATTAAATTCAACTAAGTGTACTAATTTCACATCTAAGTGTATAATTTTCAATCGGAATGGAGTTTTTGGGGACCGTCAAATTTGACACATCTAGTTTGATGTGATGGATGTGTTAGGAGTGACCACGCTCGGTTTGGGCCTTATATGCCTGATTTGGACACCTTAGTACTTAAAATGAACTAAGTTTGCTAAGTAGTTTGTTTCTATTCTAACTTTGCTTCTAAGTGGAGAAAAAGCTTTCGGGGAGGAGTTTTTGGGGACCATCAGTGTAGGCACGTCCAGTTTGATGTGACGAATGTGTTAGGATTGACCACGTTCGGTTTGGACCTTTTACACCCAATTTGGACACCAGAGTGCTTAAAATGAACAAAGTTTACTAAGTAGTTTGTTTCTAATCTAACTTTGTTTCTAAGTGGGGAAAAAGCTTCTATCAATTCATTGCATACACAATACATATATATAATAAAATATGAAAATATAACTGCATAATTACATTGTGTAATTTAGAACAACTCAATTTCAAAACTCCCAACACAAATTTTTGTACTGCAGACTAAGTATACATGATCTAATGAGAGGAGGAGACACCCGCATCATCTGGACGAGATTGGCACAATATTTGTTCCATCTACGCTTTCTAGTTCTTCATGACTTCCATCTCCACTTAGACGATGGACATCTTTGCTTGTCAAGTGGACACCTCTTCTTTAAGTTGTAGGTTCTCCATTTCCATCATCCGCACCCAGAGAACCATATCCTCCTTTTGAGTTCCAACTTCCCTACGCACTTGGTCACGCTCAGCACGAGATGCTGCAGTTGAAGTAGAAGCCGATGTTGGGCCAATGTATCCACTACCAAGACTATTCAACCAGCCCCCATACATTCCTCAAGCACCTGCCTGCAGATGTCGTTATCTGAAACTGGCTCACTCTCCTCTAGAACAAGTGCATTCTTTAACTCAACCATCCTCGCCTATTTTTAGTCATGAAAATGTAGAAAATGAAGAAATAAGAATACAACTTTGACGTTTTGAATAAAATATTGAACTAAATAATATATTTGACGTACATGTTTCCTCTTCGCACCCGGCGCACCAGCATACCACTCCCCCGATGGCTTCTAATGTGTTCTCTACTAAAGATTCGGCGTTGGCTCTAGGTTGCCAGTCTTAGGATCACGCTACATTATCATGTAAAACATAATTAATATTAATTAGGTTTGGTGTGAACATAAATAACACTTGTTAGGTAATGATCAAACATATAAATATAAAAATGACCTTTCGATGCTTGACGAACAGCTTCGACCCACTACAATGCGTCGTCTCTTGTTTGTTACGGTTCTCAGCATTTTTCTTATAGATAGCCTATAAAAAAGAAAAAAATTGACTTTTCATTAATTAGCCTCATCAATACGACAAAGTAGTTATAACAATACAAACACATCACCTGATAGGCCAAGTCACGGAAATGGTGACACACCACCTCCCAATCATTTAAGGAGATCATATCAAATAGGTGAGCCTCTACCTGATCTCCCATTGCCCTAAAATGCTTGCGCATTTTTAGTGCAAAAACTCTTGAACCGAGCGCACAACTTAGTGTTCAACGCCTTTTTGACATGGTCGGTGCTGAAAATGTTCATATCAAACTTTACCTGCATATGAAATACATATAGAATGTTAGACAATTAATTGTGTAGCATATAAAAATTGAAAGAAATGGTTTAGAGTTACCAAGATGCGCTCGTAGAGAACCAAGCGCTGTGCCTCTATCACATCTGGCCATCTGAAGCAGGTGACTGAAGCATATTGTTAGCATATAATGTCGATCTCTTGTGTCTAGATTGTGCACCAATTGTTTAGCAGGGCCATGAATCCTGGAGGAATATCAATTCGAATCCGATGCCCCCCATTCCTCTTTAAGTGTTTCTTGAGGATCGTGTTCTTTATTGCACCATGGCCTAACCTCATCGTCTGTGTCCCCGAAGACGTCGATGCTGCAAGAAGAGTTAAGTAAGAACAATATCGTTATCATGAACGTGTACGACCATAAATATATTATTCTAAATCAAATACTCGTAACCTTACCAACACTGCTCACCATGGTGGGCAACTCACCCTAGGTGTGATGCTTGGCTAATGGATCAACATCCTCAGACAGGGGTTCTGATGGCTCAGACAGTGCTGCATAAGGACTAACATCCTCCGCCGATCTTGAGGACATCAGATCATCCTCAAGGGACGATGTAGTCGAGAGCCTAGATGTAACTCGGCGACGATGACCTCCTGGTGTTATTTCTACAAAAATAATACATATGAAAATATAACAAGATTGGATATTAGATGGATGCATAGTAAATATATTTTCAATTATTTACACATGTCACATACATGGTGACAACATAACATGCTTACCCCCCTATACGTCCTCAATATCAGTATCATCCTCACTTTCTAATATGTCTTCCTCTTCACTACAGTACTCGGCCAGAGTTTCATCTTCCCTACCAGTTTCCTCATTGTTGATGAAGTCAATGTCTTCATTAGGTTCAGTTCCAATGTCAACAGTTTGTACGAGTTCTCCCGCTGCACCAACCCTACTCAATGGTATAGGATTGGCTCCTCCCTCATCAACGTTGACAGCAGATTGTGTTGCTACACTGAAAAATAACTCATCGTCCTGGAAAGCATCCTCGCTAACACTCTTCTCCGCATTTGCAACTTCTGTAATAGCATACAAACTTCGAGGAGGAATTTTTTGGGTCACATGTCATTCACCCTTCAATTTTGTGTACTTAAGGTAGAACACTTGTTTTGCTTGCGCCGCTAGTACATAAGGGTCATTTTGATACCATGTTCTTCTAAAATTGATACTGGTAAAGTAGGCATCTGTGTTTATCCTAGTCTTTTTATTGCTAATGTCCCACTAGGTACACTTAAACATGTGGACGAGTCTGTTGGTTCCATAGTGAAGCTCTATAATGTCATCCAATACACCAAAGTTGTGATGACCCGAAAATTTTACTAGTTCTTATATATATATACATAAAGCTCTGATACCATAGATAACCACTTGACCCCCAAGTGGGTACAGGGCTGACCTGTCCATATCTCAACTAAAACATGCAGTGGATACATATACATAAACTCCAAATACAATACCAAAGTTCTATAACCATCATATTGTACATGCATATGTCTCCCCAAAAGACCAAATAATACTACAACTCAAAGTATTACAAGACATATCCATATACATGTACATACTAATGTCTCATTAGCACTATCTTTAATCCCAAAACTACTAATCTTGTCAGGAGCTCTCTAAGCTCGTCTCTCTAGATTTCCTAAAATGTTAAAATATATAAGAAGTGAGACACCGTCTAGTAAGATGGAATAAATTATTGTGAATGTGTGGCAACATGAGTTTGAATGAATCAAAACACGTTCATTTAATAAATATTTTAACTGAGTAATCATGAAATCTGTACTCATATCCATATCCACACACACACACACACACACACACACACACATTTGCAACCATATATTCTTCTCAAAAGTATGTACGCACTCAATACGTTTTCCTCGGTACGAAACCCAACATGTTTATAAACTTAGTTTCATCATGTATGTAATGAGGAACCAACCTGAATGGACATCCATGTATCACCATAATGTAATCACCCTACCTGACCGGGTTGTGCGGTCCGAAGGCGAGACTTAGCCATGGTTGGCCCACCAGGTTAAGTCAAAACAATTCTCGTTTGTAGTACGATTGACTTACCACAGCCTGGTCCGGACCTAGGGGCGGTCAACAACTCTCTGCAGGCCCAATCGACTTCCAATACCAACACTCTCCCCTAGAAGTGTGGTTGCACTGACTCTTTTCCTAGCAAAGGTACCATGCTCTCAAATACATCACTGATCCATCAAGGTTCTCATTTCCACAATTTTCACAGTAATCTTAATATAAAAAATATCATGTCTGCACAAATCACATTTTTCGGTATCAAAATATCGTGTCTATATTTTCAATATTTCTCATAAGCTAGTACAAATCACATTCTGTCATAAAATATTCCCACATACTAAATATAAATCATATTCTACCATTTCGCAATATCTGCCAGTATAAATCACATTTTGTCATAAAATATTCCCACATGATAAATATAGGGTAACAAAACCAATACTCATGCCACACAAATTTTTAAGTAATATTTCATAAATTAATAATTTCCCAAATAAATATATGATATTCCAAAACAAGTATTTTCAAATGTCAGGTATGTTAGAAAATCTTTTACATAATTATTATTATTATTATTATTATTATTATTATTATTATTATTATTATTATTATTATTTTTATTATCATTTTCTCATGCTTTAAATTAACCAACTAATTCCCAAAATGCTAGACATAATTTATTCCACTTACCTGTTTCCCAAAGAAAGGCCTATAGGGATCCTAGAACAACAGCTGCGGCGTTCGCACCGCACCCTGTATCTGTATACCATAATTTAATTAGCTCAACCCCAAGATAAATACCATTTTCTAACATTCCTAGGCCCACACGCTCCCATTAACCAATTAAATCTTAGAAACAAAAAATATAATTCATTTCCTTACCTCAACCTTGGAGTGGTGCCTAGGATTCTCAAAACATAAATCCGCTCCGATTAAAATGATGAGGGTTGAACCTAGGACCTTGTGATAGTTTTTGATCGTCAATTCAAGTAAGATTTGAGGGAGAAAATGAAAAAGAGATAGAGAGAGAGAGAGAGAGAGAGAGAGAGAGAGAGAGAGAGAGAGAGAGAGATTGTTGCAGCTAGAAAGAGAGGGAGAGGAATGAGTTTTAACTTAAAAACCGCCTCGATGGTTTGGTTTTTAACCAAACCTTAATGCTACTGTTTTACCCTTACCTAGCTGCAGTAACTCAAAACCGTCGATGGTTTTCTAAGCTCACCTAAAACCGTCGACGGTTTGGTCTACACCAAACCAAATTTCCTCCTTTCTTATTTATTTTTATTCTTATTATTTTCCGAGTCACTACATCCTTCCCTCTTTATAAAAATTTTGTCCTCAAAATTTGCTAACTAACACTTGTACTTCCATCTGGGGAAAATCATTGAAATTTTATTAATTACCCTCACTTGTGGAGGAGGAATACCGTGGTTACAATAGAGATCCGGGGAGATTACAATCAATCACATAACAATAAAATTCTTCCAAAACCATTCATAACCTAAAACCAAAAGAACTAACTTATAACTAACTACCCTACCTTGCACAATTCAATAATCAAAACAGTCATTAACTTTACCTTTACTTGTTCAACGTTGGGTCGCGTTGAACAGGTGTGGATATCTCTAACTCATTTTCTCCTCCAGTTCCCATGAAGCTTCCTCAATTGTGTGATTGCATCAAAGTACTTTTACCAAGGGGACCCTTTTTGTGCTTAATTCCCGTTCCTTCTGGTCCAGAATCTGAATGGGCAACTCTTCATATGATAGGGTATCTTTAAGTTCCAGTGATTCATAACTGATCATGTGTGAAGGATTTGAGACGTACTTCCTCAATATTGATACATGGACTACGTCATGGATCCTAGATAGTGTCGGAGGTAACGCTAACCTGTAGGCAATTGGACCAACTCTTTCTAATATCTCAAATAGTCCAATATACCTAGGGCTTAACTTACTTTTTTTCCCATATCTCATAATTCCTTTCATTGGTGCAACTCTCAAGAACATGTGATTTCCTACACCAAACTCCAACTCTCGCCGACGAGTGTCTGCATAACTTTTTCACCGACTCTGAGTGGTTTTAATTCTGTTTCAGATGAGTCCGATTTTCTCATAAGTCTGTTGTATTATTTCTGACCCCAAAATCTGTTTTTCACCAATTTCATCCCAATATAGCGGGGATTGACACCTCCGACCATACAACGCCTCATACGGTACCATCCCAATACTAACCTAGTAGTTGTTATTATAAGCAAACTCAACTAGTGACATATACTAGATCCAACTACCACCAAAGTCCAATACATAAGCCCGTAGCATATCTTCCAATATCTGTATAGTCCTCTCTGTTTGTCCATCGGTCTGAGGATGAAATGTTGTACTGAATGTCAGCTGAGAATCCAAGGTTCCTTATAAACTCTTCTAGAATTGAGATATAAACTGTGGGTCTCGTTCAGATATGATGGACATTAGAACGCCATGCAGTCTAACTATCTCATGTATGTATATCTTTTCCAATTTACTTATGGAGTAGTTAACTCTAATGGGAAGAAAATGGGCATTCTTCACCAATCGGTCAACAACTACCCAAATGGCGTCATGTCCATGAAGTGTCGATAGTATCCCTGAAATGAAATCCATAGAAAATGCTCCCACTTCCATTCGGGAATGTGAAGTGGGCAATGGTCTTGCCAGTTTCTAATGCTCAGCCTTCACCTACTGGCATATCAAACATTGCTCTACATATACCACAATTTCTCTTTTCATATTGCTTCACTAGAAGGATACTTGCAAATCCTTGTACATTTTCGTGCTTCTTGGATGTATCGTATATAGGGAACAATGCTCCTCTTCCAAAATAGTCCTTTTAATTTCTGCGTCATCGGGTACACACAACCTACTACGAAATCTTAAAACTCCGTCATATGAAAGATTAAAATCGGCTCCCTATCCAATTTGCACTTTATCCCTAATCTTTACCAATTCTACATCTTGCATCTGAGCAGCTTTAATTCTTTCCTGTAAAGTGGGTTGAATTACCAAATTGGCGATGAGTGCTTGGTGATTTCCCTTTACTAACTCCACACCCAACCATTCTAAATCCATCTTGATCTAATGTGGAGTTACTATTGCTGACACTGATGCACACTCTAACTTATGGCTCAGTGCATTAGCTGCCACATTGGCTTTTCCTAGGTGGTAACTGATGGTACAGTCGTAATCTTTAATCAGCTTAAGCCACCTCTTCTGCCTCATATTTAGCTCTTTCTGTGTGAAAAAATACTTTAAACTTTTGTGACTTGTAAATATCTCACACTTTCCACCATACAAATAATGTCTCCAAATCTTCAATGCATATACCACTGCTGCTAATTCCAAATCATGTGTCTGGTAATTCTTCTCATATGCCTTGAGCTGTCAAGAAGCATAGGCTACAACTTCCCCCATTGCATAAGCACACATCCAAACCCCTTCTGAGATGCATCACTGTAGATTACGAAACCCTCTTCTCCTGAAGGGATTGTTAGTACCAGTGCAGTCATAAGTCGCTGCTTTAATTCTTGGAACCTTTATTCGCACTCATCCATTCATTCATATTTTACATTCTTTTAGGTCAATCTTGTCAAAGGGCCTGACAGTTTAGAAAATCCCTCTACAAATCGACGGTAGTACCCTACCAATCTTGAGAAACTTCTAATCTCGTGGACATTTTTCGATCTCACCCATTCCACTACTACCTTTATCTTGCTCGAATCCACATATATACCACCCCTAGATATCATGTGCCCGAGGAATGTGATTGCTCCAACTAGAATTCACACTTCTTAAATTTGGCATACAACTTCTTTTCTCTCAACACCTAAAGAACTATTCTCAAGTGATCCTCATGCTTCTTAGGACTCCTTAAATACACCAGAATGTCATCAATAAATACCGCAAAGAACTTATCCAAATACCGGTGGAAAACTCTATTTATCAGATCCATGAATGCAGTAGGAGCATTTGTCAGTCCGAACGGCATAACCAGGAACTCATAATGCCAATACCAAGTTCGGAATGCTGTCTTCAAAATATCATCTGCCTTGACCTTCACTTGGTAGTACCCGAAGATCAGAGAAAATTTGTGTTCCGTAGACCTAGTTAAAAAAAAAAATCATCAATATGGGGAAAAGGATACTTATTCTTAATTTTCATTTTATTTATCTCCCTGTAATCGATGCACATCCTCATCATCGCATCTTTCTTATTTACAAATAGAACTGGTGCTCCCCAGGGCAATACACTAGGTCTGATAAATCCCTTGTCTAATAATTCCTATAACTGATCTTTTAATTCTTTCAATTCTACTAGGGAGCTTTAGAAATTGGCGTTGTCCTTGAGAGTATATCAATAGCAAATTCATTCTCATGGTTGGGAGGCAACCCAGGTAAATCCTCTAGAAACACATAATAGAATTTTCTCACAACTGTTATATCCTCAAACTTTAACCCTCCCTTGGGTGCTTTCTTCACACAAGCTAAATATCCCGTGCATCCCTCCAGCTGTAGCCTCCTCACTTGAATAGCCAACAATAATTGTGGTGAGAAGTGCACACACGACCCTACAAATCTATACTTCTGCTCCCTAAGAGGTTTGAATACCACCTCTTTCTTATAGCAGTTTATACTGGCATAGTTGACAGCTAACCAGTCCATTCCTAGAATTACATCAAACCCATGCACATCGAGAACCACCAAATTAGCTGGCAATGACTTCCCCTCAATACTGATGGGACAATCCCTAAGTATTCTCCTACACAACACTATGGTGCTTGTTGGTGTAGCCACTGACAAACCAACATCCATTGGATGAGCTTCTATTCCCTATATTTTGACCAATTCTCGGGCTATGAATGAATGAGTCGCCCCTAAATCAAACAAAATAACAGC
Organism: Malania oleifera; assembly: GCF_029873635.1. Lineage (NCBI taxonomy): Eukaryota > Viridiplantae > Streptophyta > Magnoliopsida > Santalales > Ximeniaceae > Malania > Malania oleifera. The sequence goes on along the minus strand of NC_080422.1, from coordinate 95,755,681 downwards.
TTTATAAGAAATAATAAAAATGGTACCTATCACCACATTGCCTGCCGCCTCTACATGTCCTGGTGTCAATGCATATACCCACGTCAGGGCGGTGTTCCTCTACTACTCGCCGCAGGGTACTTGGTTGTTCCCTTGGTATGGTCTAGGAGTAGGCACATTGTTCAACTACACATAGTAGTCTCATGCCACATGGTTAGGTCTATTGCATCGATAACAAACCACCGCTCTAGCTTAACATTCCCCTAAATGTCTTTTGTAACATTGAGGGCAAGTAAAGGGTAGTGGATTGCCTTGAGGAACTTAGTGTCCCTCTACCTGCTGATGGCTCACATCATATCTCCTCCACTGCCCCTATCTCGTACTCTTTTGAAATCTAGTAGGCTTGGGCCTCTTCCTCTGACACTATCCTCATGTACCCCTCTGCCGACTGGTCTCTTTTACGGTGGCTTTATCTACCAGCTCTGAAAAATCTCGTATCTGCACAACTACCACCTACTCATATATTTCCTATCTCAGCCCCCTCTCAAACCTCTATGCCTTCTTGAATTCATCAGGAATCATAAATGGGGCGAAACGAGATAGTTCCACAAACTTAGCGGCACACTGTGGCACTGTCAAATGACCCTGATTCAGATTCACAAACCCCTCCATCTTAGCATCTCTGAGGGAGGTGGGGAAATAGCGGTCGAAAAAGATCTCCTTAAAACGTCTTCAAGTCAATGCTATTGGTGTTGGCTTCTGCTCCTCCAGGAGCTTCACCATTAACCACCATTGCTCAGCCTCTCCTGGTAGCTTAAAAGTCGCATACTGAACTTTTTGATCGTCAGTGCAATGTAGGACTACTAGGATCTTCTTAATCACCTGCATCCAATTCTCGACCATAATCAGATCGACACTCCATGGAAAAGCCAAGGGATTCATCCAGGTGAACTGCTCTATGGTGTAGCCCTGGTCTACTGACGGACAACCCTACTCTAGAACTCCATGCTATCTTCGTCATCACTTGCTAAGCCATGCTATGCAAGACTTAATTTGAATCACTAGCACCTGAACTAGAAGCCCCCACATGGCTACTACCTCCTGTGTTATTATTCTGGAGGTCCATCCTGAAAATAGAATAGAACAATATTAGAATTACATTATCTTATTATAAAGGGTACTATCATCTGACTAAGAAAACAATTAAGCATTTCACCTCTTCATTGTAAGCATCAACACACAACCCAGACACAAAACCGTCGACGATTTTTACCTGCCCCACAAAACCGTCGATGGTTTGGTCCAAAATCCCTCTCATATCCTCTTCTTATATATATATATATATATATATATATATATATATATTTATCCATCTCAAGTCCAATATATATATATATATATATATATATATATATATATTTATCCATCTCAAGTCCAAACCTCTAATCCACAAAATTCTGACCTATCCAACCAACTAATGTCTCAAGTTCCGGTCTTTCTGCTCAGAAACAAAAACCATCAATGATTTGCCGTAATTTTCTTGAAACCGTCATCACAGGAAAATCACATACGACAGTTGATGGATTCCTACTCCCAGGCTTCGAAACAAAAACCCAAGATTCTATCTAACTTCCAATAATGACTTGTTGGATTCCTAATCTACCCATATCCTACCCTCATTAAAATCCATTCCTATACTCTGGTATTGATATTTGCTAAAATCTATAAAACCTAGCAACCTAGGCTCTGATACCAAATTGTGACGACCTGAAAAATTTATTACTTTATATATATATATATATATATATATATGATTACGCACCTACATTGCGTAATTAAGTATTTAAAATTATACATTAATGATTATATTTTTAATTAAATGCATAATTATGCTTTATATTTTAACATTGTGCTCTATTTATAATATTTGGATTTTATTGAATAATTTATAAATTTTTGGTATTTTATTATTGCAAGGTAATTTATGGATAGTAAAGCTGATATTACTTCATAATATAAGCATAATTCTATCATCCGAGTTCCAATTGAGGTGATTCAAAATTCTGTGGAAAGTTGAGAAAATGCTCTACAACTTTCATGTTTTGAGGTTTGAGTGCTATAGGCTTTAGGAAGGTCAAAATTGGGTTTGTGTGCTGGGAAACAAAAAAAAAGGAAGAAACAAGAAAAGAAAAGAAAATATATACTGATTTGACCCGGCCATGCAGTCAGGTGTGGTCCTCCTCATGCACTAGGTGTGTAGGGTTTGGGGGGAGCTTTAAAAAAGTTTTGTTTTTCCAATCCTCGCTCTCATTCTCTTGCCCCCTCATACTCAACTCTCCCTCTCTACCCTCCTCTTCTCATCCTCTTCTCTCCTCTCTAACTCTTTATCTCTCTCTTCTCTCTAAACTCTCAAACCTCTCTTCTCTCTAAACTCTCAACTTTCTCCTCTCTCTTTCTCTGTCTTTCTTCCTTTCTCTTCCTCTCCCTTAGTTTGCTCGCTCTCTCTCTCTCTCTCTCTCTCTCTCTCTCTCTCTCTCTCCTCTCTCTCTCTGCCTTGTTTCTCCTCGTTGCTGTGCTCTGCTACCAAACCCTCCTCTAGTGTCACTGCTTCATTCTCCCAGCTCCCCACTGCTATGTTGCAGCTGTTGTGTGTTGAGGAAGGACCCGAGCCTCTCTGCCTTGCTGAAGCCTGCTTCAAGCTGCTGTTGTGCTCTTCCTCTGCCAATCAGAAGCCCCTGTTTCTATAGCTGCTTTCTGCTGCAACCCGAGGCTCAGCTCTCTCTCTCTCTCTCTTTCTCTCTCTCTCTCTCTCTCTCTCTCTTTCTCTCTCTCTCTCTCTCTCTCTCTCTCTCTCTCTCTCTCTCTCTCTCTCTCTCTCTCTCTCTCTCTCTCTCTCTCTCTCTCTCTCCTTCTCTGCTTATTTTTTATATTTGTATCTTAAACAACTGTTGGATTTATTTTCATTATTAAAAAATTAGTTCAATTTTCTTGTTATTTAAATATTGTTAATTAGTTTAAGATTGAATCTTTCTCTCTCTTCTAGTTTCTTTCTTTAGTTTATTTGTTTAATCAAAAGTTGTGGTTGAAATTTTATTTTGGTTGGGTTATTTATATTATTAAAAAGTTTAGTTTTTGTTTTATTCATTCTCTCTTTTATTTTAAATAATTGTTTAAGTTATTTGTGTTAATTAAAGTATGTTTTAGTTTAAATCTTTGCTTGGTTATTATTAAAATTTGAGTTTTTATTTAATATTATCTTTGGAATGAAATTTGGGTTGAGTTATGTTTCACTGGTAAGCTCGGTTTGCTCTTTTTATAATCTCAAGTTTGTCTTTGTGTGAGTGGATTATTGGATTTAGTTTGGTCTTTGTTATTTTATGCGTGTTTAATTTTTAGTTAAAGTTAAAGTTAAAGGTTCATTGCAAAATCTGAAAAAATCTCAGGAACTCGAATCTGAGCTGTGTACAATAACCTTTTTGTTTCTTATTTTCTATTGGAATTATACGAAATTTGGAATTAGACTGCATTCCCAGAGGAGACGATCTGGCCCTTGGGCTAAGTATTACACGATCGAACTCTTATACTTGAGATAACTTCCTATCTACTCATTTTTCGATTGAGTCAATATACATAAAACTCTGACACCATAGATAACCACCTGACCCCCAAGTGGGTACCGAGCTGACCTGTCCATATCTCAAGTAAAACATGCAGCTGATACATATACATAAACTTCGAATACAATACCAGAGTTCTATAACCATCACATTATATATACTCATGTCTCCCCAAAAGACGAAATAGTACTACAACCCAAAGTATTACAAGACATCCATATAGATGTACATACTAATGTCTCATCAGCACTATCTTCAATCCCAAGACTACTAATCCTGTCGGGAGCTCTCTAAACTCGTCTCTTTGGATTTCCTGAAATGTTAAAATATTAAAAAGTGAGACACCTCCCAGTGAAATGGAATAAATTATTGTCAGTGTGTGATAGCATGAGTTTGAAAGAATCAAAACACATTCATTTAATAAATATTTTAACTGAGTAATCATAAAATCTGTACTCATATCCATATACATATACATATATATATATATATATATATATACATACATTTACAACCATATATTCTTCTAAAAAATATGCATGTACTCAATACATTTTCTTGGGTTCGAAACCCAATATGTTTGTAAATGTAGTTTCATCATGTCTGTAATGGGGAACCAACTTGAATGAACATCTATATATCACCGTCATGTAATCACCCTGCATGACCAGATTGTGCGGCCCGAAGGTGGGACTTAGCCATGGTTGGCCCACCAGGCTAAATCAAAATAATTCTCGTATGTAGTATGATTAGCCCACCGCTGCCTGGTTCGGACCCAAGGCGGTCAACAACTCTTTGCAGGACTAATAGACTTCCAATACGAACACTCCCCCCGAGAAATGTGGTTGCACTGACTCATTTCCTAGCAACGGTACTGTGCTCTCAAGTCAATCACTAGTCCATCAGGGTTCTCATTTCCACAAATTCTACAGTAATCTTAATATCAAAAATATCATGTCTGTATAAATCACATTTGTCAGTATCAAAATATCATGTCTGTATTTTCAATATTTCTTATAAGCCAGTACAAATCACATTCTGTCATAAAATATTCCCGTATATTAAATATAAAATCATATTCTACGATTTCGCAATATCTGCTAGTATAAATTACATTCTGTCATAAAATATTCCCACATGATAAATATACGGTAACAAAACCAATACTCATGCCACACAAATTTTTAAGTAATATTTCATAAATTAATAATTGCCTAGATAAATATATGATATTCCAAAACCAGTATTTTCAAATGTCGGGTATGTTAGAAAATCCTTTACATTATTATTATTATTATTATTATTATTATTATTATTATTATTATTATTATTATTATTATTATCATTTTCTCATGCTTTAAATTAATCAACTGATTTCCAAAATGCCTAACATAATTTATTCCACTTACCTGTTTCCTTAAGAAATGTCTGCAGGGATCCTAGAACAATGCCTACAGCGTTCACACAACACCTTGTATCCGTATACCATAATTTAATCAACTCAACCCTAAGATAAATACCATTATAACATTCCTAGGCCCACACACTCCCATTAACCGATTAAATCCTAAAAACAACAAATATAATACATTTCTTTACCTCAACCTTGGAGTGGTGCCTAGGATTCTTAAAACACGAATCCACTCTGATTAAAATGATGAGGGTTGAACCTAGGACCTTGTGGTTGTGTTCGATCATCAATTTAGGTAAGATTTGAAGGAGAAAATGAAGAGAGAGAGAGAGAGACATTTTCGTAACTAGAAAGAGAGAGAGGGAGAGGAATGAGTTTTAACCTAAAAAAATGAATTGAAACCTATTTATAGGTTTTGGAGCCAAAGCAAAACTGTCGACGATTTTCTGAAACTGTCGATGATTTGGTTTTAAACCAAATCTTAATTCTACTGTTTTACCTTTACCCAATTGCGATAACTCAAAACCGTCGACGATTTTTCGAGCTCACTCAAAACTGTCGACAATTTGGTTTACACCAAACCAAATTTCCTCCTTTCTTATTTATTTTTATTCTCATTATTTTTCAGGTCACTACAAAAGTAGCCAATATCCTCATCTCCTTCTTCACCTAGCACTGCAACCCCACAATTCTGGGTTCTTCTATGCAGTTCGAGGGACTTTGTATGAAATCGTAAGCTATTGACAATGCAACCATTGTAGCGGTTAACTCCTTGATCGAGACCACATGCCGACATGTACAAATCTTCATCTATTAATTAAAAAGGACTTTAGATTTCACTAACCATTAATATTGAAAATATACATTGCTTCGAACTCACATATAATTTGTTACTTACACGATTCCCAAACCAATTGAAAAATTGCTTCTTATGTCTTTCGAAAACATTCCTTTCATTTTGGATCAGAAGTTTAGCTTTATGTTCACTATACGCAAAAATACTACATGTTAATGTCAACTAAGTATATATATATATATATATATATATATATATATATATATATGCATATGTAAATACAATGCAAAGTAAGGAGTTTTGAACCACGTACTCGATATATGGAACAATTTCATCACAATTATTGAGGACGTAAAAATTGGCCTTTCATAGGTCGTCCATATCAATGAAATTGTAAACCCATGCACCAAATGGCCGAACATTTTCTCAAAATATAGAGCTCATCGGTTCTTCATCTTTGGCATTAATAGAATGAACGTTTGCATTTCACTCCTCACGAGGGAACCTTGTGTCAATATCAAGTAAATACATTAAGCAAAATGCAAGACATTCACTGTCAATGTATGCCTCAATGATTGAACCTTCTGGTCGTGCCTTATTGCGCACATACCCCTTCAAAGTGGACAAGAATCTGTGCATTTTACATAACATTAGTGACTTGTATGCAAAAAAATAAAAATAAATAAAGCGAGGAAATCAGGTGAACATTGTAGAAAGACTAATTTATCTCTCAATAGGATACATCCAACGATATTGCACCGGTCCTCCAATTATGGCTTCCCTTGGTAAATGGACGGCTAAGTGAACCATCACATCAAAGAATGTTGGCGGAAATATTTTCTCCAACTTGTATAGTATGATCACAATGTCCTTCTTTAATCGTGCAAGTATGTTTACGCTCAATTTTTTTGGAACACAACTGTCGAAAGAAGAACCCCAGCTCAATTATCACTGAGCAAAAATCTTCTATCAAGTGTCCACAAAAGAAAACGGGTAGAACCCATTGCAAAAGGACACGACAGTCATGAATTTTCATTCCTAACATCTTCACTTCCTTCGTGCTTATGCATCAAGCTATATTCGATGCATATCCATCAAGGAACTTCATTGATTTCAACCATTCGAAGAAATTATTATTCTCATCCTTCGAAAATGTGTAATAGGCTAATGTCATAAGAAGTTTGTCCCCATCACGAACCAGATTCAACTCAGGCTGCATTCCCATATCTTCCATATTTTGGCAAGCATTTGTAGTGTCCTTTGTCTTCCTATTTATATCCAGCAATGTACAATGACATTTGCACAAATATTCTTCTTGATGTGCATGACATCCAAGTTGTGGCAAAGTGGAAGATCTTTCCAGTATGGCAACTCGAAGAAGATGCTTCTTTTTGTCCAATTCAACTCCCACTCAGTACGTTTCTTTTTTCTACTGCTCGGTGGTTTCCCAAATTTCACATCTCTGATCAACCTGAGCTGATATAATATCTCTTCCTCACTTAGTCGGTTTGGCTGCAACCTTCATTCAGATTTTCCATTAAAGCTTTTGACACCACAAGTCCTCCAAGGATGTCCACGTCGTAAAAAATGCCGATGACACATAAAACACAACTTACGTCCATGCTTCAAGGACAAAGACCCAACATCCTTATTACACAGTGGGCATGCTAAGTAACATTTTGTGTTCTAGGCCAATAGGTTGCCGTAAGCAAAGAAATCATTAATTGTCCATAACAATGCAGCATGCATTTGAAATGTTGTCCCGGTTTCCACATCGAATGTGTCCAGTCCTTTTTCCCATAGTTCTTTCAACTCATCATTTAACGAACGCAAGTAAACATCAATATCATTACTAGGTGCCCTCAGTTCGGGAATAAGCAAAGACACAGAAATGAAGGGTTCTTTCATACATCACCATGATGACATATTGTATGATATCATCATAACTGGTCACATGTTATATGGGTTGTTCATGTTACTGAAAGGATTGAACCCATATAAAGTAAGGGCAAGTCTGATGTTGCGAGGATCACTAGGAAATCATGGATGCATTTTATCAAACTTAGCCCAAGCTTCCAAGTTCGCTGGATGGCTAAGGGTGTTTTTATCTTGAAGACATTTCTCTTTAAGTCATCTCATATCTGCAGTAGTCTTTTTGTACATGTACAATCGTTGTAGACGCGGTATTAATGGACAATAGGGCAAAAATTTTTGGGGGATCTTTTTACCCTTATCTGATTAGTTTTATACCTCAGTTCACCACATTCTGAGCACTCGTTCGCATTTTCAAGTTCACCATAAAAGAGTGCACAATCATACCTACAAGCATGTATTGGAGTGTAACCGAGACCCAATTCACGCATGTATGTCTTCACCTAATAAAAGGACTTTAGAAGTAATTCACCATCAAGAAATGCCGCCTTAATGATATTTAAATGCATGTTGAATGCACTCTGAGATAATCCATGCATTGTCCTTGCATGAAGCAACTTAATCAGAAACTCTAATTTTGAGAACTTTGCCCAGTTTGGATATAGGGGCACCTATGCATCTCTCAAGAGATTAGCAAATGGTTTACCGAGTCGATTTAACGTACTAGGATCATAAGGTATGGAACCTGCTGAAGTAGATTCATTACCATTATGCGAGACATTGACGTCGTTCATGTCCACTGCCATCCCCCTTTGCAAGTCACCTAACATTTCGATCAACCCTTCTGAACATGTATCACCACCTACTATATTTTCCCCCACAACTTCATCTTCTTCATCATTGCTTTGAACTGCGTAATCTTCACCGTGGAAGACCCATGTTGTGTAGATTTTCTAAATTTTGAAGCATAATAGATGTGCACGAACCAAATCAATGTGTTTAAATGTTATTTTTTGGCATTTCTTGCAAGGACACTGTATTCTACTTGCTTTGACTGCACTAGGACGCACAAACTCCAAGAAATCATATACCCCTTTAACATATTCGTCCAAAAACCTACCTCGAGCGTTCATCCAACTCCTATCCATGTTCATTAACTACCCTATAATATGTTCAAGTAAATGTTTTTTATTACATTATCAGAATAATGTTTATACCGCATGCATCATTAATCCTAAAATCAACCACCTTCTGTCTAAAGGGTACGGATCCTATCCCATTCAAGAATGTTGCACTTGCATTGCATTCAATCACTCAAATTTCTTCATCATAGTCATTCTAAATGTTGGCAACATCTCCCCATGGCTCTCCAAGTGCATGAGATGGGGGGAAGTGAACATGTTGCTAGTGTTCCATCACTAACAAATTGTCACAACACCTCACTATGCACCCAGAGAACACAAGTAGAGACACGCTCAAAATATATAATGACAATGAACAAAGCGTGAACAATGACAACAATATAAATACAACTTCCTAAACTATCCACATTGGACAATTCAAGAATGGTTGGAATACAAACATCACTAATCGTAAGTGAAACAAATAATGAACACGGTCAAATGATTATTAGTCTACATGGTATGGCTAATAATCAATTGAATTTCATTAATTGATTTGTTTCAAATTTACGATGAGGCATGAATGTATAGTAACCATTCTTGAACGGGTTTAAGCTTCAATGAACATATGAAATGCAGTTCTCAATTTGTTCAACTAACTAGCATGTAACATCATTAGTTGGATTTTGGTTTCTTTGTTCTTGTTTCCTATATATGGAAGGAGACATGTATTAAGAGGACAAGAACAAAATTGCCTCTCACCATTTATAATTGTTTCGAAACTCAGAAGGAATACTAAATAATACTGAAATTTACAATAATCATAATCGATCTAAAACATACAAACAATAATGACAATAATAATACAATAATAATGAATATACAATAACTATAAAAGTGTACAAATACGATGACAAATAATAATACCCAAAACAAGAATCGAATAAATCAAAAAATTACATAAACATATACATTATAAATAAAATTCAAATAAAATTGAAATTTAAACTACTTACAAAATAATTAATTTAATTTTATCCTTCAATCTTGAATTTCTAACAGAATTATACAACATATTCAAACAACATAAAAATTATATGTAACAATTTAGGGCGATTAGGAATCAGATTGTAGTAGGCAACCACAGTACTTAGATCCACACACAGTCAGACCCACACACACACACTCACACACCCACACGCAGAGACACACCCACACACATGGATAGACGAAGGAACCACACACGAGCTTTGGTGGTGAGCTTCGACGAGTGGAGGCAACGGGAGGAGGTTTGCCCAGCAATGACGAGTAACCGAGGGAGGGAAAGAAAGGGGCAACCAAAGAAAGGAGGGAGATCTCAGGAATTTGGGGATTTTAACTTGACTATTAGAAAAGAAGAAGAAGAAAAATACAAGGATGAAGAAGCATAAGAAGAAGAAGATGAGGAAGAATCGTACGTACCTGGAGCTTTAGCGAGCAACGACTGCGAGATTCAACGAGCTTCGGCAGCAAGCTTCAACAAGCAGCGGCAGTGGGAGGAGGTTTGGCAAGCAACGGCAAGCAATCGAGGGAGGGAAAGAAAGGGGCAACCAAAGAAAGGAGCGAGATCTCGGGGATTTGGGGATTTTAACCAGAATATTAGTGACGGTTTTAAAACCATCACTAAAATTCTTAAAACTGTCACTAATAGTTTGTTATTTGTGACTGTTCTCCTAAACTGTCACTAATAGTCTGTCATTTAAAATTAAAATTAAAAATATTGTATGAAATAGGGGTTAGCATGTATGATTTCGGGAAACGCGAATTCTCCGAATTAGGCAACCAATTTTAGTTAATTTGGTTCAGTCAATAAATAAGGTCGTGTCCATTCATCGATTACGATTTTACCAAATTTCGGTTCATCGGTTATCGATTCGATTAACCGAATTAATAATTCATTACAAATTTAAATATAAATTAATGCTTAAAGCTACTCTGGAGTGTTTTGATAACCATTTAGTCACTAATTTATATTTTATTAATAAAAAAATGAATAGATTAATTAGCTACTTAACTAAGCTGAATGATTAGTGACGGTTGATGAAAATCGTCAAAAAATATAAAGACTATTACTGATGGTATTTATTCCTGGACAATATATATATCAACAATAGTTCCTATCAGTCCACTGCTACGTAGATAGTTTCATACTAGCCCATCCGAATTGTAATAATTTTCATGAGCAACTCACTCATGCATGCACCGACATGACTATGGCAGAATGAATCTCATTCCGTCCACTTTGTTAAGAACAATAATCCTAGTTTATGGTCAGACATATAGATATTTCCTTGTTCATATTTGAAATAGGTTGCTTCTATTAGGAAAAGTGAGAAAAGATTATCTGGACCTGATTCATTCAAGAAGCTAAAAATGAGTAGTGCTTTCGTGAATCCTTCATTCGCACAATAATACTACAAAGTCTATCTCAAAGAAGCTAGAAAAATCTTCCACAAATGATGAAAGTGGAACTTCCCTGGGGGGGGGGGGGAAACTCCTGTTTAGATTACTAGACAATCTTAGCAACTGGTTTTATCTGTCCACCGCTAGCTACGAATTATACGACAGTAAATAACTAGCCGACCATGGTACGTACACTGTCATTCCAAAATGTATGAACTTGAAAATGTTTAAATATAGAGAATCAATCTTTTCAACCAATATTCACTATCAATGATAGCTCTTCCATATTTTTCGTCCACTATGTTAAGAACAATCATAGTCCATGGCCATATAGATAATTCTATTCTAGAGTTTGAGAGATGGGTGCTGGTCCAATAGGGCTAGGTGTTTGGCCCGACTCATCAGCTAGGTCAGTTTCCAGGTATTTTTCCAAGGCAAGGTCATTTTTATGTTTACGTTTCCCTAATTGCACTTGATTGGCCATTTTCGTTGCTACATTAGATCGACCTGCTTATGAATCAATCTTGACCGCCATTGTCCCTGTCAACGAATGCATTATTAGTAACGATTTATGAGAATCATTAGTACTAGCTAATATAAGACTATTAGTGATGATCTTTCTCTTCAAGCATTCTACTTAAAAAAGAATCTGAACCTTAAACATGCTATTTCTTTTTCGAGCATTAAATTCTATTTTGCTGTGATGATTAGTTTCAAAAGATCTCACAACCTCTATTGTATTTAAAAAATCAATCCTATCATTGCAAAACTTCACCACAGATACAAGACTAATACAAGAAACCACCCAAAAAAAAATAAATCCAAACCAATCCGCGGGTCGTGCACCACAGCTTTCCCTTGCATTTTTCAAGCCTTCTCAGAGTGCAAAACCAAAAAATAGACTACCCACGGCCTCCAAAATGTACCCTCTATTTCTCTAAAAATTTTCATAACTTTTTGAATTAATTTTCTATTTTCCTGAGTTTTTCCTTTTTTTAATTCAAAAACTATTAGTGACGGTTAAGAAAACCTGTTACTAATAATAGACTATTAGTGACGGTTGTGCTAAACCGTCACTAATATTATTGACTTTCCCTATCAACGCTGCATTATTAGTAATGGTTACATGAACCACGACTAAAACATGACTACTAGTGATGGTTTACGAAACCGTCACTAATACTACAACTAATACGCTTGACTTTTACCCCGGTAAAGGCTAATTTTTTAGTGACGGTTTTATGACCTGTCACTAATACAAGACTATTAGTGACGGTTTTCCTAAAACGTCACTAATAATAGACTAGTAGTGACGGTTTTGTAAACCTTTATTAATAATTTACTATTAGTGACAATTGAGAAACCATGACTAAGAATTCACTATTAGTAACGCCCTAAAACTGTCACTAATAGCATAGAAACCATCGCTACAATTTTTCCGGGAAATTTAAGCACAAAATGTGGCTTCCTGCAATAGTTTGGTGACGGAATTATTAGTGACGGTTTCCAAACCATCACTAAAAGTGGCTTATTAGTGACGGTTTTGAAAATCGTCACTAACACGTGTATTATTAGTGACAGTTTTTTAAAATCATCACTAATAAGCGGTTTTAGTGATGGTTTAAAAACTGTCACTAATAATTCCGTCAATAAAAACCAGTTTTTTTTTTTTTTGTTTTGTAGTGTAAGTAAGAAAGTGATGTCTTTAAACACCAATTTTCCAAGACCTAATTTGTGGGGACCGGGAAAATTTCATTCATCTTTTCTGATAGCAACTGTAGTGACCTAAATATTTCATACAGTGGAAGACCTCCATAATAATTACTAGAGTACTAAATTATCATAATATAACAATATCAATCCCATTATCACATTAAAGATCTAAACTTTTAAAAAACATAAATAAAATAATACAATTCTACACATGACCATCTATCCTACTCACGCTTCACTGTGCTACTCTGATCACTGTTATACATCACATGACATCTGAAAAATATTTGATAATCATAAGGTGAGACACCTCTTACTAAGAAGGAATAGATTATCATTAGTGTGTGGTAACATGAGTTCTAGTGTATCATGAACATATCCTGTAAATAATTAACTTTAACTCGTAAATCATGTAAATCTGTACCCATACATATGTAAGTCTGGTAAATACATACTTTTCAACATAAGCATACTTTATCATAATAAGTTTCTCTAAATACGTAAATCATCTAATATACATATACATAATTGAATTTTTCCCCTTGATGAACAATCATATAATATCATGTAATAACCCCACATGATTGGGTTGTGCAACTTGTAGGTGGGACTTAGCAATGGCTGGCCTACCACGCTAAGTCAAACATAACGCATCTATAAGTACGATTGGCCACCCCTACCCTGGTCCGGACCCAGGAGGGTATCCTACTCTTCAATGGCCTAATCAACTATCCAAACACCTATACTCTATCTAAGAAGTGTGGTGGCACTGACTATATCATAACAGCAACGATACCGTGCTCTGAACATAATTGATCCATCAAGGTATAATACAATTCATATAATAGACCTGTAACATAATCTCATTTTTCATATTTCTGCATAAAATCTGTCATATCATAATTTATGTATAAACTGTCATTTCATCATTGATCACGACATAAAGCCGATTGAACTGTCACGACATTAAGCCGGCTAAACTCTCACGACATAAAGTCGGCTGAACTGTCACGATATTAAGCCGGTTAAACTGTCATAATATACTAATCACGACATTAAGCCTACTAAACTGTCATATCATAATTCCATAATATTTGTAATATTTTCTGAAATCATTATGACATCATACTTGCTTTGGATAATCATAAAATTATATGACATACTTATATATATACAGTAAAAATATTCATACTCATGCCACACAGTTTGACTGATAATCTATAATATAATAACTATCTACGAAAAATATATTTTGCCGAGGACTAACATTAAATCATCTTCAAGGGATTACTCAACTCAAAATACCTAGTTTCCCAAAAACATACTAAAAATAATATTTCAAAATTTTCCCATTTGCATAAGCTTGAATATTCAGATATATATATATATATATATATATATATATATATATATATATTATTCCAAAATATTCCCAAAATTTTGATATAATTAAATCCCTACAGTTTAATTTAACTCAGGAATATTTTTAAAATAAAATCTAAACATAGATATAATTAATTACACATACTCTATTTAAATCGGACATATTTTAAATAACACAAATCTAATTAAATTCATGTACTCAAATTTAATCGAAAATATTTTAAAAATAAACCTGACATAATATATTCCATTTACATTAACCCTGGAGTGGTGCCTACGACGTCCAAACGACGAATCCACTCCGGTTAAATTGCTCAGGAGCGAAGTTGAGACTTGGATATGGTATTCATTTTTCGATTTGACTTACAGACAGAGAGAAACTAGAGAGAGAGAGAGAGAGAGAGAGAGAGAGAGAGAGAGAGAGAGAGAGAGAGAGAGAGAGAGAGAGCGAGTGTGGAAATGGGGGGCTAAATTGAATTGAGGCTGAAATTGGTTTTGGATGCTTATATATATATATAAAACTTATATTATAATATTATATTATATTATATTATTAATAATTAATAATTAATTAATTTTTAATTTTTAAATTTTTTTTAGGATCACTACATCTTACTGTCTTCCTTTCCTACAATATACATAATGTTTCTCATTAAAGGGAATTAATTTCAAACATCGTCTAGTTAATTTTTGGCATTCATGTATACTAATTATCTGTATATACACTTATATGCATATTATTTTTTGGGGTGTTAGATTCTCCCCTCCTTATAAAAATTTTGTTCTCGAAATTTGCTAACCATCAATTCCAAATGAAAACTATCATGAACCCAACGATTATAAGTTATCTCATGAACAATCCTACTAAAATTGATAACCAACACGAACTAATAGATTACACCTCCTGTCCTAATACTCCTTGCTTCAACACCAACACTCAACAACTTTAATTCTCATTTTCAATTCCCAAAGATCTAACCCCAACATAACCTTTTTTTCCTTTCTTTGAAAAGTGGTACCTACAAATCTAGTATCCAAATTGCAATACGGTTAGGATCCCTAGTAACCACCTTTTCCTTGTCGACTTAATTAGTGGCATAGAAATTTTAGAAAAATTCCGCACAAACCTGTGATAACACCCTGCCAAACCCAGGAAGCTATGAATTTAAGCCATATTTTTAGGAGTTTCCCAACTCAATATAACATCAACCTTAGAAGAATCAATAGATAATCATTCTTTGATTATGACATATCCCAAAAATTTCAGACTAGTTGTCCAGAACTTACATCTCCCATTTAGAATAAAACTGATGTTCCCATAATGTTTGTTAAGTTAATCACCAATGTTGTTTATGCTCTTCTTGAGTCTTTAAATATATCAAAAATCATCTATAAAAAATATAATAAATTAATCGCAATATTAATGAATAACTTGATTCATCATACCCATAAAAATGTAAGGTGCATTGGTAACCCCAAATGGTAATACAAGAAACTTATAGTGATCATACTATGTACTAATTCATCTTTGGGATGAATAATTCCAAAATATCAATTGGTGATAATTTGATTACAAATCAATCTTGAAAACTTTTGGGATTTTTCCATTTGGTCAAATAATCCACCAATTCCTAAAAGTCGATGCAATTTCTTAATGTAACCCGATTCAACTTCCAATAATTGATGCATAGCCTCAAGGACCCATTATGTTTCTTAGAAAATAACGCAGGTGCAATCCATGGTGATACATTGTAGAAACCCAAACCCAGAAAATAAAATAAATAAATAAGAAAAAAAGAAAGGGAAATTTAAAAAGGGCAAAGCAATAGGGCTCGTCGACAAATCCCCTGTTTTCGTCGAAAAGTGCCCTTTTGTGACTCATCAATGAAGTTCAGGGGTCGTCGATGAAGAAATACCGAACGACAGGAAATTTCAGGCTTAAATTTTGTCGACAAACCCCTTCTTTTTTTTACAAATGTTCTTCTACAATTCTTGACAAATGCTCTATTTCTTCGATGAATACAGCAGATCAATGACTTATAAATAGGTTTTAAATTACTTCTTCAATAAGAACTCAAATCTTTTTCTCTCTAAACCCGCGCACCCCACCCCTTCTCTCTTTGATTTCTCGTCGTTCATCACCCGAATCGACAATCGGAAGTCACCATGAGAATCTAGGGGAAATTCTCTACGAGTTCACCGGAATGGAATCGTGTTTTGGGGTTTTCTAGGAATCACTCCAAAGTTGAGCTAAGGGTAGAAATAGGCTATTTGTCTACCATTTAACTAATTAAATTGGGTGTATGGGTCTAGGGATGTTTAATGATTATTATTTTGGGGTGGAGTTGTTTGATCTGGGGAAATGTGTTTTTAGGGTCTTGGAGCCCATGTCCCTGTGGGTTGGGCTTTAGGAGCGTCGTAGGAACTCTCTCAGTAAACAGGAAAGGGGATTAAGTTAAGTTAGAATTTTATTAAAGTTGAACTGATTAAAATGCTATGTGTGTGTGTGTGTGTGTGTGTGTGTGTGTGTGTGTGTGTGTGTGTGTGTATGTATGCATATTTATGATTTCAAGGGTTATTTCGAAAACTGACTGTTCAAAGTTGACTTTATAAATTTAGGATATGTGATATGGTATTTTGGATAAAACGAACGACGAAAAACAGGGTTTTGTTTTACAAACTTCAAACTGTGTTTTTACAAACTTCAAACTGTGTTTTCTTGGTTGTTTAAATGGATGTATTCAAATATTGAAATTGTGTGGCAAGTGAATAATCGGTATGGGTTATGGTATAACTGAATTTGGGTATGGTTGTGAAATACTGAATTGTTTGTGAAAATACCAAAACTGCCTTTGCGAAATACTGGGTTGTATTTAACGGCTATGAGCCAGGTTTTATTTAATAGTCGAGGGTCGGGTTATATATGATGGCTGAGAGCCGAGTTTATTTGACAACCAGGGACTTGGTTTTGTGAAATGGTAGATTTTGTATAGAATGAAACATATATTATAATTTTACTACTTAAATTGCATAATATGGTATAAGAACCTTGAGGACCAATTGTGAGCATGATAGTATTGCTAGGGAATCATTATTTGGCCATGTGTGCTCACACCGGATTGAGAGGTGTAGGGAGGTATTAGCCGATTAGCCTATGAAGAGGTGGTACCTTCCCTGGGGTCCAGACCAGGAAGTGGCAATGCAATCAGACCTGCAACTAGGTTGCGGATGAATACAGGTGTATATTAGCAGATGGATATTTTGACCTTTTTTGGATTGATCCCCTAAGGCTAAGTCTAGCATTCGGGCCGCACAACCTGTCATGGGGGTTAAGCATGTCGTTAGTCTTGGGGAGTGTCTTTATGCATATATGTTAATCTATCTAAATGGTGTTATTATTTACTGAAATGGTTTATACTGTGGAAATAAAAAAGGGTATTTTCAACTGTACAGGGTGAGTATAATGTATAGATGCTATTTTCGGTTAAATGGAGAATGGGATGTTATCTGTATACTCTAAAACTAATGTTGGCCACACATTAATATTAACTTAATCTACCTTACTGAGAAGTGTCTCACCCTAATATACAAATCATTTTTCAGGACCACCTTGAGATCGAGTTTAGCAAGCTCCGGGGCAGGGTGATAGCTAGTTTCAGTTTTTGTGAGTGTCTGTAAGAACTCTAATATAATTAAGTATGTTTGAAGTCCCTGGATGTGTGATATGGTCATATGGACTAAGTTAGTTTTCCTTCTTTTGGTTGAAATGTAATATGGATATTGGAAGACTTTTATATATGTTAGCAGTTTAAAACTCTGGTAATGGATTTTGAAGAATATTTTATTTATTCCACTGCATTTATATAATGAATATGGTATCAGGTACACATATGTCACTATAGTAGCATCCCGAGCCCCACGTGGTAGGTCGGGGCGTTACAGGTGGTATCATAGCCTAGGTTTGCTTGAATTTGCAGACTTTGACAGTTGATAATTGCCAGAGTATAGCTTGAGATAAGTTAAGGATAGGAATGGGTAGATTAGGCGAGTCTTGGTATGGAGGCTTAAAGGTGAAAATCCTTTAACGGTCTTCTGTTTTTTTTTCCTAGAATGACGATTTTTGGAAAACCATGGTAAATCCATCAATGGTTTCGTTTTTGGGTTGAGAGATTGAAACTTTGAAACTTAAGCTAGACTGTTAGGTCGGGTGAGTACATGTTAGTCCCAGTGTTATGATTAGAGGCCAATACTTTAATTTGACTAAGTGTATACGAGGAGGCAAACCATCGACTGTTTCCTGGGGGAGATATAAATTGTCGACGATTTTGCGGAAAGAAGGTGTGAATGAATCTTAAACTGAGAAATCATATGATATATTAGTTTCTTTGTTTAATACTATACCATACATGGTAAATGCGGGTTCATTAAATTGTGCAGGGTTAAAACACAGTTGTTAAATGTCGAGTTAGGTGTGGTCACGCCGACAAGGTCAGTTGTTGTGTGTAGTAAGGTGATCAGAGACTACCAAGTGGAGAATTAGGGGAGAACGCTGCCTACTAGCCTAATTGTTTTTTACATGCATGGGTTTGATGTCATTGGATTGGCTAGCATCTAGCTACGCGAGCATTGACTGCCACAGAAAGAAGGTAGTGTTCATACCTCCTGTGAAGCAGGAGTTTAAATTTGTTGGGTTGTGTGTGCGCTCTGCACCATGGATACTTTTAGAAATCGAAGCAAGGAGACTACTTATGGAGGGTGCCCAGGGGTACCTTGCATTTGTGAGAGAAGCACTGAAGGAAGGACCTAAGCTGGAGGATATCCCAGTGATAAGGGAGTTTTCGAATGTTTTTCCTGAGGACTTACCAGGATTGCCTCCTGATCGCGAGGTGGAGTTTGCCATCGAATTAAATCTAGGAATAACACTAATTTCTAAGGCTCCATACAGAATGGCTCCAGCTGAACTAAAGAAGTTAAAGGAGCAACTGCAGGAACTTCTTGTTAAAGGGTTTATTAGATCGAGTGTATCACCCTGGGGAGCACCGGTGTTCTTCGTAAAGAAAAGGATGGGTCGATAAGGATGTCCATCGACTACAGGGAAATTAATAAGGTAATAGTGAAAAACAAGTACCTATTACCCCGTATTGACGATCTGTTTGACCAGTTAAAGAGCACACATATTTTCTTTAAGATTGATCTGCGATCCGAGTATCATCAAATGAAGGTTAGGGCAGAAGATGTTCTGAAGACTGCATTCAGAACTCGATATGGCCATTATGAATTCCTGGTTATGCCGTTTGGATTGACAAATGCTCCTACAGTGTTCATGGATCTCATGAACATGGTCTTCCACCAGTATTTGGACCAGTTCGTGGTAATATTTATTGATGACATACTAGTGTACTCAAAGAGCCCATAAGAACACAAAAAACATCTAAGGATAGTGCTTCAGGTACTCAGAGAAGGAATGTTTTATGCTAAATTTAAGAAATGCGAGTTCTGGATGAAACAGATTGCATTTCTAGGACATGTAGTGTCCAAGGAAGGAATTTTAGTGGAACTGAGCAAAGTGGACGCGATAGTTGATTGGGTGAGACTGAAGAACGTGCACGAGTTTAGAAGTTTCTTGGGTCTGGCAGGATACCGTCGCCGGTTCATGAAGGGAATTTTGAGGTTATCAGGTCTTCTGACACAATTTATGAGGAAGAACAGAAAGTTTGAGTGGACTAGTGAATGTGAACAGAGTTTTTAGGAATTGAAGCAATGACTAGTCACTACTCTAGTGTTGACCATTCTGTTAGGAGAGGATGGATTTGTGATCTACAGTGACACATCTCAAAAAGGACTCGGGTGTGTATTGATGCAACAAGGAAAGGTTATTGCATATGCTTCTCGCCAACTCAAGGAGTACGAGAAGAATTATCCCATGCACGACTTGGAGCTGGGAGCAGTAGTTTATACATTAAAGATTTGGAGGCACTACCTATACGGTAAAAAGTGTAAGATCTTTACTGATCATAAGAGCCTTAAATACTTGTTTACCCAAAAGGAATTGAATATGAGGTAAAGGAGTTGACTTGAGTTGATTAAGGACTACGACTATACCATTAGTTACCACCTAGGAAAGGCTAATATGGTAGCTGATGCTTTGAGTCGTAAATCGGTGGGTGCGTCAATTTCAGCAGTGGTTGCATAACATTATATCAGGATGGACCTAGAGATGTTGGGTATAAAGTTAGTGGACGAGAATTCACAAGTGATCATTGCTAATCTGATTATTCAGCCAACCTTACAGGAGAAAATTGAAACCGCTCAAACGAAAGATGTAGAATTAATGGAAATTGTGGAGAAAGTACGAAGTGAGCAGCAACCAGACTTCAATGTTTCTGAGGATAGAGTTCTTAGATTTCACGCCAGGCTGTGTATACCTAATGATGCAGAGATTAAAAAGACAATGCTGGAGGAGGCTTATCGCTCTCTCTATACTATTTATTCGGGAAGTGCGAAAATGTATAGAGATTTGCGAGAATCCTTCTGGTGGAGTAACATGAAGATGGAGATTGCTAGATTCATGGAATAGTGTCTGGCATACCGATAGGTAAAAGTAGAGCACCATAGGCCAGAAAGGTCACTTCAACCACTTGATATCCCTAAATGGAAGTAGGAGCATATCTCAATGGACTTCGTATCAGGATTGCCTTCAGCGGTGCATGGAAAAAAATGCCATCTAAGTAATAATGGATCGTCTAATTAAGACTATACACTTCGTTCCAATCAAATTCAGTTATTCTATGAATAGGCTAGCAGAGCTTTATGTGCAGGAAATTGTGCGACTTCATGGCATCTCAATTTCCATTGTTTTAGGTCGAGATCCATGTTTAACCTCTTGGTCCTGGAAGAGTTTGCAAGATGCCTTAGGATCTCAACTCACTTTCAGTACCACATTTCACCCACAAAAAGATGGGCAATCCGAGAGGGCCATTTAGGTTTTAGAGGATATGTTGCGGGCGTGTGTGCTGGATTTTTGGAATACTTAGATTCACTATCTACCACTCGTTGAGTTTGCATATAATAACATTTATCAGACCAATATCAAGATGGAACCATATGAGGCTTTGTATGGTCATCAGTGCCGATCTCCATTGTACTAGGATGAGGTAGGCGAGTGGTAGATTTTGGGGTCATAATTAGTTCAGCAGACCTCTACAAAGGTTGAGCTTATCAAGGAAAGGATTAAAGTAGCATAGAGTTGGCAGAAGAGTTATGCGGATACTCGCCGACGGGAGCTAGGATTCGAGATTGGGGATATGATATTTTTTAGGATTGCTCCGATGAAAGGGGTGATAAGGTTTAGGAAGAAAGGGAAGTTGAGTCCTAGGAATATTGGACCATTCAAGATCTTGGAAAGGATTGGTCTAGTTGCCTATTGAGTAGCGTTACCCCCGACGTTGTCTAGAGTTCATAATTTTTTTCATGTATCAGTACTGAACAAGTACGTGCCAGATCCTTCGCACATGATAAGTTATGAGCCTTTGGAGATCAGGGATGCTCTGGTAGACAAGGAGGTACTAGTTCAGATTTTGGATTAGAAAATACAGGGGCTACATACTAAGGACATACCGTTAGTGAAGGTGTTGTGGCATAATCATGCAGTTGAGGAGGCTTCTTGGGAATTAGAAATAGAAATACACCAAAAGTATTCACAGCTTTTCAAAGAGGTTCAGCGCTAGACAGATCAGTACGGTGGTACAGGCAAGTGTTGATTTTGTTTGCAGGTTAAGTAAGTAGATTTGGGCAGTTTTATTAGTTCATTACGGTTTAGTATATGAATGTTCTTTGGGAGGGTTTTGTTTGATGTTGTAATATCCTAATATATTGTGTGTAACCATGGTATTCCTCCACCATAAGTAAGGGTATTTAATA
Organism: Malania oleifera; assembly: GCF_029873635.1. Taxonomy (NCBI): domain Eukaryota; kingdom Viridiplantae; phylum Streptophyta; class Magnoliopsida; order Santalales; family Ximeniaceae; genus Malania; species Malania oleifera. The sequence continues at coordinate 95,733,427 of NC_080422.1, read as the reverse complement.
AACTTGGGATGGGACCGCTATATGGGTGGCTACCGATTCTTCTATAAAGATGGATTGAGAGTTAAGGATGTTATCGATAACAATTAGCAAATTTCGAGGACGGAATTTTTATAAGGGAGAGGGGGAGATTGTAGAAACCCAAACCTGAAAAATAAAAGAAATAAATAAGAAAATAAGAAAGGGAAATTTAAAAAGGGCAAAGTAGTAGGGCTGGTCAACAAATCCCCTATTTTCGTCAACGAGTGCCCTTTTGTGACTCATCGACGAAGTTCAGGCGCCGTCAATGAAGAAATCCCGAGCAACAGGAAATTTCAGGCTTAAGGTTCGTTGATGAACCCCTTCTTTCATCAACGAATGTTCTTCTGCAATTTGTTGACAAATGCTCCATTTCGTCGATGAATTTGGCCTGGTCAATAGCTTATAAATCGATTTTAAATTACTTCTTGATTAAAAAATAAATCTCTCGCTCTCTCTCCCTCTCTAAACCCGCGCACCCCACCCTTTCTCTCTTCGATTTCTCGCCATTTGTTGCTCAAATCGATGATCAAAAGTCACCACGAGGATCTGGGGGAAATTTTTTACGAGTTTACCCAAATGGAATCATGTTTTGGGGTTTTTCAGGCATCACTCCAAAGTTGAGGTAAGGGTAGAAATGTGCTATTTATCTAGCATTTAACTAATTAAATCGGGTGTATGGGCCTGAGGATATTTAATGATTATTATTTTGGGGTGGAGTTGTTTGAACTGGAGAAATGTGTTTTTTAGGGTTTTGGAGCACATGTTGCCATGGGTTGGGCTTTAAAAGCGTCGTAGGAACTCTCTCAGTAAATAGGTAAAGGGATTAAGTTAAGTCGGGATTTTATTAAAGTAGAAAAGATTAAACTGCTATATGTATGTATGTATGTATGTATGTATGTATGTATGTATATTTATGATTTCAAGGGTTATTTCAAAAACCAACCGTTCAAAGTGGACTTTATAAATTTAGGATATATGATATGGTATTTTGGATAAAACGAACAGTGGATAACTAGGTTTTGTTTTACAAACTTCAAACTGTGTTTTCTTGGTTGTTTAAATGGTTGTATTCCAATACTGAAATTGTGTGGCAAGTGGATAATCGGTATGGGTTATGATATAACTGAATTTGGGTATGGTTGTGAAATACTGAATTATTTGTGAAAATACTGGAACTACCTTTGCGAAATATTGGGTTGTATTTAATGGATGTGAGTTGGGTTTTATTTAATGGGCAAGGGCGGGGTTATATATGACGATTGAAAGCCGAGTTTATTTGACGGTTGGGGGCCGGGTTTTGTGAATTGGAAAATTTTGTAGAGAATGAAACTTATATTACTGTTTTACTACTTAAATTACATGATATGGTATAAGAACCCTGAGGACCAGTTGTGAGCATGGTACTGTTGCTAAAGAATTAGTATTCGACCATGTGTGCCCACACCGGATTAAGAGGTGTAGGGTGGTGTCAGCTGATTAGCCTACGTAGAGGTGGTACCTTTCCTGGGGTCCGGACCAGGAAGTGGCAAGGTAATCTAACCTACAACTAGGTTGTGGATGCCTATAGGTGTATATTAGCATATGGATATTTTGACTTTGTCTGGGTTAATCCCCTAGGGCTAAGTCCAGCCTTCGGGCCGCACAACCCATCATGGGGGCTAAGCATCTCATTAGTCCCAAGGAGTGTCTTTTATACATATATGTTAATTTATCTAAATGGTGTTATTATTTACTAAAATGGTTTATAATGTGGAAATGAAAAGGAGTATTTTCAACTGTACAGGGATAGTATAATGTATAAATGCTATTTTTGGTTAAATAGAGAATGGGATGTTATCTGTATACTCTAAAGCTTATGTTGGTCACACACTGATATTAACTTAATTTGCCTTACTAAGAAGTGTCTCACCCCAATGTACAAATCATTTTTCAGGACCACCTCGAGATCGAGTTTAGAAAACTCCGGGGCGGGGTGATAGCTAGTTTTAGTTTTTTTGAGTGTCTGTAAGAACTCTAATGTAATTAAGTATGTTTGAAGTCCCTAGATGTGTAATATAGTCGTATGGACTGAATTAGTTTTCCTTCTTTTGGTTGAAATGTAATATGGATATCGGTAAACTTTTATATATGTTAGCAATTTAGAACTCTGATAATGGATTTTGGAGAATGTTTTATTTATTTCTACTACATTTATATAATGAATATGGTATCAGGTACACAGACGTTACTACAGTAGCACCCCAGGCCCCATGTGGCGAGTCGGAGCATTACATACACTAAATCAAGTAAATTCCTTGTCGAGGAGATCTTCTAGTTGCACTCTAGGTTGCCTTAATTCAGCTAATGTCATTCTATAAAAAGTAGTCGACATAGGCTCTATTCCTAGCACCAAATAAATATTAAATTCAATCTCCTTTTGGAGGCAGCCCTGATAAACCATCAGGAAAAATATCTAGAAATTCATCACCTATAGGTAAAGAAGTTTGGGTTTCATTAACTTGTGTATTTTCTTTCATTACTGTTACAAACCTGAGAAATGTGCCCAAATTCCATCCTTTCACAAGCACTCAAGATATCATACATGAGAGCTTGTTAGTTGGAAGGAAACTGTCACTCCATTTGGATCTCTGAGTACTACTTTCTTTTGGAAACAATCAACTAAGTGTGTGATAAATAGATAACCACTCCATTTATGGATTACATCATAATCCACAATATCCATGTTAATAAGTCTACTGGGAAGTCATTTCCACCAATATTTAAAATGCATGTCTACATATTCTGTCCACATATATAGTCTTTCCCAATACAATTGGTTTATCTACAAAATAACTTTTAACCAAACCTTATCATCAACTTCCAGTTCAACTTCTGGAACACAAGGAAATGGTGCACCTCCATGACCTTCATAATAGATGCTTCATTTTGTAACAGTAGATTTAAGGATATATGAAAAGAAAAATTACCAAAACTAAGGTATCTGAAGCCTTCATTATCTTGCATCACTTCACTAAAGATTTTGGAAACCCATGGTAAGAAAAGATAATTGTAAGGCAAAGAAACATTCATGCATATAGTGATACAAGATCAATATCCAACAACTTTAATTCTTAATTACAATCCCTCAAAACTAATGTATGTGGGCCTTCATAAACCTATGCTAAGAGGATAATGAAACTAAATTAAGCATACCAATTAAGCAAAAATATTAATTTCCTCAGTAATCTAGAATCTTGATTCTCAAGCATTAGTATCCTAAAATTCTGAAGATTTGCCCCTAGTGAAATCACTATAAATAAATAACCAAAATATATCATTAACATTTGTAAGTTAAAATAATCTCTTGGTAACAAAATGCATTATTTCTCCACTATCAGATAGAATTCAACCTCAAATTTTAAAATGTAAAAGATGAATAACAAAGACCACAACTAATTCTCTTCTTCAACTAACTCAACATGTTGTGGGTTGAGCCCCAAATGCAGTGGTTCAACAATTTTAGTAGCAACATCCTCAGCTACCCTTTCCTTATTGGTTGACCTCTCTTTGAATAAATCGAAAGGAAGACTTTTCTTCTAACTAACAATGTTTCAGCCTATAGAACAATACTCATTCAGATTCACCAAAATTTCCACTTTGCCTCCCACCATTCACTAAATTTAAACAACTGGATATGACCTCCTTCCAACCTTGAAGTAACTGTTTTGCGAATTAAGGTACAACTAGACTTATCTTCTACAAATCCACCATTGTCTGCTACTCTTGTAAGAACATTTGCTATTCATTTATAAACCTAACTCTATAAGCTTATCATTTTAATTTTCTTTTGTCCCCATCCATGTCTTTATCTCGCTAACTTTTTGTAATGAGTATTTTTCTTCAATTTTCAAAAGCGAAGGCAAACATTCCCGAATCCATCTAACCACCAAATAAGGGAATCTAACTCCATTAGCTGCAAATTTGGGTTTTCTCCTCTAAACAAACAAAACACCCTATCTAAACTTTTTTACTTGCAAATTAAAGGGTTCTCTTTCAATCTGACACTATTTTGTGGAAGTTTCGCTTCCATACTATATATGTGTGCTCATTTATTTGTATTCTAATTCCATATATTAAAGAACTTTGATAGTTTCCAACTAAATTTTTCCTTAGCTCATTAACTTAATATACTGGATTATCTTATTAAATAGATGCAAGAATTATAATTTCCAAATCTGAGATGACTGGCCCGACTGATTATGGGACGAGTCTTAAGACACCTTATGCATCGCAGTTTTTTTTTTTTTAACATGTTGATATTCCCTTGGGTGTTGCATACATTTCTATGGGCTAGTAATATGATTTCTTATTGCAGGATTTTCTCACACTCACCTGAATTAATTATTTCCATATCTTTTTGTGTGTAACCCCATTTAATTTATATTCATCCTATTATTGTTGCCTCGTTTTCTTTAACCAATTTTAAAAATCCTTACTCTTTGAAATTCTAAATTCATTGGATACTTGACTCATGGACTGTAAAAATATATTCCATTCCTCTTTTGCTCGAACAAAATCTACATTTACTTTAGTGACATTTTTTTTATTGCAAACTGAAATTGAATTTTGACCCTATACTTTCCTTAGAAAGTGACCCTAAGACCCATGGCTAACTTATGGAAATATGGAAAGATTGAGTATTTTCTTTAAGCACAAGAAACACGAGAGAGAATAACATATACCAAAGAACTATAACTTTTCATAAAACCTTAGGATAATCAGTATTCCCAAGGACTTCACCATTAAAGAACCCCTGAGATTTCTAATCATCTAAATCCGAGGATAACCACTAATATTTTTTCAGTTGCTCTCAGTTCTACGCACACTAAATCATAAGGAAACCATAGAGAATTAGAAGTATACTCTAATGTGCATAGGTGCGCACATTCCAAAAAAAAAAGCACAAAATTCTATTTCAAATATTCCAGTATTGCAAATGGTAGCTCATTCCTTATAGTGACTATTTACTCAAGACAAGGTAATACTACAGCATTCCGGAAGAAAAACCTCAATAGTTTGTCGTGACTTTTTTGGAACTGCCGATTGTTTCAGAGAAAGTCATAGAAAACTCTCGATGAATTTCTGCTTTCGGTTGAGAGATAAAACTCCAAAATTTCAATTTGCTTGTTGTATTTTACTCCACTATGCATTATATATTTGATCGCTCTTATCACACCTAACCTACCCATTCCTATCCCCATCCTCCTTCATACCTATACTCTAGTAATAATCATCCTTAAAGTCTATAGAACCTATTCCCTAAGCTTTGATACCAATTGTGGCGACCCGAAAAATTTTGTTCAATTTCTCTAATACCAACTGTAGTGACTTGAATATTTCATATAGCATAAGACCTCCGTAATAATTACCAGAGTACTAAATCATCCCAATATAACAATATCAATCCCATTATCAAAATAAAGATCTGGACTCATTAAAAAACATAAATAAAATAATACAATTCTACACATGACTTTCTATCCCACCCACGCTTCACTACGCTACTTTGATCACTGTTATACTCCACATAGCATCTAAAAAATATTGGATAATCATGGGGTGAGACATCTCTCATTAAGAAGGAATAGATTATCATTAGTGTGTGGCAATATAAGTTCTAGTATATAATTAACTTTAACTGTTAAATCATGTAAATTTGTACTCATACATATGTAAGTCTAGTAAATACATACTTTTCAACATAAGCATACTTTATCATAATAAGTTTCTCTAAATACGTAAATCATCTGATATACATACACATAACTGAATTTTTTCCCTAAATGGACAATCATATAATATCATGTAATAACCCCATATGATCGAGTTATGCAGCTCGTAGGCGGAACTTAGCAATGGCTGGCCTACCGTGCTAAGCCAAACATAACACGTCTGTAAGTACGATTGGCCACCCCTACCCTCGTCCAAACTTAGGAGGGTATCCTACTCTTCAATGGCCCAATCAACTATCCAATCACCTACACTCTATCTAAGAAGTGTGGTGGCACTGACTATATCATAACAGCTATGGTACCGTGCCTTGAACATAATTGATCCATCAAGGTTCTGATACCATATAATATAATTCATATAATATACCTGTAACATAATCTCATTTTTCATATTTCTGCATAAAATCTGTCATATCATAATTTCTGTATAAACTGTCATTTCATCACTGATCACGGCATAAAGTCGATTGAACTGTCACCACATTAAGTCGGCTAAACTGTCATGACATAAAGTCGGTTGAACTGTCATGGCATTAAGCCGGCTAAACTGTCATAATATACTAATCATGACATTAAGCCGGCTAAATTGTCATATCATAATTCCATAATATTTGTAACATATTATGAAATCATTATAACATCATACTTGCTGAGGATAATCATAAATGATCTGACATACTTATATATATAGTAAAAATATTCATACTTATGTCACACAGTTTGAGTGATAATCTATAATATAATAACTGTTTGGGAAAAAATATATTTTGCTGAGGATTAACATTAAATCATCTTCTAGGATTTAGTCAACTTAAAATACTTGGTTTCCCAAAAACATATTAAAAATAATATTTCAAAATTTTCATTTCTATTAGCCTGAATATTCAGAAAAAAAAAAAACACACACACACATATATACAAAAATATGATATAATCAAATCTTTGCAGTTTAATTTAACTCAGGCATTTTTTTTTAATAAAATCTAAACATAGATATAATTAATTTTATATACTCTAATTAAATTCACATACTCAAATTTAATTAGGAATATTTTAAAAATAAACCTGACATAATCTATTCTCTTTACCTTAGCCCTAGAGTAGTGCCTACGACGTCTAAACGACGAATCAACTCCCGTTAAAATGTTCAAAAGTAAAGTTGGGACTCGGATATGATGTTAGTTTTTCGATTTGACTTACAGAGAGAGAGAGAGAGAGAGAGAGAGAGAGAGAGAGAGAGAGAGAGAGAGGGCATGGAAATGGTGGGCTAAATTGAATTGAGGCTAAAATTGGTTCTGGATACTTTGAAGCATCGAGAACCTTTAACACACACACACATATATATATATATATATATATATATATATATATATATAATATTATATTATATTATTAATAATTATTAATTAGTTAATTTTTAATTTTCAAATTTTTTTAAGGATCACTACCTCTTACTGTCTTCCTTTCCTGCAATGTACATAATACTTCTCATTAAAGGGAATTAATTTTATATATATATATATATATATATAATATTATATTATATTAATATATTATATTATATTATTAATAATTATTAATTAATTAATTTTTAATTTTCAAATTTTTTTAAGGATCACTACATTTTACTGTTTTCCTTTCCTGCAATATACATAATACTTCTCATTAAAGGGAATTAATTTCAAACATTGTCTAGTTAATTTTTGACATTCACGTATACTAATTATATTTATATACACTTATATGCATATTATTTTCTGAGGCGTTATATAATCATCCCCTCCAATTTAGACTTATAAACATGTTCCCAACTTACAAAATGATCTTTATGATGATCCCCAACTCTAGATCACAAGAAATCTCTTATAATTAGTTTTCACTATCTTACTTGCAATCCCCACTAGAATCTTAAAAATAAACAAATAATACAACATGATCCTTGACATGCAAGTCCAAATAAGAGTGATTCTACACCCAAAGGCAAAAAAAAAAGTCCTCTTATAACCATGTAGGTGCTTGGCCACCCTTTGCAAGTATACGTATCGTATACCAACAAATGTAGATAAACTATGATTTTTCATTTTCACCATGTCAAAATCATTAGGTGTGTATGGTGAAAAGAAATCCCTTCTAAAAGTCACATAAAGAAAGGTATCATGCATTGTCTACTACCTAACTAGTGTATTGACAAGCAAGACTAATTTCATCGTTATCATATAGTATGAGAAAACCATCAAGCAACAACTCTTTCTCTATCTTCATCTTTCTATCATCTTTTTATTTTTGCTTTTCTTCCACTTTCGATGGTAATTCTTTATGTAACCTTTTCTACCACAAGCAAAACATTCAATGTCTTTCTATAAATAAGACTTGCTTCTAGATCTACCATAATTTCCAATATGTTTTTGCTTCTCTGCCTATTTTCTATGACAAGAGCTTCTGAACGAGAGGATAAAGAACATGTTAGCACCGCAGTAGTCCATAAGTGTGTTTGATACACGTGGGTGAGCACTAACTTGACCCAAAAGCTTAAGTCTATTGGGTCTTGGGCCCAACCATGTATATAAGCACCCATCATCCGCTCACTTTTTCTAATGTCGAACAAACTCACAAGTGAAATTCTCAACAGAACCTATATTTTTTCTCTTTATATCTTCATTTAATAAGCTACTTTTTACGAACCTCATAGACACAATTCCTTTAAATCGCCAAGGTGGATTCAATGTTAAGGGCAGACAAAGTTTGAAAGAGGTCCTGAGTTCAATTTTTCTCCAGGTCTTCTTGAGTTGCCTGGGGTTGGCTTTTGCGGGTGTAGTCAATTCCCTCTTTGGATTTGGCAAGGAGGTAAGGGCCTCGGCAACCCTAGGTTTCCCAAGATATTAAAAAATAGAAAAATTCCTTCAAGGACCAACCTTGTGATGAAACTCCAAAGTTCGCCAAGTATTTTGGTAAAGGACTAAGAACCATAAAAGTCTTCACCTGATCATCAAAAAAAAATTCTTATATGCCAATTATTTTATAATTCTCTCCAATTCATTTAAATGATTCGTAATAAGAGTGTCATCCATGTATTTCAAATTCATAAGGTTGTTTATTACTCACAATCTATTTTCTCTAGTACAAAGCTCAATCAATTTTGCCTAAAGTGAGTGTGCATCACTTTTATTGACAAACATGGTTATGAACATTGTCATCTTACTGTTGTTGGATATAACCACACACTCTTGTCTATTAAACAATTTCCAATCATCAATAGTTTTGTCACTAGACTTAGCAGACTCACCAAGAAGAGGAGAATGATAATTTTTGCAATTTAAAAAGCCTTACTTTTTTCTTTTTCTTTTTCCGAGTGTGATAACTATTCCCATTCAAACTCAATGTTCTACTAGTGTCGACCGCAAGTTTTGGGTAAGGGAGGTAGGTAGGTGATAGTCAAAACACAGTAGTCAAGATAATACCTCCCTTAGCTCAAATCAAAACTAAGTAGAATAATAAATTTTCAAAAATCATAAGCAACCAACAACACAAATCAACCATACAAGCACAACGAAGACACCAAGATTTAGGTGAAAACCTTTGGTGTGAAGAAAAAAATCATAAAATTGAAGTCTGCTTCTCGTCTTTCACTATTACCAACATAGTAGGTCACAATAAATTTTTTTTAGTTAAAACTAGAGACATACATGACCTACCATCATAAAAAATAGCAAATTCTTGACATAAACTTGCGTACCAGGCTCATTATTTAATGCGTCCAAGAAGTATTTATTGAAGGCTAGCAACATGAACTGAGAAAAAGGAAGAAGAAAATAGGGTTCAGTATAGAGTTCCTAAACTATATTTAAGCTATTTGTTTTATTCCATCCGAGGATGGATAAGATCTCAGTCTTCTGAAATGATTTCCTATGCAGAAACGACTTCCGTCCTTGCTTAAGAGTGCTCTACAAAACACATACAGCAAACATCATATCATCACAACACTGCAAACAATTAAAGAACAAAAGTAATAACTTATGGCAGATGGAAACCATTAACCATGCATATATAGAGAAAATTGTACATAAATAAATCACCTGGGAACGGAGAGAAGGATTAGGTTTTGGTGTGGCTTTGCCACCATGAACAGACATTACTGCAAATAAATCATAAAAGTAACATTATAAGTATCTCTAGTGAAATCATACTATATACCCATATATCATATTTCCAACCTTCTAATACAACAGAAAAGATATAAACTTATAATGATGATGCATTTGGAAGTATGAATTTTGAATTTTGAATTTAGATTTCTAAATTCAAGACCTTTCCAAACGTAAGAGTTCATGACAACAAGGCCATGGTATTTACTATACTTCGAGCTCCCCAAAAAAAAAAAACAATACTTGCTAGCCGAGAGGCATGTGCCCCAGGAGTATACCGAGCACACGACCCAGGTGAGATGTGATGGACTGATTGATTTTACTGTGACAAATTAATGAAAGTCCACATGCTTGTAGAATGTTGCTAAAATATATGGCTAGCATATGCCATTTTGGTCTCAAGATTCCTCCAGCTCATGTGTCTTTTTAGTACTAGAAATCATTAGGTGAACAGAGTTTCATAAACTAGTCCAATAAAGCAGTGGCAACTCTTACATTGGATCACATAAATAAACTTTAATTTACCTTCTTTCGAAAACAAATCAAAAAATTCTTGAATTGTCACCACTTTATTGAGTTGGTCTAATAACACAACCCAATACTTATGCTGTAGTTGGGAGAATGAAATTTCAGACTTTAGATTTGAATTTGGGAGGATTTGAATGAATTTCAAAACAATTTTATATTACACCTTATCCAAATCTAATAAAAATCTAAATACAAGACTTCTCAAAACATAGGAGCATAGTTCGTCATATTTGTCAATCATAGCTAATTAATGAGACTAATATGGTGTACCTGAGGCAGAATTACTGGTATCCCAGTTTGTGGTAGCAGCAGTACCTAAATTCCTTTCCAGAGAGGATCGGAGATCACTGCGACTGCACAATAAAACTGGCATTTCCTTGGTATGAAGCTCCTGTTTAGTCATAGTTTTAGCAGTGATTGGTTTGCAGCCTTCAAACTTCTTGGAAGGCTTAGGCCCTCTTTCTTTATCTGACCAAGACAACAAAAAGTATACGCATGAACATGTTTGAATTGACATGATCAGAAGCAAGTTCTAACAATTTGGACTGAATAATTTGAATTGAACTAGGGAAATGAAGTGAAATGAACAATTACATGTGAATATGTAATGCGGATAATGTCTCGGAGAGGGTGTGTTCCACGACACACTTGCTAGGGCAAGCTTGTGCGCGTACTTTTGCCAAGTAACAAGCTTCTATATACACAATAGTACCAAACATGTTTAGTAGTTAGTACACATGAAAATGTACAATTGTAACATTTCTAATGTCAATATATATTGTTTAGTGTCTCTATCAAATCCAAGTCTAGGTTTTTAGTTTTTAAAATTGAACCGGTTGGCTAGCCTATCGGCTCGGTTTGATCAATCCAGCCGACCAGTTCACAAGTCAACCAGTAAAACCAGTCTGGCTTAACCGATTTAACTCGATTTTTACCCCCCATCCCCCATTTTCCTTTTTGTCAAATTTAGTTTTAGATATTGGCTCAGTTACCGGTATATATATAATATTGAAAAAAAAAATTATGACTAAAGTTAGGAGCAGTACTACCTGATCCAAGCAGTTGATTTGAAGTTCAGTATCAAAAAATGAGTTATTCTTTGAAAGCTGGGAATCAAGGTGAGATGAGATGGCTCCAAGATGATCAACAACTGCTACCACAGCCTTGGTTACGTACAGTTTTGTGTCTTCTATCACACTGCAAATTTTTAAGTTGTTTTCAGCATAATTGTTAGATTCATATGTTTAGTATGAACTTCAATTTTCATATCAAATTGATTAGAATCTTACTAGTGAATCTAAAAAACATTTAAATTATTGTCGAATCTATTGATTCATCTCATGAATTTAACGAATGAGTGTGAATCTATTGATTTACATGATTCTAGAGCTATTGCATTTTGACGGGTTCGATTGGTTTAAAACCCAACTTATTTTTATTATTGCTTTTTTTTTTTTTACATGATTGCCTTTCCATTCTTTTTCTACATAAATTTTGTGCCAAAAAAAAAAAAGGAGAAAAAATAGGACTTTAATTCTTTGTAGTTTCCACAAAACTATTCTGTTAGGGTTATCCCACATCAGTTGTGGAAGGGACTAGTGGTCAATTATTAAGTATGAGAGAAAGTCTCATCCCATGAGTTAGCTTTTAGAGTTGAAAAGACCCTAAACCACCCAACATTGGTATCAGAGCTTGGTTCACCAACATTCTCCCTTGTGTGTCGTGCCGGGAGAGACCCCGATGTTTGCCTTGCCGGGAGAGGCCCCGATGTGTGAGGGAGAGATTGTTAGGATTATTCTACATCGGTTGTGAAAGGGGCTGGTGGTCAATTATTAAGTGTGAGGGAAAGCCTTACCCCATGAGCTAGCTTTTGGGGTTGAAAAGACCCTAAACCACCCAACATATTCTTCACTCATAGAGGAGTATAAACGTATAAGTGCAAAATGCTCATCAACAAGGCGGTACTCATCTTTCAATGTGTTAAAATTCAAAAGTTATTTTTAAAAAATAATATTTTTAGATTCTTATAACTTTTTAAAGTTAATTTTTTTTCTTTTTAATTTGAGAAAGAACAAGCATGAAATATTATTTTTTAATTGTTGATAAACACCAAAAGTTTAGTTGTTTATTATTATTATTATTATTATTATTTTTCCTTTCATTTAAATGGCTTAAAGTTCATTTTCTTAAATTAATATCTCTTAACTCATTCCTTACTTTTCATTTGTTTAGAGAAAGCATACACATGTAACATGATATTTTCACTGTCAAAATTTAAGTGTATTGTACTACTTCACTTCTTGTTTGATATTTCAACATATGCATATCATGTTGAATTGATTTTAGAAATTTGTACCGAATTGATGTGATTCTCGATTCCTAAAATTGGAGTTTTAGTTGACAATTTAAATCTCGATTTGACAATTATGGTCTTGATCTATGAAACACTTTTTTAGATATGAGAAGCAATATTTATTTTTTATGCATTTTGTTTTTAAATATTTTAGCATTTATAAAGAGAATTCGGAAAGCAATAAAATAATCTTACTATAAAATATTTTCTAAAAGAAACTGATAATAAAATGAAAATAGTTGAGGAGAAAATGAAATAATTAATTTAATTATAAAGGCTAAGCACAAGGGAATTCGAGAGAGTAATGGCGGTGTAGAGCCGATGATTAACGTTACACATGGAATAGGTTGCAAGTGAATAAAGATAGTTATATATATCGATAAAATTATAAAAATCAATTTTATTCCATTCTTATATACCAAACAAATCACTACCGAAGAACTCACTTGTTTTTCTCTTCAGCACCCAAGAACTTTGTTTCCGAATAATCGGCAGCATAGTGGAGCTGGGATCGTAAATCTTTAAGTTCCTACGATTAAAGATAACCCTGAATCTTTAAGAACACAAAAGAAAAAAATACATTTATGTATATAGCACAATCCATGGTTAATAATACTTGGAGAGACTTGTAGAAGGAAAGGGCATCCTGGGATTGAGCTTCTTCATTCAGATTGTGGTAGGAGAATGATTTGGAGGGAATCATTTTGTGCTGTAATTGCAGTGGAAGAACTCAGAACAAATGGATCGATGAGAAATCTTTGATTTATAAATATGTTAATTTGTGTTCTTCTTAAGAGGAATTGAGCAAAAACAAACAAAGCCCATTAAGGGAAAACTCTATAAAAGGCAGGGAGGGCAAAATCATAAAGAAGGGAAGACTAAGGCAGGAAGTGACAAAACCCGTGATCTAGCTCTTTGGGTTCCATAGATGCATGTTTTGGCTTCCACGCACTAGATTTTAGGGTGCCGTTTGGAACATTTAATAGATAAAAAAGTGTTTATAATATTTACAGTTTAAATCAAACAGTTTGACTTGCACAAAAACAAGTAATTATTACCAAAATAAATGCCCAGTTGGCCAACTTAACCAGTAAGGACGATTTATGATTTTGGTGATCTAAGGTCACGGGTTCAATTCCCCCTTGAAACATTATACCGGTGAATTACCAGGGGTGTGTCGATGGGAGGGCGGCTTTCACCCTCCCGAATTTGGTGCCGCACCATAGTGTCTAAAGTGGCACGATGGTTGTTGGAATCTTCGGATTATTAAAAACAAAAATTTATTACGAAAATAATGATTTTTTAGAAGGTTTTTTTTTTGAAAAAAAGTAAATATTTTCCAGAATGCAAGATCAATGTTGCTTAATTATACACAGATGCTCGATCCTGGTGAATTACTAGGGATGTGTCAATGGACAAGCGGCTATCACCCGGCTTGTCTATCACCCTCCCGGGTTTGGTGCCGCACCATAGTGTCTAAAGTGACACAATAGTGGTTGGAATCTCCGGGTTATCAAAAAAAATTATAACAAAAATAAATTATTTTTCAAGAAGGTTTTTTTTTAGAAAAAGTAAATATTTTCTAGAAACCAGGATCAATGATAATTATACACAGATGCTCAATCCTGGTGATTTATGTTGAAATTTACAACATGTAATTTAATTGGTTAAAATTTTAAAAAGGGGTTCGACCCCACCCTTGAGTAAACACAGGTTAGTTAAAATAAGGGATTTTAATTTATTTTTATTAATACCAAATCGCTATAAAAATTGTGATTAATTGTCATATTAATTTTTTTTTTTTTGAATGATCAACTCATACTATGGTGTTCGATAATGTGATCCATTGTTATTGCACGTTAGACTTTTGTTCCCAAGTAGCCAAAAAAATCTATAAATATAAAAGTTCACGGTTGTTGTTTTTTTTTACAATTTAATCACCATTTTTAATTAATTACCAGAAAAAAAAACCATTAAATGTACCAAGTTAACTAATTTCACTACAGAGTCAATTTTATTGTTCTGTGAATAATTAATTCATAATTCTTATAATATTAATTTTTTTAGTTGATAACCTTTTGATTGCTTTAAATTTTTTTTAACTCATTTATCAAATTAAAGTATCATTTTTTCTTTTATATTCACATGACACAAGGTAAAATTGAATGAAATTATTCAATGATTTAATTTTTCTTTTTTGTTTTTTGGCATAACGAACTTTACAAAATTTTGATCAAATTTGGTGGTTCAAAAATATTTTTAAATTTAATTAAAAAATTACATTTTACTTTTAAGAATGCTAAAATCATATTATGAAATTTAATTTTTGGAAAATACTCTTTACATTGAAATCTTAAATTTAAGAAAATAATATTTTCTACACTTTCTTTTTTGTGATATATTATTTGAGAAAGACCCAAATTGTTATATTGAACATCTTATATAATAAGATGCAATATATATAATTTCTTTTCAAAAATAAAATTTTAAAATCACATGTAAATTAATAATTAAAATTTTTGTCCATTTAATATTTAAATTTATAATGCAAGAGCACATTATAAACCGAATTATCTTACTCAAAAATTAAAAATTGTTAACTCTTAAGATCACATATGATTTATATAAAATTATATATCTTAGAATTTAAATTTTTTTTGTAAAATTTTTAACATTAATTAGATAAATTGTGGGTTAATTTGGCAACTTTAATTGAACTAGTGAAAAATTACTGTCTTTTAATATCAAGTCAAAGTTAGTGGAGTAATTTGCTAATGTATTTTTGTTGGATTTTCTATAAGAAGCAATTTCACTCAATTCTCTTGAACTTTTGATTAATTGGAATATATAATTGAGTTACAAACTAGACTTTCTTTTATTTTTATTTTTTTTATAACTCGGGGACTTCAACCACCATCACGCCACTTTAAACACTATGGTCCAGCACCAAATTCGGGGGATAAAAGTCGTCCACCCATTAACGCACCTCTAATAATTCAGCGGGATAAACTCTCAAAGGAGAATCGAATGTGTAACTTTGGGGTCACCAAAGTCACAAGTCGCTCTTATCACTTGAACCAACCCCATTGGGTTATAAACTAGACTTTATTTGATTTAATAAAATATTATTTGATATAATCCTTGAAATTTTATTTTCGAATTATTTTTCAAAAGATCATTATGATAAAACTTGCATTTTAATTAGGAAGTTATTCCCATCTAATCATAAAGCAAAATTTTATTTATCAAAACATGTAATCATTGAATGTCTTGGGATGACTATGAATTCATTCTATTCTTCTTTGCAATAGTGTTTGATGAATTGAGTCTTGCATTAATTATTAGAGATATATAGTCAACAGCAAATTAATAACTTTAAATGTTTTAATTTCTTAGAGTTTCCATATTTATGTAGCTCATAAATTATTTTTTCATGTATGTTACACATCATTTAAAATGATGAGTTAATAGCATTTATTGTATAAAATATATACATTTATGAAATTATAGATTGTTAATTAAATTTATAAATCTATGTGTTTATCAACCATTACAATTAGAATAGATGATTTTTTGGAGTGTGTGTGCACACGCGAGATAATGGCGGGACTAAGGCTGAAGGAAACAGACAAACTAGCAAGATGTCCAATGAGGAATAGTCACACCAACTAAATCATCAAGTAAAAGATTTAATGAGCCCCCATGGGCATGACGCAATAGAAAGTACCGGACATTCAAGTGTGAGCATCGGGGGTTCGATTCCTGGTTGATGCTATACAAATTCGATTTTAGAAAAAAAAATAAAAAATAAAAGAGAAATAGATAAAAAGAAAAAAAAGAAATAGAAGGAAAAGGGGTTTGGAATAGATCAAACCGTAGATGGTTTCAGGAGGCTCAGGAAAAACCGTCGACGATTTTACCAAGGCATGGTTTGTCAAACAGTCGACGGTTTCAAAAATCTCAAGAAAACCGTCAACGATTTAAACTACTGAGAGTTTGTATAACAGGACCATAGAGGTTTTGTGCAAGGCAGCATACCAATAAATAGAAGTTAGGTTTTTTTTTTTTTAGAAATTTCATATTCTCTCTCTCTCTCTCTCTCTCTCTCTCTCTCTCTCTCTCTCTCTCTCTCTCTCTCTCTCTCATCCCTCATGGTCCTTTCTCACTCCTAAGACTCCCTGGAGTCTGCTCTCGCTCCCTAATCATCTCTCTCTCTTCTCTTGGCTTGTCGGCTTACTTCCCACGACGGTTTCGAATAGCTAGGGGTTCCGTCTTCTGAGTGGAATAGGTATATTTTCAGGAACAGATAAGGGGAATATATTATGTTAGCTTGATTTCGAAATTGAACCGATTAAACTGCACTATATGGATACATGATTATTATGATAGTTGTATTTCAAAAATCCAACCGGTTAAAGTTGAGTAAAAGTAAAGGGAATAGATTATATCATGTTATTTTGGAAACTGAACTGTTTAAAATAGAGCATGTGATTACAGGAATACTATGAATGGTTTTGAGAATGAATCGGGTATATGAAATGAGAGTTTTGGTATAATATAGGTATTTTGGGAAAATATAAAGTGAATAGGGGTGATTATCTCCGTTTTAATTAGAAATATATCTTAGTTGAATTAAATTGTGCAGATGATCATTCCCATATTTTCAGCAGAATATACAAGTATATTATGGTATCCTTTTCTCAGATTGATTTATGAAAGTATGAACTAATATCCAAATCGTGTGGCATGAGATTAAGTTATAATATAAAGTCTGTAGTAATTTATATGATGCTATATTGGAAATGTATAGTAATATACTAGTATTTCAAGAATTGTTAAAAAGGAATGTATATATTGTAAATGGTACAGTGGTGTATGGACCACGGAAATGATATATGACTATGATAAATGACTATGGTAATGCATGGATCACGTGAAAGCTCGATACCGAAGTTACTAGAGGAAGTATAGTGCAGCCACACTGTTGGGTGAAAGTGTTGGTATGGGATAGTCGACCTGGCCAGAGAATAGTAGTGTTCCCTCCTTATATACATGGGTCAGCATAGGATTGTATCCTCCCGGCATACAGGTCAACATGAGGATGTACCCTCTCGTATACAGGTCAACAAGGGATTTTGTCCTCTTGTATACAGGTCAGCACAGGGTTGGCAAGTCGTACTTAAAAACAGGACTTAATCGACTTAGCTTTGGGTTGATCACTCGGATTGAGTATAACAGTCAGACCGCACAACCTAATCATGCAGGGCGAATTCATGATGTTATATGATTGCCAAGCAGAAAGGTTCTTCTATGTATAATGATAGAATTATGTTATGAATGGAACGAAAGTATATAATAAAATTATATTATAAATAAAATGGAAAGTATGTTTACCTATTTATATAGACATGAGTTATAGTTTTAAATGCAATTTTTCTTAAAGTTGAAGTAAAGGTTATACTTTGTCTACACGATAAATGTTATACTTTGTCTACACGAAAACTCATGTTAGTCACACATTGATGATAATCTATTCTGCATTACTAAGAGGTGTCTCACCCCAATGAATATTTAACTTTTCAGGTCCTACTAGAGATCAGGCTTAGAAAGCTTGGGAAGGGTTTAGTTTTTGTAGCTATGAGTAGTTATAAGATACGGAACTTTTTATGCTTTATTTTATTCTTTGGACTGTAATAACGCTATTTAGAGATGCTTATGTTGGTGATAGTATAGAACTCTGGTAATGTATTTTTTGGCCTTACAAGGTTTAAAATCTTGTTTTGATGATAACAAATCAGAGGAACTTAATATATTTGGTTAAGTGATGAAATTTCACGACTCAAGTATGTGAATACAAGGTCAAGTGCTCACAGGGATCATTGAAAGCTTATACTTCAAAGAAAAATGATCAAATGAAATTTAAAGAATATTAAGGCGTGGATTGAAAGATGATCTAATAAAGTTTGAAGATCATGAGAGCATGAATATTAAAGAGAACTTGTTAAAAGCTTAAAGTATATTGAAGTTTAAAGACAAGATGGAGCCAAAGAAAGACAAATATGAAAACTTAAGTGTTTAGAATGTCAAAACCTTAAGAAGTCTTTATGTAAGTACTTCAAAAAATTTCAATATGGATGCATGAACCTCTTAGGTTAATTTCTTAGACCTAGATACCTTTTAAAATACTTGGAAAATATTTTTTTAAGGTCAAAAATTATTTCAAAAAGGTTAAAATTATTTTTCGAATGAAAAGCACAAAGTAGGATTTTCCAAATGCTGTTATTTTTTCTATATCCGCATTGATGTGCATTTTTCTCTATCAAACACTCCTTATTTTAAAAAATGTCCAACATGAAATTGTGGGATTTTCTCTTAACTTTCTGTTGATACCAAGAACGTATAATATGGAGTTATATAGAAAAAGTTATGACCAAAATACTAAAGGAAAGTCCAAACTGTCAGGAAACCAAAGTTTTTGTCTACCCAAAAGATTGAACTGATATTCTAGAAGACTGAAGTATTTCTTCAGACAACTAAAGTTTAACTTCAGTCTAGTGAAGAATTTCTTCAGAAAACTGAAGAATAAGTTCAGTCTGCTGAAGTTTTTTCTTAAAAAAAAAGGCTATAAATACTTCCTTAATCTCAAGAAATTATAACCAAGGCAATTACATAGCACACTTGCATTCAATCTCTCAATCTCTCTCAAAGTTCCATATTGCTAATACTTTTGCTGTCAGGAAATCATCTGAGTTGCTGCCAAAACATCAACTAAGGTTCACATACTAAGTTTTCTCAATCACACGAAACCCTTGGTGAATTCTACACTTGAACTTCAATTCTATTTCTTGTTGGTATTTAAATTGTTGAAATACCTAAAGCTGAATTTGTATTAATCTACTATGTTTTGAGAGTGCTTTTGTACGCAGTGATTACTTCATATCTTTTGTAGTTCTTGGATGATTCGAGGTGTTCGGATTGTTAGCTAAGCGAGGGGATATCGCTGAGAAAGGTGTGCTCTACCCTAATTGAAGGAGTGATCGAACGAGGGTATATCGTTTGGAGACGCAGACTCTAACCTAATCGAAGGAGTGTTGTAAACGGTATTATTCTTCCCGGTAAAGGAACTGGTTCTAGTGAATCCTTTGGTGGTTTGCCAAAGGCGAGGACGTAGGCTAGGTATAAGCCGAACCTCGTAAAAATCCCGGTCTCATTCTCTCTTTCCTTTACTCTCTTTATTTTTAGCACATATAAAACTGCGTGGATGTTTTAAATATCTAAATCATATACACTACGTATATTAGATATTAAATAAACTTAAGAATAATTTGTTTTTTAAGATTGCGGAAATCGAAAGGGAGTACTTTAGTTAATCAATCTTTTACGGAAACTGTAAAGAAGTACGTTGATTGATTCAACACCCCAAGAATCTTTAACTTAAAGTTTATTTATGGTCTAAGTATGTGGAAAGAGTGATTGGATGTTGTATTGGACATCAAATTGAGAGACAAATTTCATATATATAGGGCTTGATTCAAATTCATATAAACAGGGCTGCACATAAGTTGAAAAAGTTATGAATTTCCATTAAGTTGCATAGTATATCTTGATTGAATGTTTTAAGATTGATTGGCTTGGTTAATTTGTTTGATTGAATGTTTGTGTGGTTGTGGATTGAATAAAAAGAATTAAGTTGTTGTGCATTATTAACAAAAGGTTAAGTTTTCATTAAAAGAATTGAAAGAAAATTTTAAAACCCAATTCACCCCCCTCTTGGGACTACACCTTAGTTTTTTTAGGAATGTTTGTAGTGGAAGAAGGGGAAGGCAAAAGGTCAAGGGGGTTCGTCAAAATCCGTGAATGTAGTTGAATAAGGGGACTCGGGGAGCAATGATGGTGAGATGCTTACTATTTCATTAGGTTCAAAATGCCTCATGGGTTCTTGAATCTTAGACTCAAGATTTTCTTTTCCCATGACACCCAACAAAGTCGGATTCACCAATTACAGATTGGTGAGTCCTAGTTCTATTCTGATGGGAAACGGTGCGGTTTGTAAAGTTATCAGAATTGGGGATATAAGGATCAGGATGTTTGTCGGTGTGGTAAGGACGTTATATGGGGTAAGGCATGTACCCGATCTACAGAAGAACGTGATATCATTAGGTGTTTTGGATTGTGACGATATAGTTACAACTCCAGAGGTGGGATGATGATGGTGTGTGATGAAGCATTGATGGAGATGAAGGGACAGAGGATAACAGGGAATCTCTATGCACTACAGGGTAACACAGTTTTAGGTGGAGCTACAGCTGAGAGTTTGAGTCAAGAAATATTGTTTTGTGTAGTCTAACCACACACAAAATGGTGGGTATTCTTAACTACATTGGTGTGGATGTTTTGGGACCAGTGAAGGCAGCATCACAGGTTGGACATGGGTATTTCGTGAGCTTATCACAAAAGGTCTGGGAGTATCTCATGCGCCACAAGTTGGAGATGTCTTTCAGGTATAACTTGTGGCTGAGGTGGAGTACTAGACCGAGAGAGAGTTCCTTATGTCAGATATTGTTTCTGAGTACGCTAGTGTTCAAGGAGTTTTGTGAGTAAGGCATAGTATATGCAGGGCTTGTAAGGGACTTCTTGATGAAGTCAGTGAGTATGGCGTGTTTCTTAGTTAATCGATCGTCAAATGTATCACTAGATGGGAGAGTTGCAGGAGAGATTTAGACTACTTATGCGATAGACTTTGGAGGTCCAACTATGCACTTTTCTAGTGACGTGGGATCTAGGCTTGGTGTTATGTCTAGACAGTGCATCTTTATGGTATAGAAGAAAGATGAGATCAAATTGGGTGATCCAATGGAAAACAGGGTGGCGATTGGTGGAGACATGACTTTAGGTGTTAAAACCATGGGACAACGTATTCAAGTAGATGAAGAGAAATGGATGCTAGAAAGCTACAATAGCAATAATAAGCATGTTGTGCAGGTGGAGTTGGAGACTTAGGGCGGAAGTGTAGGGAGTTCTAACTTAAGAGACTTGCAGTATCACAAGATAAACTGGAGTAGAAAGGATATTGTGATGCAGGTGGAGTTTCAGACTTAGTGTAGAGATGACTTTGGTCATGATGCAAGGAGTTCAAACTCCGGAGACCACTAGGATCACAATGGGCTCACAGGCACTATCAGGCCACTGCCCTAGTATGATCTAATGTCTTTTGCAACCATTACTACCAAGAAGGATCCTACTACCCTTTAGGAAGCAGTGCAGGACTAGTAGAAGGGTAGGTGGACAGGTGCCATGGTAGAGGAGATGGAGGTACTGTATAAGAATTAGACAAAGGGGGTTAGTGTAGCTCCCAGAGAAATAGAGGGAGATAGGTTGCAAGTGGGCAAGTATTATGTTGTTTTATATGAGTGATATGCATATTGCTGGAAAGGTTCCAAGTAAGGTAAATCAGTCAGGGACTCTATTAAGAAAGGAAATTTACATGAAGGTATTAAGTACTGCCAAGAGTGTTCTTGGGTTGGAGATTTGCAAGGCTAAAGTTACAAGGAGATTTGGTTTATCTCAGGGTGACTTTGTAGCTGCAGGAAGATTGGTGTTACCTCAAGGCAATTGTATGAACAAAACTACATGTACATTGTGGTTATCTCAAGGTGGTTTTTGTGATCAGGTGTTGGTGAGGTTTAACATGGTTAATGTAAAATCAGTCACCGATACAACATTGGCGAATCTAATTAAACAGTCTACCACTCAGTACTCGAGAACGAACAGTGATATTTGAGATGTGTCAAAGGTTTCCTACACCAATGCAGTTGGGTATTTCAGTGAGCAATAGAGGGTTCCGTCAGTTGTGAGGTTCGCAGATGGAGGCTACACATGAGACTTAGATGATAGGAGGCTTGCAACGAGGTATGTTGTGGGAAGGCCTAATTGTTGGAAGTCTGGGGTACAGTCTCAGGGTGTGCTTGTTACAATTAGATCGGAGTTCTTGGCAGAGGCTAAGGCTGCCAAGTTAGTATTGTGGTTCAGAGGATCGTTCAAGGAGTTGGGTGTTCAGTTAGGTAGAGTTCTTGTTACTATGGTCAAGTTCAAGCGTGGCTTGGACTTGGCTTACGTCTCCAAGTGTTAGAGGGGAGGCGGGTCCCAATCTACAGGCCTGGGTGGAGCAGCAGTTCTAATGTGATGAATATTCGCCAAGGTGGAGATTGTTGGGGACGTGGCTCATATTCAAAGCAAATCACATGTACCGGAGAAAGTTACATAACGCGAGGGGCAAAGGGAGAGAAGCAAGGTGTTTTCTTCTGCTCCAAATCGTTGACGGTTTTTGTCAACGCAGATTACGTAAATTCAAATAGGGGGCTTGTAGATTGGGCTTATCTGGAGGATTTTTTTTCCAGGGGGATTGCTACAGATTTAGTTTAAGTTTACTAGAACACTTCTGTACCCAATAGATGTTATATAAACATCATTAAAGTGCTACTCCCATGGACGTATGCTATTGCTAAACCACATAAATCTTGTGTATTCTAGTTTTATTTTTTTATTCTTCTTATCATTGTTTGATTGCTTCTTGTGTATATTTCATTGTTGAGTGCTTGCATTAGATTGTTGATTGATTCATGTGTGATTGTGTGCTTCCTCTGTGTGTGTTCAACTTAAATGAACATCAACAAAAATGTTAAATAAACAATCATTAATATAAGATCCTCTGAAATTCTACTCCAACCCTTTTTCCCAACTGGAATTCACATTCCTTTTTCTTAACAAATATTTCACATGACCCTGCAATAAACTTGTAGCATTTATTATGCTATGCACATAAAGTTTTCAGTCCCGAGGAGGATAAGGGAACATGCATTTATATACATAGTTCCTAAATAATCTATGCTGGTTGTTTATTCCATCCAAGTAGAGATAAGATATCATTCTTCAGAAATGATTTCCTATGCGCCGACGATCTGCGTCCAACCTTCTGAGCACTCTGTAACAAATAACACAATGGATTACTAGATGAGGGGGAATTTTCTGCAAGCTACTGCAAATTAAAAGTACAAGCTGTTTATCAAAATCAGATAGAAATTTTTTAGAGAAAAAAAAAATTACCTGGAAATGGAAAGTAGGGTGAAATTTTGCCGTGGGCAGGCTCCTAGGAACGGGCAACACTGCATATAAATGAATCAAATATCAGTAGAGAAATCGCATTGAATACCCACAATGTTTCCAAATTTGAGCTATGGAATTTACCACTCAGCCAAAAACTATTAAGATAGATTAACCACAGCAGCTGAGATTGGTATTATATATGTACCTGAAGTTAGACTGGTGTGCCATTTTATGGTACCAAAACCAAAACTTGAATTACTTTCTTGAGAGGGCTTGTGAGTGTGTCTGCATAATAAAGGTGACATTTTCTCTATTTGAAACTCACGCTTAGTTGTGATTTTAGCAGCACTTGGTTTATCAGATTCCCTGAACTGCTTCAGGCTAGTATTACAACCTCGGAACCTCTGGCAAGGCTCAGATCCACTCTTCTCTGCATCTGCTCAATAGCACAGAAGCATACACTATAACACATAAGTGCATTGAACATGTTTTTGTCATCAATAGCAACTAGTAACACTGAATTGAACTCTAGAAATGAAGTGAAATGAATGATTACATGTTGATATATACTGTGGATAATGCCTCGGCAGGATCGTGCTCCAACGCACTCTCGCTATGTCAAGATTGTGAGCATACTCTTGGCACATGGCGAGTCTCTATGGTACCAAATCAACAAATTACTTTGTAATTAAAATCAAATATTTTAAAAACATCCTCAAAATTTATTATGACAGTAGTACCTAAAGTCAAGGGCATGAATGCATGATGTACCTGATTCAAGCAAATGATTCGAAGATCGGCATCAGAAAAAGAGTTAGTCTTAGAAAGCTGGGAATCGAGGTCAGCTGCGATGGTTCCAAGATGATCAACGACAGCTACCACAGCCTTGCATATGTACTCTTTGGTGTCTTCCATTACACTATACATACGTATATAAAACAAATCAAACCAATTCTGTGTTGATTTAGCTAGGCAGCCATCGTATTAAAAAAGATCATGAAACTATTCAATTTATGGGCTCACATTTTCTTCTCTTCCGCACGCAAGAACTTCGTTTCAGAGTAATCGGCAGCATAGTGGAGTTGGGAACGCAAATCTTTAAGTTCCTGCGACAAAAAATTGGTAAGCTTGAATTAAAACAGAGAGAGAATATGTAAGAGCTTAGCAGAAAGAAAAGAAAAGAAATAACAAAACATATATGTATAGGATAGCATGGATGGATAATTAGTACTTGGAGGGACTTGTGGAAGGAGAGGGCGTCCTGGGATTCAGCTTCTGCATTAAGATTATTGTTGCAGGAAGAAGATGCGGAGGCCATCATTTTTCTCTTTTCTTCTCTTGCCATATTACTGTTAGTTGGAAAACAAAGGCCAGGCCCTCTCCCAAACACAAATTAACGAGCAACAATCTGTCAACTCAAATACAGGTTTGGTCCCAAACCCAAATGCTTTATGGTTGTTTATTTTGTAATGGGTTTCTCTTAGTTGAGATATATTGAAGTGGAAAAAGAGAATCCGAATGATGATAGAGAAAGAGCTGCAGCAGCAGCAGTAGAAGATAAAGCAAATATTAATAAAATTGCTGTGTCCTTTGCGGCTATAGAATCTGTGCACTTAATAAACCAGGGGAGTCTCGTGAACCTGACTCTGATTAGATTAGTCTGACAGTCTGATGTGAGGAATGAGAGAGGAGGAATGAGAAGAAAGAACAAACAAAAATCCTTTAATTATTAAATTAGAGAGAGACGGAAAGACTAAAAATAGATTCGGCAGGGTACAGCTAGCTGAGCAGGGGAAGAGAGAGAGAGAGAAGGGAAGAGGAAGGTGACAAATCCCATATTGAACCCGTGAGTTTGTGTTCCTTCTTTTCGCTTCCCAAACGCATTTAATCGCACAGGCAGATCCCCAAGTGTCGGCGTTCACAGAAATTGGCCCCTCTGTTGCACTGTTCTTTGATTGGAATCAACTATCAAGGTAATATTATTATTATTATCGATACTATTATAAAAGAAATTTTAGTGTCATCTTTTTAAAAATTAAAATTAATTTCATATAACATATTTTTTCATTTGTTCAAAAAAAATAAAAATTTAAGAGTATAAATGTAAAAAAGAAAAAAAAAACCATATTACAATTCACGTTTAATTACTCCCAAAAAAATTGAAAAGTAATTTTTCTTCTCCTTTAATTAGAGAACCGCGAAGCATGCCAAAGAATACATAATCATGATATTAGTTAGAAGAGTCTATTTTTTTATTATTATTAAAAGTGAAATATGCTATTGATGACAATTTTGAATTGTTTGAAATTTGTGCAAATTTAAATTCAAGCCCAGAATCTATGATTTTAGACATTGACTAATATAAATTTTGAAAAATTAGAAATAAGTTGTCTTTTTGGCTATCATTTCAAAATTTGAAAATAAAAAATAAAAAATTATGTTGTCAAATTTAAACCAAAAAAAAAAAAAATCATTTTCTACTTTTTAATGTGAATCTTGAAAAATTTTAAAAATAAATTACAATTTTTATAATTCTTTAAAAAATTAAAAAAATAGAAAATAGAAAATGTTTTCTATGGGTCTAATGTCTCTAGGGCCTAGGCAACTAACTCCTTCAATCAATATCAAACTCTAACCACCTGGGCTTTTGACCTCCAAACCCTAACCACCACCTGTATCACCTCCATTCCCCTCACTGGTCAATTCATCTCCCTCAATGATCTTTACCCAAAACTCTCCTTCCTCTAAGACCTCGTTGCTTGTGACTCATGGCAGCCCATCGCTTATATATAAGGTGGCTCGAACAATCGCAAGCAATCTCTTGTTGACCACCCTAACCACTACAGTTCATCTACCTCTACTTCACCATCCTCCCACTCACCAAGCTCCATTTCTATGACATCTCTTTAGTTGAACTCAACTTGCTTGAAGACCTTGATCCTGATTCTTAGAGGTATGAATCGTATCCTATGACATCTCTTTAGTTGAACTCAACTTGCTTTAAGAACTTGATTTTGATTCCTATAGGCATGAATTGTATCCCACAAAATTACCCTAAGTGAGCCGATTTCAAGATCTTATTCTCACTCCAATGGTTCCATGCCAATATCCCATAAAATTGGAAAATCAACAAGAGACGCTCAATCGATAGTATATTTTGCTTGATTTTGTTTTAACGAAGTTGGAAGGAAAAGAATTGAATAGTTTGGTTAGGTTGGGTTGGGATATTAGGGATCATAGTTTCAATTAGTGGTCACATATTGTCATTACGTAATAATTTTTAACATTACATACAATGATATTAGTGGAAAGAAAAATCACGATTGTAGTAGTCATTACAGACCGCAACCATTACGTAAAGGCTGCTACGTAAAGGCTGTTATGACCATTACATAACCGCTACTATAAGGTCCCGACCCTTTAGGTGGGCCCAGAGTGCTACTAAATATACATAAAATACATCTCTCTGATACCATACATATACAACCTGCACAAACAATGGAAAAACGGGTGTTCCATGCTGATCTGAATAAACATGCACAGCAGAAATACATACATCATCTAATACTTACCAGAGTTTCTAACTGCTCCCATATACATCCATACATAACTAAAAACATAATCTACTATATATTACAATCCCCAAAAGAGACAGACACTGTCTAATATCTCACCAACTTTGACAAGGATTGTCTACTATCCAAGCTCAGCCTGGCAAGACGCTAGGCTCGATCCCTTGGAGGACCTGAAACAACATTTATATGCTAGGGTGAGACACCTCTCAGTAAGGCAAATTATGTTATTGTCAGTGTATGGTTAACATGAGATTTCGTATGTACATATACTGCTAACATTTAAATACACTTAATTGGCATTTTAAAATTTGTATTACTCTATAAATTTGAAAATACATACTGCTAGCTCAATATAGCCTTTTCTATAGTAAATATGCCCATATAATCCTGAAGATACAACCTAGTCTGAAGAACTAGTGCCGTCACGCGCGTTCACATACTCTGCTCTGACATGCTTCCCCCATGACGGGTTGTGTAACGACCCAAAAATTCATACAAATTTATATATATATATATATATATATATATATATATATATATATATATATATTCTAAAAAATATATTACTCTGATACCCTTGATAAATCCAACTGGAATACACCTATGCAGATCAAAACATAAAACTGTATAACCATAATTACAATACCAAAATTATGTATTTTCCCAAAAAATATATATATACCTAAATACACAGCCCCCAACAACAACTACCAAGACTCCTAAAATTTACCCAAAAATGCATCTCCCTGGAAACACTTACCCTACAAACAGGGCAATGCAAACGACCTCTCTATCTCCGAGCCTAATCTACTCGTCTAACTGGAACACCTAAAAAATGTTAAGTTACTGGGATAAGACAACTCTCGGTAAGACGAAATATGCTATTACCAGTGTGTGAAAATTAAGTTTACATGAATAATATACTGATAAGTAATTGAAACTGGGGTATCATGTAAAATAAAATACTGTGTAACTCACAACTATGTGGTTTAAAATACAGTTGTTTATGAACTTGCTGTTTAATCATACTTATATAATCTATAGGTAAGCCTGCTGATTTTTGTAAATCTATATATATATATATATATATATATATATATATATAAAACTGTGAAAACTTCTCTCAATGGTTGTGTGTCATGATTTAACCCCTCATGACAAGGTTGTGCGCCCCGTAGGCGAGACTTAACACTGGTTGGCCTACCAGAATAAGTCAACTGAACCTCTATCATCAGACTAGCTGCCTCAACCCAGATTACTAGGGAGCCTGCAATCCTTCCAAGGCATGGTAACTTATACCTCCTTCGTCAAATTGGCTACCTCAACCCAGAATACTGGGGATCTTGCAATCCCTCCCAAGTCATGGTTGACTACTTATAAATCCACACACTATCTAAGATATGTGGTTGCACTCTTATCTGAATTGGTTACGGTACCGTGGTCTGAATACTGATCTGAATTTGATCCATCAAGGTCTAATACTGTATAATACTAATATAAATAATTATATTATTGTTTTACCATGATTCTGATACAACTAAAATAACCATAACATTGTATAAACTGATATGAATAAGCTGTAATAACTAAATATCTGAGATATCTGAATAACTGAATTATCTGAATGACTAAAATATCTTATTAACTGAAATAACTAAATGTTATGGTTCTGAAATCTGTATATCATGGTATTCTGAAAATGCTGTAAAATATAGGTTTTTGTACGTATACTGTAAATCATGGTATTCTGAAAACTATATAAACTCTGTACTAATATAATATTAACTCATGCCACAAAACTAAATAGATGAAAACCCCTGTACTGAAATCTGTATTTACTGAAAATAAAAGTAATTTATAATATGTAGAATTTTCCCCGAAACATATATATTTTACTAATAAAATTCCTAAAATTACTAGCATAGCATATTTCTCTTACCTAACTAGCTAGGAGAAATATATATATATATATATATATATATATATATATTCCTAATTAAATCAACTCAAACTCAGAATAATAACTATACTCATATTGATTAGTTTGGTTGATTGATTAGTTATTTGATTGATTAACAATTGTGTGGTTGTGAATTGTATAAAGACTTAAGTATTTGTTGTATATTGAATAAATCAACAAGAAGTCAAGAATTCATTAAAATAAGTAAAATAAGTTAAGGATTTTTAAAAGGAATTAAAAGAAAATTTTAAACCCAATTCACCCCATCTCTTGGGACTACACCTTAGTTTTCATCACATTCTTAAGTTCGAAACCTTTTCAGGTACCATGAACATCATATCCTGTCTCTACTCAATCAATCTTTGATATGGATTATTCATGTGTTCAGGTGAACACCGTGCATGACTTAATATTAATCTTCTAAAGCATATGTGTTATATAGAAAAGACCCTATTGGTTGGTTAAAATGCTTGATCCATAACCAGTAGAATTATTTTAATATTTCCTTATATTGCTATATTGAATTATTCGAAAATTTGTATTAGTATAAGTAATTAACAGTTTCTAAGAACTTAGTCAAATTGATAGGGGGAGCATCTTAAACTAAAATTCTATCTTGTCATTCTTACCAAATTTTTGGCTTAGATCTGTGTTAACTCATTGTGGCATGTGCTTTACTGTAATGTTTTTATTGAATATCATAAATGAAAATATTTTTGATTTGCCACAGTGTCTTTGGTCTTGCCATATGATCTAGGTTTAATTTGTCTAAATCATTGTAGGATCTATATGGTTGGTTTTTCTGGTTATATTATGGATTGCACTTAAATGACAAACTAGAAAATCAATGCTTACTTGAGTTTTGATGTAAAGTTTCTTTTTCAGCAAGCATAAACCCCCAATATTTATCAAAAATCTTAAGGGGATATATTTTTACACATACATACATATATACATACATAATTTCATGACATAAAATTTTAATACAATACTAGCATAGTCATGAAGGTGTTCAAGCACATAAGCAAGATAAAAGATATATTCTATATAAAGTAAGAATTGAAAGTAAGAATTGAATTTATATAGAATATATCTTTTATCTTGCTTATGTGTTTGAACACCTTCATGACTATGCTAGTATTGTATTAAAATTTTATGTCATGAAATTATTTTGTTTATAAATTTTTAAGAGTGTTACATAACTGGTTCATTGACTTTACATGAAATGCATGTGAATTATGCTCAAACCTACTTTTTCATATGTCGCATGTTTTTAAATTCCAATCTTTTCAGGGACTTACATAGTGATTAAATTAAAATGGTTTGTGTATAATTCTGGTCTGACCATGTTTGTCATTTCATTTTAAACTTAAATGACCAGTTACAGTATTTGTATGCTTAATGGCTATATCTTTCAAATAGCTACACAATTTTTATGCTCATATTGTATGCTAAAAAGAGAGAGAGTTTCTTTTTTAAGAAAAATAAATATCATTTCTAAAAAGGGAGAGTTCTCTTTGCTAAGTCTGTTTCTAAATTATCAAAATGTTTTTTACATAGCTTAGCTCTTTTGCTTATGACAAAAGGGGGAGAATGTTTTTTAGCAAAATGATAATGACCGAAAAGGAAAATTTTAGGGGCCAATCATAGGGGTAATATCTGAGCTTGTGCTTTAATGCAAAAATTTAAATGCATAATCTTTGTAATGTCTTCTTTTGTGATATGTTTGTATTGTACTGTCTATACTTTTACATTGCGCATATTGTTAGGGGAGCCTTTTCGGGCCTATCCTATTTTGCTCTGGGTGTCTGTCATCATTAAAAATGGGAAAATTCTTGGCTTTTTTAGTTTGATCCCTGTTTTGATGCTAACAAATCACATGTATCTTATGTGCGCATTTAGTGTGTGAACAAGTCTACATGTCAGCACAGACATAAGATACAGGAGAAATGGGAACCAAGACAGAACTTAAAGCCCACATAAAAGCTTGGCATATTCCATGAAGAGAAGAGCAAAAAGAAGAAGAAGACGTTTATTCTTTATTATATTGCATTTAATTTTTATTAGTTTTTTTCTATAATAATGCATGCATCTGTATGATATGTTCGAATGCTTAGATGACCATAGGTTGACCATAGGACACCTAATACTTCACAGAAGACCTTTTCCTTAAAGACTAAAATCATACAAAAGGTTTAGAAATAATTTCGAGTCAAATTTGGGGCAAAAATAGACTTCATTCAACTTTCGATCGACCAACGTTGGTTTTTTGGGCTTAATTTAAAAATCCAGATCAATCGAATCCTTGGCAGTGTACATGCCTCAGTCGACCGAACCAAGCTCGATCGACCGAATCCTTGGCAGAATAAATGCCTCGGTCGACTGAATAGGTCAGAAGTCAACATGTTGACTTCGCTCAGTCGACCGTTATATTTTGAACGTATCTTTTCCGGTCAATCGAACCAACACGTGGCTGGCATCCCAACTACTTGGTCGACTGAACTCATTGTTCAAAATAGCCTTGGTCAACCAAACTCATTGTTCAAAACAGCCTTGGTCGACCGAACCTCATAAATGGTCAACTGAAACTTGTTTTGGTCGACCGAATCTATAGGAACGATCAACCGACCTTGTCTTGGTCGACCGAACCCACGAAGGGGCTCAGAATTGCCTTGATATGGTCGACCAAACTTGCAGTTCAAATTATCCTTGGTCGACTGAACTTAGTGAAATGGTCAATCGAACCTTTAATACGGTCGACCATACCTCTCGGATTGGCACATTTTTAACTGCAGTAATTGGGGTTAAAATTTAATTAAACTTTTTCAATAATACCCAGCATGTCCCTAATGGTCAAATTTTTTCCAAACTCTATATATACCCCATCATAAGCCAAGATTAGCAACTTTGATTAGTTCCCAAATTCTCTCAAATATTTTTAATCAAAGTTCCCCCATTTGAACTTCTATTTCAAAAATTCCTTTTGGGTCTAAATTTTTATACTCTCCAAACTCTCTTTCATTTTATCTTGAAAATCATATTTACAAGAGAGTATTTTTATCTGGGCATTTATTTCATTCAAGAGTTTTACTCTCTCTTACTTGCATGTTTGAGAAACATTTTTGAGAGTAAAGTTTTGGGATTTCTCCACATATTTCCATGGTAAATATTTTTTTTAGAGAAATATATCCTTGCTTTGATTTCCACAAAAGGTTTTAAATGCTTGTATTTTGTTTTGTGTGTGTAAAGCTTTTGAAAGTAAAACCCTAGGCTCTCCTATTTCTTATTGTAAATATTTTCGTAGAAATATTTGATTTAGGGTTTAAATCTTTGAGGTCCTCATCATACATATTATTTTCAAATATTAAAAAAATTATTTGAAAGCACCCCTTCTCTACTGAGCATAAATCATATCATAAGAGTGCATACATTTTAGAGCTTAAACATTGTACATCTCCGCTTATATTTAGAAACATTTTATCATGTATAAAAATATTTTTTATTGTATCGGTTGGGTTCAACCTGGAATTGAATTGGGGAGTCTCAGCCCCGCAAGTGAGACCAATTAGATTCAGCCCGAAAATTGAACTAGGGAGTCTCAGCCCCGTAAGTGAGACAAGTTGGGCTCAGCTTTGTGATTGAGTTGGGGTTTACCTCGCCCCATAAGGAGAAGTTGTAAGGGCTTCTGCTCTGCCCGTTTAAGTAAGTAGGGATAGTGTAATCCTTAAGGGATATGCCTAAGGCGGGGACATAGGCTAGTTTGGCCAAACCTCGATAACAAATCTGTGTGTCACTCTCTCTCTATCTCATTTATATTTCCGCACTTAAATTTTTGCATGTGTATGTTTGTTTATTCATGGTTACAATTATTTGCATGCACACATTTAAATTAAATGAGATATACTGCACACGTGTATGCCTGAACTCATTGTTTAATTGTTTTACATACACGTGTGTATATTGAATGGGATATGATTTGTGGTGAATTAGAGAAATGTTTAAATTAACCAAAAAGTTTTTAAAACCCAATTCACCCCCCTCTTGAGATCACTCCAATTCCAATAGTGGTGGTAATGATGCGAGGCCTTTTAGTATGGGCGGCAGTGATTCTGATGCAATATTGCGTAGTGTCGCCTAGCAAGTTATAGCAAAGATAGCAAGAAATTCAGGGGAACAAGGCTACCCACTAGCTCACCAAGGCTGCACAATTGAGCAGTTCACTCGTATGAATCCCCTATTGTTCTCAGCAGGAGCCAACCTATTCGTGGCAGAGAACTAAGTCCAAGAGATTGAGGAGACATTGGTAGTTTTCCTTTTCACCAAGGAGCAAAAAGTGTTGTTTACTTTTAAGATAACAGTGGAGGCTAAACACTGGTGGAGATCAGTGAAGTTGGTATAGGAACAAAGGTCAATACCTATAACTTTGACCTAGATCCGCTTCAAGGAAATATTTTTCAAACGGTACTTCCCCGCTACTACCAAGAATGCCAAAGCGACGGAGTTTCTGAATTTGACCCAGGGGCACCTAACAGTCTAGCAGTACGCAGCTAGATTCGTTGAACTCTCCCGTTTTGCCCCGTACATAGTGCCAAATGAGGAAAAGAAGGCGAGGAGATTCAAGGGAGGTCTAAGATAGAGTATCTATGAGCAGGTGATGGCATTCCAGGTCCAGACCTTCTCAGAGTTAGTAGATAAAGCCACAGTGATGGAGACCAACCTGCAGAGAGGTGCTAAGGTGCCAAATCGGAGGAAGAGGCCCGCGCCTCCTGAATTCCAAGTAAGTACTAGTTGAGGCCCACGAGGGAGAGATAGAAATGGCGGGGGTCAAATATTGGAGATGGGGAGCCATGGGTATTAGGGTGATCAGACCTATCATATTTTCCCTAAATGTAGCAAGAGGCTCGTGGGAGAGTGCCGAGTGGGAAGGAATGTCTACTATCAATGTGGTCGTCCTGATCATATAGCACGGGACTGTCGTGCGCAACTTAGCAATGCTCATGTTCCTAGACAATTTTGGGGGAATAATGAGGCACCCCGAGGCAGCCAACAAGGGAATACCGCGCAGACGTGGGTTTATGCCTTAACACCAGGAGACATAGAGACGGGCAGTGATGTGGTGACAGGTATTATTTCTATGTTTTTAATTAAGTTATTATTTTTTATAGCTTTGGTGTATTCCCAAGAGGAGGGGTGAATTGGATATTTAAAAATTTCCTCCTAGGTTCAATTAATCTAGCAACAGTATTACTCAACCTAAGGTCTTTCTATTTAATTATAAACCCCAATCAACACATGTACTATATATAATGAATCAAGCATACAACATACATATGCTGAAAATAAAAGTACGGAAAATAAATTTGCGAAAATATAAAGAACACGCACGATATGTTATTGAGGTTTGGCCAATACTGCCTACGTCCCGGCCTCTAGCTCGCAAGCCCGAGGATTCGATTAATGCTCATTTAACAAGTGGAGCGGCACCTAATACAACCAGGTCAGTTAGCACATGGCTGATCTCAACCTTTACAAATTTTCCTTGCGGAACGGAGAAGGCCCTAAGTCAAATTCACAGGGCTGATCCCAACCTTTACACAATCCTTACCGGACTAGATTACTGCCCCCTCAAGCCATGCCTAGAAATACAACAGTATTTTTCTCAATCAACTGGTAAAGTGATCATGCTTTCATGCAAAGCAGATATGTACCCAAATATGCGCAATATAATCAATGCACCACAATGATGTATGAGCTATTAGCTCGGTGCTCTACATGTGCAATCAACACTCAAAATAATGACTTTATCTAATCAAACACAAGAGTGTATATCAAACAAGCTATTCTTTGAAAACCAAATAAACTATATCTCAATCTCAGATTAGGGTTTCAAATATGTTAGCAATAATGTTCAAACAAAGTCATAAATATTTTCTTCAATGTAGCAAACACAAGTGTTGTTTGAAAATAAGTTTTGAAAATGATTTTTGCACACAAAAGTATAGGCTTAGGTTACTTGCAATGACAATGCAAGAACCACAACCTTCCAAGTCTTCCCACAAAAGATTTATCAAGTTAAATCAGTGGAAGAACTCGATGCTTCTACTCTCAATAAAATCAAACAATCAATATAATCTAATGAGAGTATTAGCAAGTATGAATGAAGCACAAGCACACAAAATATACTCACAACACTTGCAAGATCAAGAAGGATGATGTGTATGAGTGTTTTGGAGTAGTATAGGCTAAAATAGGGTTTTGGATTTTAAGAGAATTTTGCCCTAATCAAATTTTCTAATCCTTGCTAATTATGACAAATGAACAGGTATTTATAGGCAATGAAGGATTTTTGACCGTTGGGGACCCAATGGGAATAATTAAAAAAAGTTTAAAATAGGTTTACAAAAATTAACCTCATTCACTTGTTTAAAATAATCAGTAAAAATATTTTAACCCACGAGGTTTGGGTGCCCGACCTGAGGTTCGGGTGCCCGAACAGACTCAGTCACAAAATAATTATAAAAAAGTTCAGGTGCCCGAAATTATGCTCGGGTGGCTGAATCAAAGTCAGTAGCCTTTGCGTGCAGTTGGGGTGCTCGGTGCTAAATTTGGTTAATCGAACTAAGCAATTCGATCACCCGAGGGTTTTTTTTAACGTGAAGGTTCGAGCGCCCGAGTTGGTGAAAAGCATCCTAACATGGGTTCGGTTGCTCGAATGTGATACGTTCATTATAGGTTCGGTCACCCGAAACCTAGTTAATCCGCTGACTTCTCAGCTATTCGGGCACCCAGGGTGTTTTGAACACCAGGGGTTTGGTCATCCGACCTCTCACATATTTTCAATTAAGTCCAAATTTTGCTTTAATTAATTCCCCTAATATTTTAAGTGATATTGGGTACTTTGTGCATTAAGTGTTGGGACCTAGGGTCTTTCTAAAGCCTTTTTAAGTACGCCAAAAAACTTGGCGTCGGTCAACTATCCCTAAAGTCTCTAAGGTCTTGAGCTTTATAGTTCCTACATGCATGCAATGTAGATTTTTACAGACCTTTTTCCTATTTAATATTATAGACCCAAATTACACCAAATATAAATTACAATGAGTCTTCAGGGTCTTTAGTCTTCAAATCTTCTCATGTGCCAGCATATGATCTGATAATATAAACCTGCACACAAACTTGACAGACATTAAATACCAAGGTATTTGTCATGATCAAAACGGGATGTGACCAACAAGGTCAACAATTTCTCCCTTTTTGATGATGACAAATACTTGCCTACTTCTCCCCCTTTTGGCAACAGCAAAAATGGCCTAAATAAACATTTAAGTATATATAGGCAAATAAAAAATAATTATCATTCATATACAAGATGTAGTTTGGGAAAAAAATTTTAGAAAATTCGGAAGCATGCCGTTTGAAAACATAACATTTTTCCCAAACATGTATACAAGTTACCTGATTGAATAATATATTGACAATATATCCACAATAGTCAACTCAAATAGTCTAGTATTGATTAACACAATAAACAAGAGTATAACTATCAATATGCAAGAGATATGATAGCCATGCATTGCAAACCATAAACAAATTCATAAAACATGAAATATAGCAATGAAGCACAAACTGTATAACTGGTCATTTAAAGATTTAAATGACATGAAAATTAAATTAAACCATAAACATGCACAAACCATGGCAATTGAAACATATCATAAGACCCGTGAAAGATTTGAGTTTAAAATGCACGGCATATGATACCAAATAGAAGGTTTGAGCATACAATAGTCTAACTAGTTCGCATGCATTTTCATGTTAAGTTACCGAACAAGTTATGTGACTTTAAAACCATATATAATAATAAGGCAAGAGAGGAAAAAAGAATTTAGTTTTGAAATTAGTTCTTGCCATAAAATATTGCCATAAATATATATATATATATATATATATATATATATATATGTATACACATATAAATATATATCCCCCTTATGATGTTTGCAAAATAGTGTTGGGGGTTGCTTGCTAAAAAAAAATTTAAAGGTCATGCAAGCAAGCAGCATTTTTCTGGCTTGTTAATTAAGCATGCAGACTGAAATATAACCAGAAAACTATAACCATGATGATCCTAAAAATTTAACAATTGCATGCAAGATCATATGGCAAATCAAATGACTGTGACAAATCAACATGTTTCAGATTATGATTTTCAATAAAACATATCATTCAATCACATGCCACACATGATTAAAAAAAAAAAAGATCTAAGCAAAACATATTGGAGAACATAACATAATGGAATTTTACTTTGGATGCTCCCCCTATCAATTTGAATTCATACTTAGATACAATAAGTTGCTTATACTAGATAGAGAATTATTGTATTATGCCTACCAGTATAAGCCATCATTTGGAAACTTCTAAATTAACCATACTGATTATTAATCAATCATATTTATCCCTATCAGTATAGTTGTCCCTATAGACCATAGATGCATCAAAGAATATGTATTAATGCATGCAATAATGTTCATGCCCCAAGAACATTCTATATCAAATCATAAAACTTTAAGCGCAGGATATAATGTTCAGGGATTTCATAAGAGCCTCAATAATTCAGTAGAAGAAGGTGATGCATATGGATCATTTATGCGCTTCCTATAAGGATGGATCTGAGTCTTTCTAAACGATTGATGATTATGTTAGGATGAAGTTTAATTATCTATTTAAGTTTTCACTCATCCTTTCAAAAAATATTTTAAATTTAATTACATAATAATCATCTTTAACACAAGGTATTGGTTCGGGAAAAATCCTGTCGAAATTTCGGTAGCTTGCTGTCTGTAAATCGGACATTTCCCAAATTTTCATGCACCAAAACCTAATAGAT
Organism: Malania oleifera; assembly: GCF_029873635.1. Taxonomy (NCBI): domain Eukaryota; kingdom Viridiplantae; phylum Streptophyta; class Magnoliopsida; order Santalales; family Ximeniaceae; genus Malania; species Malania oleifera. The sequence continues at coordinate 95,695,090 of NC_080422.1, read as the reverse complement.
TCAAGTAATCAATTCAAAATAATTCAATTTGAGCATGTGAGAACCTATAATCCACTACCAACATGCAATTCCCATCAACTGCATCCGTCATGTAGGAGGCTTTCAATAACAAGCATGCAATCAGGTAGTATAATCAACTCAAGATATTCAATATAGCTCAATAGAAGTTCGTGCTAGAAAAATACATAAACTATCCATCAACAAAATTTTAACAATTTATTAAATCAGGGATAGTACACTATGATGCTAATTTCATAAAGGCATATGAGCACAAAAGGTATGATATCAAGAGAGCATTTTAATTTATATATATGAAGAATAAAAGCTCCCCCTGAATTATGCACTCAACTCATTTAATGCCTTTTTCATTTTCTACTTTCTTTAGCCAAGAGTTATACGATTTTCAATGGTTTAATCTTGGTGTGAATGCTTTAGACTTATTGCACCAAAAGGTCACAATGTATATTTGTTTAAGTGTGATAAGCCTATAACTGCCTTTTTTCTTATCATCTTCAAAATGTGAGAGGCATGAGTTGGAATGACTTTTAAATTTAACTGATCATGCATAGGTTTCTTTCAAATTTCATTTCATAGTCTAGATTTGAAACCTAGTGCAAATAATTTTAGCCATTCAACATCATTCTGATAAGGTGAAGCTCTGAATGATTTGATTTAATGTTTGAGAGCTTATGAAGTGAAAAAGAATAAATTAAATACTCTTAACGATTAAAATTTATGTTAAGTTTGAAGAGTATTCATTTTGAGTGGACAAAATTCAGGATATTCGTGTGGAATTGAATATGTCCAACTGCTTAGGCAAAAAGTGTTTATGAGTATATAAATTTATTTGAACGAAACTCTTTTTGGGTATTTCTCATTTTCCACAAATGGAGGGTATCCTCTGAAGATGATCATAAATTAAAGCAAGGATACGAACTACTGGAAGGATAAATCTCTACTAGATATGATCGTGGTATGGTAGAGGATTTCTATGGAGGAGATAGTGAACCAAGATTAGAAGATTTTATATTTTAAGCTCAAAGGAAATATTTAATTTAACTAGATGATTTGATTTCCTTAGTGGATGCCCCTAATTTGGTTATAGCTATGAGAAGCACTCAATATATTAGTCATTTATGATCAATAGTGCTTTAAGCCTAGAGTGACATCTTGATTTTGATTTAGGCTTTTCATATTCAAAAATGAGTTTAGGGTGTAGTATGTGATATAGGATGGATCTCCTAAACCACAAACTTGTGTCATGGACAAAATATGCTTAACTTAAGGTATTATATTTAAGCATGGGTTAAGCATTTGGAATTATTTACCTAGCAATGATGCCTAGTCCATTTGGAAGTGGATTTTATTCAATTTTTGAATTTGCTTGCAAATCTTATTTCATTTTAAGCACTAATCACTTCCTAAGCCTACAGTCATTACAACCCCTAAACCTAGGAACTAAGGAAAGATTAACTAGAAGATAATTTCAATTTGAATCCGTTTTTCCTTAAGTCCAAAGGGGTGTCCTTTACTGATTATCCATTTCATTTCTTTTTCCATACCTCTGGCACTTCTAGTTAAACAACTGAACCCACTGTGCCCTTTTCTTTTATGTTGTAAGCAAGTTTTGAATTTTCGTGAAAGGCTATGCTTACTAATCTTATGTTTGCTTGGTGAGGCATAAAAGTTTGTATGGGATTTATTGAGTGATGTTGAACCCTTTTTGAAAAGATTTTTCTTTTTAAGACCCGAGGGTTTATTATCTCCCATTTCTTCCTCCTGGCATATTATTTTCAATATTTTCTTCATGCTTTTCTTCTCTAAGGTGACATGATAATCTTTTAATTCCTCTAATTGTTTAGCCAACCTTTTGTTTTGAATTTTCAGAAATGTTTTATGATAAGACATTCCAACTAGAGACTTATGAATTTTAAATGAATCCTTTTCTAGTTGTCTGTTCAATGACATGCTTTTATAATAAAACTCATAGCATGATTTAATACAAGATTTATCTCTATAACTATCATATGAATCAATGCATATAGTATCATTATCAGAAACAGTTGATGACTCATTATAAGATAAATCACAATTTTTTTCACAAGAGTCATCACATGCATCAATAACAGAACTATCATGAAATTCAACAGATGATTCATCATTTGATACAACACAACGTTCAGCATAAGAATCATCAATTGAGTTTGAGTTAGAATCATATACCTCTTCTTTTGTTAATGTCATTTCCCTATCACTTACCACTCCTTGAGTGGTGGTCTTATTCTCCTGGGACTCTCCATATTTCCTTTCGAGTTCATCCCAGATATCCTTTGCAGTCCGACATGCCACAAACTCAACAAAAATATCAGAATCTAATGTAATATATAACATGTCCATGGCATATGAATTCGCATGCATTAACCAAATATCATTTTCATTCAAGGGCATACGAATCCCATTAACAATCCCCCACCAAGACATCCAATTCATTGACTTTATAAATACTCTCATTCTAATTTTCCAGGTGGTGTAATCGACACCACAAAATACAGAAGGCCTAGAAGGTGACTGTCCCTCTCCGAATGGGGATACACCAATTTGAGCCATTACGATCTTTTACAAAAGCTGTTAAGCCAAGTGCAACGAGGCTCTGATACTAATTGATAGCTTTGGTATATTCCCAAGAGGGGAGTGAATTGGGTATTTAAAAATTTCCTCCTAGGTTCAACAAATCTACCAACAGTATTACTCAACCTAGGGTCTTTCTATTTAATTATAAACTCAATCAACACATGTACTACATATAATGAATCAAGCATACAATATACATGTGCTAAAAATAAAAGTGCAGAAAATAAATTTGCAAAAATATAAAAAACACGCACGATATGTTATTGAGGTTCGGCCAATACTGCCTACGTCCCTGCCTCTAGCTCACAATCCCAAGGATTTCATTAACATTCATTTAACAGGTGGATCAGCACCTAAAACAACCAGGTCAAATAGCACAGGGCTGACCTCAACCTTTACAAATACTCCTTGCGGGGCGGAGAAGGCCCTAGGTCAATCACAGGGCTGACCCCAACCTTTACACAATCTTTACTGGGCTAGATTAATGCCCCCTCAGGTCATGCCTGGACATACAATAGTATTTTTCTCAATCAAACTGGTACAGTGATTATGCTTTCATGCAAAGCAGATATGTACCCAAATACGCGCAATATAATCAATGCACCTCAATGATGTATAAACTATAAGCTCGGTGCTCTACATGTGCAATCGACATTCAGATTAATGACTTTATCTAATCAAACACAAAAGTGTATATCAAACAAGCTATTCTTTGAAAACCAAATGAACTATATCTCAGTCTCAGATTAGGGTTTCAAAAATGTTAGCAATAATGTTCAAACAAACTCATAAATATTTTCTTCAATTTAACAAGCACAAAAGTTGTTTGAAAACAAGCTTTGAAAATGATTTTTGCACACAAAAGTATAGGCTTAGGTTACTTGCAATGACAATGCAAGAACCACAACCTTCCAAGTCTTCCCACACAAGATTTATCAAGTTAAATTAGTGGAAGAACTTGATGTTTCTACTCTCAATAAAATCAAACAATCAATATAATCTAATGAGAGTATTAGCAAGTATGAATGAAACACAAGCACACAAAATATACTCACAACACTTGCAAGATCAAGAAGGATGATGTGTTTGAGTGTTTTGGAGTAGTATAGGCTAAAATAGGGTTTTGGATATTGAGAGAATTTTGCCCTAATCAAATTTGTTAATCCTTGCTAATTATGACAAATGAACATGTATTTATAGGTAAGGAAGGATTTTTGACCGTTGCGGACCCAATGGGAATAATTAAAAAAGTTTAAAATAGGTTTACAAAAATTAACCCTATTTACCTCTTTAAAATAATCAGTAAAAATATTTTAACTCGCGAGGTTCGGGTGCCCAGCTTGAGGTTCAGGTGCCTGAACACACTCAGTCACAAAATAATTATAAAAAGGTTCGGGTGCCTGAAATTATGCTTAGGTGGCTGAATCAAAGTCAGTAGCCTTTGGCGCGCAGTTCGGGTGCCTGATGCTATATTCGGTTAACCGAACCAAGAAATTCGGTCACTCGAGTATTTTTTTTTTTAATGCAAAGGTTCAGGCGCTCGGGTTGGTGAAAAGCATCCTAACATGGGTTCGGTTGCCCGGGGGCAATACGTTCATTACAGGTTCGGTCGCCCGAAACCTGGTCAATCCACTGACTTCTCAACTATTCGGGCATCCAAGGTGTTTTGAACACCAGGGGTTCGGTCGCCCGACCTCTCACATATTTTCAATTAAGTCTAAATTTTGCTTCAATTAATTCCCCTGATATTATAAGTGATATTGGGGACTTTGTGCACTAAGTTTTAGGACCTAGGTTCTTTCTAAAGCCTTTTTAAGTACGCCAAAAAACCTGGCGTCGGTCGACCGAAGGGTGATCCCTAAGGTCTTGAGCTTTATAGTTCCTACATGAATGCAATGCAGATTTTTACAGACCTTTTGTAAGAACCTGAACAATGGCATGTGGGGTTGATTATGTAAAAGAGGGGTAAAGATGGAAATTCTGCAGGCTTCATCGACGAAGCCATAACTCATCAACGAAGGTAGAAGGTTTTTCGTCGACTAAATTCAAAGGTTCATCGACGAAATTCAAAGGTTCGTCGACAAAGAAAAGCTGAGAGGCGGAAATAGGAAATATCGGGCTTTGTCGACAAAATCTCCGATTGCTCGACGAAATCCCTGACTTTTCATCAACGAAGGCACCTTTTCGTTGACGAAATCCCTCGGGTCAAAGGTCTATAAAAGGATCTTTTGGGTTACTTCTTGGCTAAGTTATGGATTATCTCTCTCTCTAGATTTCGAAGCTCTCTCTCTCTCTCTCTCTTCGATTCCTTCGCCGTTTGCCGCCAGATTCACTAATCCAAAGTTACTGCGAGAATCAGTGAAGGATTCTTTACATTTCTACTGGATCGGAATCTCGTTTCGAAAGATTTTGAGTTTTGGGCTAAAATCGAGGTAAGGCTCGATTTTCATTTCTAATTCAGTATATATGTAGTAGTACGGATTGTAAGTATGTTATGTACTGTGGTTTGTAGGCTTTGGAGTCTCGGTTCGTAGTTTTGAGGACCATAGAGTTCATAGTTGGAATTTGGGTTAAGGTAAGGGGATTCTGTTTACATCAGTCCATTTTCGAAATCGAGATCGGTAAGCTTGTAGGCTACGATCGTATGTATGTTTTGACTACTTATTTGGGGAAATCTATCGAGTAAAAATGCGGGATTTTTGAGTTACAGTTTTTGAGGAAAATTGGGGATCTCGGGTATCATCTCTATTTTGTTTGGAAAATCGTTTGTCTTGTTTAAACTGTATTATTAAGGTGACCGTAATCCATATTTGCATAAACTGTATACTTGAAATTGTAAATGATATGATTTGTCGTAAACCAAATAAGTGTGGTATGTATGAATGTATGTAATTGTCCCAAGTATTTGTAAAACAGCTATGTGGCGACTAATTACCGTACGCTGAAATGTATAGGAACGTGAGTTCCAAAATGATTCCAGGTTTTGTGAAATAGGCTAGGCACAACTAATTACCGTACGCCGAGAGTGACCGGCTCTATATCCAAGGGTGTGAAATATCACCAGTCTAACTCCGGTTGGTCACCGAAGTGGTGTGAGCTATATGCTACATCGTATGATGCAATGGATTCACTGTGGGCCTAGGTCGTCGCAGCGTAGTTGTACATTTGGCAATGTAATCGGGGTGAGACTAGGTGACCTTGTGTAGTTGCGTATGTATCAATGGATTCACTATTGGGCTTGAGTCGTAGATCTTCATAGTTGTATATGTATTAATGTAATCACTGTGAGACTAGGTGACCTTGTGTAGTTGCGTATGAGGCAATGGATTCACCATTAGGCCTTTATCGTCGCAACGTAGTTGCATATGTAGCAATGTAATCATTGTGAGACGAGGTGACCTGGTGTAGTTGCGAACTAGTGTGACGACACTGACCGTATGTATGTATGTATGTTGGGTTTCGTATGAACTGGAATGGTTTTCTGAAAATACTTGAACTGTATGTATTTGTATGAAACTGTACGAATTGTTTCAAACTGTATCATATGTATAGTGTTATGAAATATGTAAAATGACACTGGTATGCCACACACTGATATAAATTGTTTTCTTCCTTACTGAGAAGTGTCTCATCCCGAATGTACGTATAATATTTTTCAGGGCCTTCAGGTAGCGGTAGGTAGCATCCTAGCATCTGGAAGCAAGGGTGTCATAGCTACTACTAGTACCTTCTAGGTACGAGTTTTGGTATCCAGGTTGTCAGGATAGCTTTGTAGACACCTGGGGTATGATTTATAATATGGGAATGTATATCCTAGATTGTATAGTATAGACTTGTGTATGATACTGGTTATGTATAAAAACTGTATTCCGCTACATATTCTGGATAGTATGGATGTTTGTATGTATGTATGTAGGGCATCCGTTCACCCCACGGGGTTGGACCCTCTTTGTATGTTGTATCAGGTATGTTTTAATTGATACAGAGACAGGTTAGGTTACTTAAATTCACCCCTAGGTCCCATTTACGTGTTCGGGGCGTGACAGCTTGGTATCAGAGCTAAGAAGGTTGTTAGGTCTTGTAGACTTGGTTAGGAGTATTGATGTGTACATACCAAAGTATAGGATGTAGGAATTGGGTAGTGTTGGTTGAGGGCTATTCTGTTGCTAGACCAAGATTTGTCGGCGGTATTCCATGTTTTTCCTGGGATAACTTTTTCAGTAAAGGCGGGGTAGACCATTGATGACGTTCGTGTCAGTATGATAGGACAGACTTAGACCTATGAGAGTAATAGTTGACATGATTAGGTCTATGATTGTGTTAACTGCGTAAGATATAGGAATTCTAACCAATTCCTATTCTGTTTTCAGAATGGAGCCTGAGGATAATAACTTGGAGAGTGGCTCCAAGGAGACAACAAGCGATGAGTCTCCTTCTGTGTCTCGTGGTGTGGCAAGACAGGTGATCCGAGAGATTGGTCAGAATGTTAGGAGACGCAAGAGCTCTCCTACTGATGTGGGGTGTACGATTGAGAGGTTCACACGCATGCACCCTCCGACATTTACGGGAGGACTTGATCCGATAGTGGCAGAGGACTGGGTCGAGAAGACCGAAAGGATTTTGGAAGTCCTCCACTGCACTGAGAAGTAGAAGGTTTTGTACGCAACCTTCCAGCTAACTGGGGAGGCAGGGCGATGGTGGACGGCAGTGAGCCTATTGGAGAGGTAAAGAGTTGGTCCATCTACTATGACATGGGGCCATTTCAAGGAAGTATTCTTCGAGAGATACTTTTCGGTCTCCACTCGGGATGCGAATGCCGATGAGTTTTTGGGCTTGACACAGGGTACTTTGACAGTGCAGAAGTATGTTGCCAGATTTATCGAGCTATCTCAATTTAAGCTGTACTTGGTTACGAATGAGCACGAGAAGGCTCGGAGGTTCGAGAGGGGTCTGAGGAAAGACATCCGTTGTCTTGTGGGGATGCTACAGATCCGTGAGTTCTCTGTCCTGGTGGATAAAACCACCATAGTTGAGACCGACCTTCGAGGAGATGAGGTAGTGCAGGTTCAGGGGAAGAGGCTAGTACCTTCTGGTCCTCAGATTGGTCCTCAACAAGGTCCATGGAAGAAGAAGAAGAACTACAGCTCAAGTTATCGGCAGAACACCAAGCAGTTAAACTTTCAGGGGGATCCATCCTCAGCACCGTGTGCTAAGTGTCGTAAATGGCATGAGGGCGAGTGTCAGCCATTCTGGGATGTTTGCTTCAACTGTGGCAAGTCAGGCCACACGGTGCAGAGCTATCAGGAACCAAGGAGGATTATGCCTGCACTGAGTCAGAGCAGTGGAAGTAACCAGGTGCCTTGGGTGAATTACCAGGCAACCACGGCTCCGGCGAGAGTATATTCACTTACTCCAACAGATGCGGAACATGCTGGGAACGTGGTGACAAGTACCATGTTATTGCTTTCGAATAAAGTTGTTGTGTTATTTGATTCGGGGGCAACCCATTCGTTCATATCTGCTAGATTTGTGAAATTGTGTGGGGTTAAAACCCAACTTTTGGAGGAATGTTTGGCTATAACTATGCCGACTAGGAGTATAACGATTTGTAGTAAGATGTTAGGAAACTGTCCAATTGTGATTCAGGAGAGACTATTACCGGCGAATCTTGTAGTATACGACATGTCAGGTTTTGATGTCATATTGGGAATGGATTGGTTGTTTTCCAGCTATGCGGTGATTGATTGTCAGAAGAAGGTGGTAGTGTTCGGACCTCCTGGGAAGCAGGAGTTTGAGTTTTCCAAATCGTGTGTGTGTTCTATGCCACAGATTCTATCAGCTTTACAGGCGAGGAGGTTACTCTTGGATGGTTGTCAGGGGTACCTAGCTTGTGTGAAGGAACCACCGTGGGATGAGTTGAGACTCGAGGACATTCAGGTGGTCAACGAGTTTCCAGATATGTTTCCAGACGACTAACCCGGTTTACCTCTAGATCGTGAGGTTGACTTTATGATTGAGTTGCTACCTGGTAAGGCACCGATCTCTAAAGCTCCGTACCGGATGACTCCGACAAAACTTCGGGAGTTGAAGGAGCAATTGCAGGAATTACTGGACATGGGATTCATTCGACCTAGTGTTTCACCTAGGGAGATCTAGTATTATTTGTGAAGAAGAAGGACGGGTCGATGCGTATGTGCATTGATTACCATGAGATCAACAAAGTGATGGCTAAGAACCGTTACCCTTTGCCTCGTATAGATAATCTTTTTGACCAGTTGTAGGGGACGCAGGTCTTTTCGAAGATCGACTTGCGGTCAGGATATCATCAGGTGATGGTTAGAGTAGAGGATGTAGCGAAGACTGCTTTCCGAACCAGATATGGCCACTACGAGTTCTTGGACATGCCTTTTGGGTTGACAAATGCTCTGGCGGTGTTCATGGATCTTATGAATAGGGTTTTCCATGAGTACCTAGATCGATTTGTAGTGGTATTCATTGATGACATTATAGTATACTCGAGGAGTACGGAAGAGCATGTGGAACATTTGAGGTTAGTATTACAGATTCTGCGGAAGAAGAAGTTGTATGCTAAGATGAAGAAGCGTGAGTTCTAGTTGAATCAGGTCACTTTCTTAGGTCATGTGGTGTCTGAGGGCAGTATTTCAGTTGATCCTAGTAAGATTGAAGTTGTGGTCGACTGGGCTAGACCGAAAAGTGTGCAGGAGGTTCGGAGTTTTCTAGGACTGGAGGTTTATTATCGCCGATTCGTGGAGGGTTTCTCTAAGTTGTCTAGACCTCTGACACGATTGACTAAGAAGGGGGTGAAGTTTGACTGGACTAGTGATTGCGAGCAGTGCTTTTTCAAGTTGAAGCACCGGCTGGTTACTGCTCCAGTGTTGACTATTCCTTCGAGGGATGGGGACTTTGTGATTTATAATGACGCGTCTCTGAAAGGTTTGGGATGTGTGCTTATACAATAGGGTAAGGTGATAGCTTATGCTTCTCAGTAACTTAAGGAATATGAGAAGAATTACCCTACGCATGATTTGGAGTTGGCTGTTGTGGTATATGCATTAAAGATCTGGTGACACTATTTGTACGGTGTTCAGTGTGAGATTTTCACTGACCACAAAAGTCTCAGGTACTTTTTCACGCAGAAGGAGTTGAATATGAGACAAAGGCGGTGGCTAGAGTTGATTAAGGACTACGATTGCACGATCAGTTATCACCCAGGAAAGGCTAATGTGGTAGTAGATGCATTGAGTCAGAAGTTAGAACATGCAACAGTATCTGCAGTTGTAGCTCAACATTATGTCAAACGAGATCTGGAAAGCCTTGGCGTAGAGTTGGTGTCTAGTGATCATCAAGCTTTCATTGCTAGCTTGGTGATTCAACCGACCTTGTTTGAGCGTATTAGAGCTGCGCAAGCTAGTGATGCGGGGTTAGCTGAGATTGTGGAGAAAGTACAGCAGGGTTTGGCTACAGGTTTTAACATCT